>NC_142601.1:50930367-51530367 GCF_041222555.1 Hakea prostrata | reverse complement strand
CTACCCCATTGCATATTTCTGGGTCCAAGCCCGAGCAGTTGACTCATACTTGGCCCTGTCGGTCTTGTACATGTGAGCAATCTCTGGCACCAAGGGATCATCAGGATTTGGGTCGGTAAGAAGGGAGCAGATTGACAGCAGCACCTGCAAGACTCAAATCCAGTTTTAAAAAAAAGAATGTGAAAAAACCCAACCAAATAATCACACCACTGCAGCCAACACTCCTTTTTCTTCTCAGGGTTAAGTAATGATTCAGCATTAAAGCATCATTGTTAAAACATAAGTCTTCTCTACTTCTAACTTCCTGCTGTTGACCCCTATGACCGGTTGGTAATACCATTGTTCATCAATCAAGATGTGCTAATAATTAATGCTGACTGAAAAAGCAAATAAAGTTTCCAAATCTACTGCTTGGGGTCACTAGGATCCAAGGAAGACAGAAATTGGACTTGATTCCAATCATTAACAGTTATAGGGAGAATCACAAACATAATTGGGATGTCAGGCTGCACATCCAGTTCAAGTGTAACTGGATGATTAATATGAAGTATCAGGTTTAAGTTAACCCCACTATGGGTTGTTCATGCCATTATAAAAGAGCATGACGTTGTCTGCCTCAGATAAGTCATCGGAATTGACAATAGAACAGTAAACAAGAATTTTTGAAGCATGTCACCTTGGATATTGTAAGTGCTGGGCTCCACTGCTCTTTGAGAATGTCGAGGCAGATACTCCCATTGCTGTTGATGTTGGGATGGAATACTTTGGTACGGAAGGCAACCTGACAAGATTTATATTTTAGATTACCCAAGAAATCAAAAGCAAATACATAAATTTAAAAGATACCAAAACACAAACCACTTGGAAAACAAACGATTAACAATGAAATAGAAAAGGAGGGATTGTGACCTCATCCCCTCAAAGAAAACGAGGGTGTAGTTAGCCGTCCATAACGCGCTCAATTTGGACAAGAGGGATGAAAAGGAAAATTAATTGGAAGAATCTAGGGTAGCCAGTTGGTCAAAGAAAACCTTCATGCTTTCTTTATGCTTGTTACTAACTCATTGGAGATGAGGCATTAACTGGCTGGCAGAACATCATACATTCATGGGTTTCCAAGAATATCGGACTATAATCAATTAAAACCTGCATTTCACCCCATATCATAGGATCGTTGGGGTCATATTCGTTTGAACAGTTTTTACCCCTTCTAAGAAGTACTCCTGGTCTCAGTCAACAATTTGACATTGTAATTAGAAGAGAGATGCCTAATTGCAACATTGCAGAGCAGACCCAGCTGAGAATCTGTATTGATAAACCTTTAACTCCCAGATGCAGTTTGAATAAAAAACCGTTATACAGGCAAAAAGATGAAGTGATCAGAATTTAATAACAACAATGCCCCCACAATGTCTATTAGCAGCAGCACAAATCATCCAAGGAAGATGAACTTCTGTTTCTGCAGAGTAACACACCTTGATGAAGCTGAAGAACAAGAAATCATTTCAAAGGGAAGTACAGAAGAAAATGAGACGGGAGAAAACGGATCAAAAAGAGAGATGGAGGGCCAATCAGTCCTGCGAGCTAGAACAGAGAGAGAGCTCCCATCTAGTTTTCACTTAATATATGAGATCTTCCATAAAACAGCAATTGATTTCCCTTTTGTGCAAAAAATAGCTATTTTAGGGATTGTAAGACTAATCGAAAATTAATTTCAATCCACTTGCTACTGATTCAGGGATTGCATGAGTTATAGGAAAACCGGAACATAATTATAAATGATCTCAACTTCATTCTAAAAAGGTAAAAAAGCTTCCCTATAACCTTAAACAAGTATAACAACTCTTTTAAACAGAATAATTTTAAAATTGAATAGCTTCTTAGCTAAAGCAGAGACTCCTATAACTATCCATATTGACACTTCCAACACTCAAAATTAACTATTCTTTGTATCTAACCTACATTATTAAAATAAAAGATACAATTTAATGGTTAGCCTACATTCAAGGGTCCAAAATAGATTACCAAGCCACAACCAAACACAGTAGTTATGCTCTTATTAGTTTCCCTATTTCAGTCAAATGGAGTTTGATCATGTAGCAAACAGACAGAGATATCCAGGATATTGGCAACAACCCATGGACTTTGAAGAGGGCAGTTATAGACACCATTTCCCGAATATGCACTCTCCTGGGTCTGGGTTTATGTAAAACGCCTACAGTTCACTACACAACCAACAGATAAGATTTGCTACACACCCCTTCTGCACAGACGTCAGTGACACAACCATGGATCTCCCAACCTGGTCACCAAACTAGGGATTACCTTGGCCACAGACGTACATAAATGTTGCAACTACCAGATACATGGATCACCCTATATCTTCACCCCCCCCCCCCCAAAAAAAAAAAAAAAAAAGGAGGAAATCAGACTAGGAAAAAACTTTTGATCTTCAGGCCACTTGTTTGAAGTACGGTTGCTGAAGTCCTACTCCATATAATATATTAGAAGATTGGGTCCAACAAAAAAACAAAAGAAACCAGAAAAACTTTAACGGACACAACCCCCACACAAGCATCAACGTCATCTTGTAATCTCAATGAAATACAACAGATATAAGTAACCATTTAAGAGAAGAAGAAAGGGAACAGGATTTACAACACAGTTAGCTCACAAACATCGCCATACAAGTCATTGACATGAAATAAGCACAGTCCAAGGAAATTGAGAAATATCTGCAATGTTCTCTACAATTTCAAGATTCAGAGAAAGAAAAGTTGCTCAACTATTCTTAGAAGAAAAGAATTTGCAGGAGACACATGCACATGAACATGCACACACATAGCTACAATTACCTTTGGGGGCTTGAAAGGGTAATCTGGGGGGAAGTGAATGGTTACAAGAAACACGCCCCCGGCAAATGGGCTGTCTGCTGGGCCCATAATTGTTGCTTGCCAATGAAACATGTCCTCGGCCACAGGCCCTACAAAAAAGTACATAATTAATGTCATCCAACAGTAATTCCAAATGATATTTATGGACAATAAGACATAACATTCAACAGGATGACAAGGTAAAAATTCAAGTCCCAACCAAAACTCTAAAAGTAGAAGTAACATGACGTCAAAAAAAAAACAAGTATGAGACAAAACTAGACATCAAAAGTCCAAAATATTATCCCAATGCCCATATCCACAGGTAGGAAGGGTTCAACACTCAAAAGCCCAAAAATGTTAATACTCCTATGATTTTATGCGGGAAACATATGTAGCACATTACTCGGCAAGCAAAATGAGTTTTCTTCTCTATTTTCAATAGACTAGATTTTAGGAAGCCGATATTAATCCTAATTCTGTCCTAGGACACCGAAGTTCTTTTTAATTGAATGTGACATTGTTCTTCTGGTAATGTTGCAAGAGTATAATGCTATAGGTCATGTGACCTCTCCTCTCCCCCCCTCTTCTCCCTGAAATCTCTTCTTCTTCTCAGTGATTTTCTTTCTTCATCCCCTGCTTCTGGCCAGTAGCAGCATCCAGTTACAGCTGGATTGAAAACCATCAATGCAATCCCCCCCGCCTAACAATCGGAACAACAACTGCCTACCCATGGGTGACCTAAAACTCTAGATGCTCAGCTTGGACCCAAAAATGAAATTTGACCAGTACCTACTGCCAGGTCTGGATCAAGGTTTGACCTCTTTCTATCTTTGCTTCTTCTTTGGGCCTTCTGTTGGTCGTATGTTGTAGTGTCTTGAGTGTGGTTTTTCACCCAAATTTTCATGTCCAAAGGATAACAACTAAAGACATTCTTTTCCCTTGCAGCATGATGGTTCATCCATCTTTCCTGCAGGCTGAGGTTGAAGATAAACCCTACCATTGCAATTTCCTATTGTTTCCATTCTTCTATTCCTAACTTTCCCTTTATAACCTGGCTTGCTCCAATAATATGTTTTATCATTACTTTAGATTCTAAGATTGACCATCACTTATAACTCCTCTCCATGTAAGTACAGTACTTTAGATTATAAATTGACAATTACTTATGATCTCCATACAAGTACAGTGCTTTACTTTCGTTAGTTGATCCCTACAAATTACAGAATTGCCATCAACTCTCGCCATTTGGCTATTGCGCATTTGGATGGACCTAGACGTATCCAGTTTTTTCTCCAGAACCCCTGGATCTGCCTTACCTAGACTCACACTCCACTATTAAAACTTTCCTAACTAGACAACAAAACAGAAAACTTCAAAGAACAAACTAAGCTTAAACTGTGCCTCAACAATAAATCCTAGAAACCAAAGCTCAACCCTAACCTACACTAAAACATTGCCTAAATTCAAAACTAAGCCTTACCTGGACATGTAATATTCCCTCATTAGAAAAGTCTCATCCTGGATCCACATCACTCAGTTAACATTGAGAATTACCATCTTTGACGGTGTGATGACCCATCACATCTCAAGACCAAAATCAGCGATGATCAGCTTCACTACACCCAAAATTTGACAAGGAACAAGGTAATCAAACATCTCGATCCCCATATAACCAAGGATCAAGTTGTCTCTCTCCATCTGGAATACTTTTCCAGGCTCCATCCAGATATTCAATCAAGTGATTACTTGTTAATCAATTACTCCAGTAACTTCCCGTCAGGATCCCAGTAGCCTGTTCTGCATAAAGGAGGTATAGGATGACAACATTTTATACTTCTTGGTCACAAATATTCAAATATAAACAGCCTCCTCATACTCTCTTGCAGTGTACAACTATGGAATTTCATTGGGAGTAGCAAGTTGTAGATGTATTGATCAACCTACATGATGCCAAACTTCAAGTTGAGCTCTGATACCACACTGAGGGAGGTCCATTGATGAGTTTGGCAAGTCATGGGCTAACTGAATGATTAGATAAAGAAACTTCTAATCCAAAGGCTAGGTTTGGATGTCAAATTAGTGCTCAGAATCAAAAGAATAATCAGCAGATTTAAGAAATAATTGAGTATTAAATTTGCCATCCTAGTCCTTTGATCCAGATTAAATCACTTCGCCAATAAGGAGTGTTGAAGGCCTCAATAGAACATTGTCATGCCACCACAATATACTTTCTCGTTGTTCATCATTTATAGGTGCTACTCCGTGATCAGCTCTAATATGAACATTTCTTATCTTATACTAATTAGTTTTGCCACTAATTCATATTAACATCCTCATTTATGCTACTATGAGTTTATCCATGATGCTTCTTAACAACCCAACATCCTTCACCAAGTACATCATAAAAACAATTATCTCAGATTAGCTCTAATTCACAAGGCTTTTCAAACCAGACACATACAGAATTTCATTACATAATAATTTTCATGCACCTCCTAGACTAACTCAGTGCTAACAACTTAAGATAATATTAATCATTATCCAACCATAACCAGCATCAATTTAAAGCCTACAATGATCGCTATATTTCAGCCGATTTCAATAGCATCACACAAACTAAAGATCAACCCAATGGTAAAATCTGGTAGAAACTTAAGCCAAGCCTTAAACCAATTCTAGAATAAAGTAATCTCACTGAACAATAACAAATCATCCATGCTTTAAAAAAAAAAAGGGAAAGAAAAAACTTTTGGAGACATCCGGCTAACAATTAGGTGACCTGTCCAATTAGTTAGACCAAAAAATTGACTAGACAAAAATTCACCCATCAGTAAATCATGGTAGGAAGCCGTATAAATAAGGTTAAAAAAATCCTCTAGCTAGGCAAGACCTGTTGGTTCTGTCATTCAAACACTTAAAAAAATGGTCGACAACAGATGTTGGCTGGATCAATTAGAAGAGCTATTAACCTCCAACCTCAAAAGTCAACCTCAACTATTTTTCTGTCATGCTTCAATGCTCACCAACATAATTAGAGGCATACATTCAATCATAAAATTGCCTTATGAAAATATTAAGCGAAGGAGGGGAACAATATGATCCTGGAGTGAAATGCTTCCATGATGAAATTCAAAGCATGGCTAGTAACAGATAATGTGGCCAACCGCACAGAACCCTTCTGGGCAGAAAAAGGGAAAAGAAGAAGGTTTTATGCAGTAATACACAGTTAACAACATTCTCACTAGCCTCATCACTCTCATGATAACACTGAAAATGAGTACCAATAAGGAAAAAGGCAGTGTCATTCAAGCATACGATAATCATTGTCCTCAATCTATTATTGCAAATGGTGAAAGGTAGTATGAACACATACCAAGCTTGGTGAGTATAATTACATGCCAAGCACAAGTATGAAACAGTAACATCAGATTGCAATATAGAAATTTCAAGTTTCTTTTTTATTTACTTTTTAAAATTTCAAGTTTCCATGAAGCAGAAAAACATACAAAGTAAACATTCATAGCAACAGAAGTGGGCAGAGATAGTGCAACAATGTAATTTTGAGAGGAACCAAGAAAGAGATAGAGAGAACAAACCAGCACTGCATGACGTAGGAGGGTCCTTCTGCAGGTCCTTCAACTCCTTCTGGATTCGTTTTGAAGCCATCAAATACTAAGTACACAAAGAAGAGTCACCAAGCACTGCACAAGTGATGCAGATTGTCAACTGCAAGGACATCACTAGGCAAAATCGAACTCTTGAAACCAAAAAAGGGTATCCACCGGGCATAATCAAGCTTCAGAAAACCATAATTTAATAGATAACTTGGCAAGACTATGTCTCATTGACTTCCCTTCTTCTTCTGCTTCTGCTTCTTCTTTCTTTCTTTATTTATTTATTTATTCATTTTTTTTTTTTTTTTTTTGGGGGGGGGGGGTTTGTCTCGCGAACAAGGAGAAGTCACTAGTCATCAGGCAATCAGAACAACTTAAACCAACAAAAGTCATCGCAATCATGCATGGGAAAGAAAAACCAAAACCAAAAAGAAAATCTCGGATTATCTTAACAGGCTAAACGATCACAAACCTAAAGAATACATAGAGCCAGAGATCAAACATCGCCTCCCTTACGGTAGGAAAATAAAACACACAATATCAGAGCAGAAGAAGCACAAACTGATAATCGAAAACAAATAGATCCGCTGAAATAGATCAAAGTAGCCAAAAATACAACCATAAAAAATTCATCTTGCTCGAACTAGTGTCGATTCAAGACAAAAGAGATTCAAGACAAAAGAAACGCAAAACCAAAACCAAAAACGAGATCAACCAAAGTATACAGCAAAACAAATCCGAAAATTCGAGGCATTATTCACGTTATCCAACGAGATCCAGCATGTCCAAAATTCAAGACCAAGAAAAGATAACAACAGAACATGACCGCAACCAAACTCGAAACCCTAAAACTCATTAATAAAGCAAAAGGGATGGAATACCTACGAACCAACAAGCAAAACAACACAAATCGACTTAGAAAATCACGTAGTTAAGAAAATCTTACACGAACTCTGGAGAATTCACGACCAAGCAGTCTAGGGTTACTCTTGTTCTGTATTTGTAGCAGCGAGGAAGGAGATACGGAGCTTCGTTGTGACGTCTGCTTTTTCCCCGGGAAGGGGGTTACGAATTACGATATCGTCTGCTTCTCTTTGGCGTCGTTACTTTCGCTCTCGTAGTACTTTAATTTAATGTCCTTTATTTTCTATTTATACATTTTAGAAGAGATATATTTTAACAAGGGTGCGTTTGTTTACTACGTAATGTGTATGGAGACTAAAAAGCTATAGTTCAGTTTTTTTTATCCCTTCCCATACAGTTCCTAGACCACGAGAGAATGAGGGAGAGCTAGCTAGCTGCCTTGCACTGGCGGCTGCCCTTTAACAGCAGGTTCTCACTAAGATTCGATTTAATACGTGTGGGTGAGACGTAAAACCTCTTCGGCTCCAGGAATCCACAAAAGGTGATAATAACCCTAAGCCAACGTTGAAGATCACATAATTGTCTTATTTTTTTTTGGTCTGAGGTTCATTTGGGCCAACTTGCGCGCACCTTGATTATATTCTTAGAGGGGTCATCTTTGTCGTCTACAAGGGTCGAACCCATGATTTCTCAATTGAGAAACAGAGGAGTAGAGGGGGTTTGAACCTAAGTTATGGTGGCTACCAAACCACTTGAGAGTGAGCTTAGGACCATCAGATCACTACTTCTGATTAAGGATATTAATTGCGTACAAAAATCGTTTAACCGTATCGCGCCGTCTAAAACTACACCGTTCAAAGTTCGGCATAGTATGTACCGAAACCGAATTTTGAAATTTGGTATGGCACAGTACTTGTTAGAGGTACTCATACTGTCGGTATATACCGAAATCGTACTAAATTAGTACCGTACCAAATTAAGAGATATAAATTTAATTTTATAATTAAAACACTTTACTTTTATCTTATCTCTAATTCCTTGTATTAGTCTTTCGTTTTGTCATTCACTCCTCTTCTTAGATTTACTTGTTTTGTCTTTGTTAATATCAAATTCTATTGATTGTTTGATCGCAATTTTAGTAGGATCTTAATGAACTAATAACAAAAGTAGTATGAGTTCGTTCGTACAAAATTTGTACCACACTAGATACCGTGTTTAAACCATTTTTCCATACCAATTTAATACCGAAAACATACTGTACCGTGTAAATTTTGCACGGTATGATTCTGATTTTCATTAATCAAAGTTGAAACCATATCGAATTATTGAAACCGTACCGATTGACACTCTTACCTCCGGTGGTGCCTTTAATCAATAGTGACAAACACACACTCAACTTTATATCTTTTGATTAAAAATTAAATAAAATAACATTATTATTAGAACAAATTGTACTGACATCCAAAATGGAGGCCTTAAAGCACTGACAACTCTATATCTATGTATGTAAAGATCCCTGCCCTGGCCTTAATGTTCATCTAAGACTTGCAAGAGGAGACTCAGGCAAAAATAAGAAGAAAAAAAAATCTTTCGCTTGTAATTTCCTTTTGTATAACATACCTACCTTGATTGGGTGAAGAATGTCTCAATTTGCTTGCTTTTGCTATTGTTGCATGCCTGTCTCAACCTCCATAATTACTAGGAGCTTTAAAACCTCAAGTTCAACCTTAAAGTGATAATTAAAATACTATCTAATTTTAGTTAAATAAAATATTATTTGGATAATAATTGTGAGTAAAACCATTTAATATTCTTGAATATTCATCACATATAATTAATATTTTTAATTAATATATTGTAAACCCACTAAGGTACTAAACTTTCATGATGAAATAAAAAATATATAGATATATATTATCAACCCAACCCATCACACATGTCTTTCATTAGATATCGTGTGACAAAAAACTTTGACTAAACTCCACTTTGAAATAATTAATAGAATAATTTTTTAATAAATTAAACTGAAATTTGCAAACCATTTAATAAATACCACAAGATTAGATTCATGTTTCATCAATTACATACATTATTTCTAATACATTTGGATCAATCATTGATCCGCCAAAACTAAAAACATCACACCATAATTAATAGAGCAAATTGCACTGACACCCCACTTTATGTTTAAAAAGCACAGAGACCCCAAATTGGATTTTTATTGGATATATTTGTTAAATTTATCACTGAAAACAGTTAAATTGCTGGTTATCACTGATTATATCCCTATAATAAACATCTGAAATGTTTTTAGTGAAAATTTTGAAAAATTTATCCAATGAAAATCCAATTTTGGGGTCTTTGTGCTTTTTTAAACATAAAGTGGAGTGTCAATGCTTTAAGGCCTCCCATTATGGGGTAAGTCGAAGAACAGCCCGAGACTTCTCTAACACGGAATGATTTGATCGAACCAAGTAATGGCTTTTGATTGTAATAGAAAAGTTTAAAACCTAAAATGTAAAACAAATATAAAATTTGCGTTCATACCCCTGCTTTTTCATACTGTCCGTTGGATATTGAAAATCCACGTGTTGTCTTAGCGGCGGTGAGCGGAGGATATCCGCTCTACTCGCACAAAAACCCCCATATTACTAGAGCTTTAAAACCTCAAGTTCAACATTTTTTTTGGTTTGCTCACCCCGGTTTATAAACCGGTGGTTCGACTCGCGTCGCACACCTGGCTGGGGTGGGTGAGTCTCCCAGCCGGGATTTTTTGCATCCAAAAGGATTCGATACCGGAACCTTGCTTAAGCAAACCAAGCTGCTTACCACTTGGACCAATGTTTAATAAATGGGGTATGAAATATTACCAACATTTATTAATATAATTACCAACATTTATTAAACAATGGTGAGGAACAAGTTCAACCTTAAAGTGATAATTAAAATACTATCTAATTTTAATTAAATAAAAATTATTTGGATAATAACTGTTAACAAAATCATTTAATATTCTTGAATATCCATCACATTTAATTAATCTTTTTAATTAATACAAAGTAAACCCACTGACACTAAGGTACTAAACTTCCATGATGAAATAAAAGATGCGTAGATATATATTATCAACCCAACCCATCACGCTTGTTTTTGATTAGATATCGTGTGACAAAAAAACTTTGACTAGACTACACTTTGAAATAATTAATAGAATAATTTGTTAATAAATTAAACTGAACTTTCCAAACCATTTAAGAAATACCAGATTTGATTCATGTTTCATCAATCATATACATTCTTTCTAATTCATTTACATCAATCTAAATTAAAAACGTCACACCATTATTAATAAAGGTCTTTCCGACTAAGGGTCAAGTCGTGACATGTACACATATCTAATTTACATAGCAAACAATAATTATTATTTTTTTGGGTAAAACATTGCTAATAGATGCAAGAATATGTAATGAGAAGCATGAACCCTATTCCCCTCTTGAGTTTGTCCAATAATAATTTCCCGCTCCCATCTCTTTCCCCGTTTCTTTAACCTCTCCGGTCTTTTTTTTTTTTTTTTTTTCGTTGGGGGGGGTTGTGGTTTCTCTCTTTTTTTTTTTTTTTTTTTTTTTTGGTGTTTTTTCCTAGGTTGAAGAAGATCGGAGGTGAAGATGACGCGTCGAATGGGTAGGTCGTTGAATCGGGAAAGGTTGATGTTTCGCCGGAAAATCGCCGAGTTTTCGGCGAAAAGTTGTAATTTCGATATTGCTCCTCTTTTTAATTCGCTCTTCATCGAACTGGGCGAATTTTGCCGAAATTACGTTCCATGATGAGAAGACCCTTATGGCCTGGCTCAATTTTAGAGAGTATTATTTTTTGGAGTTCCAACAATATGGCCTTTTTCTCTGAGGGGTTACATGTGAAAAGTATTAATTATTTTTGTTTGTTTGTCCAAAAGATTGAAAAAGATAGATACTGTATACTGTATAGTGTACATGGTACAAGTATTTGAGTTGCATAACTGTTTAGGGGACCTTGCTTCAATCCTGTGCAGGACTGTCATGTGATACATTTCCATCCGTTGGATCGAAATCTCGGTATCGACCACTGAAATTCAACCGTTGAGATAGAAATTTCAGATCTGATAGTCCTAAATTTCGATTGACCGTCATGTACATGACTGAAGCAATTTCAGTGTTTAGTTGTTTTGATGTGTCATAGCCCTTATAAATGAAATATATTATTAATTTTTGCATCAATAATTTAATTGTTATAAAGACAGGTTTAATTTTATTTGTCAAAACTAGACCACTAGATCCTGCGAATAAACCAAGTTCTTATGTAACTATAGTCACAATTGTACCAACTACCAAGAAGGTGCCTCAATGAGTATAAAAAAATCCTCAAGTTTACACGATGAGTCAGTCGTTGAAGTCTCCCTTAAAATCCCATTCAGGTTTTGTTTGTTTTGGAACGCAAATTCAACATTTGTTGAATTTCTGAAACCATTTTGCATCCAATGGTGGGGACAGCTTATGGGTCAAGTAAAGCCGACTCCACAATATGTCTAGAAGTCATGTGAAAATAAACGAGGAAATGATAGATCGTTTTCATGCATCCAGCCAAAATAATGAATCCAGCAAAAAAAAAAATGATTCTGTGCTTAAGATTTTTCATTTGATATGTTAAGAGACCTAACAAGTTAGTCAATTGTGAGCATAGTCCTCACTGAAATGACCAAGAACATCCACATTTTGGAAGATTCATTTCCACTGCTCTAATATACATATCAAAATAGATATGGAGAAAAGATGAATAATTTACCCCCCAATTTTTTTTTCTTCCAGTGAGAGGGTGTTTTGTTAATTAAATAATTGTGTGGAGTTAAAAGTAGAGAATTTCTTAGTGTTTGTATGTCCCTAATTAATGAGGATAATGCCTTCTTGAGGAGAGCCCATGAACCCCGTTAAAAAGTTTGCACAAGTCTTAATTTTACGAACATGATGAATAAAATTACAATGAAAAAAAGAATAAATTTAAGATCCCTATTCTCTAGTACTAGTTGAATTACTTTCTGTTAATATTAGTGGGTGGGTCCCACTACAATATGTGCCATAGGTGGCGGCAAGATGGTTATGTAGTCTAAGATGACTACTCCTTTATCTAATATTCCCTCCCTAAGATGAGTTTGAGGAAAACCCTAATTAATAAATTAGGGTTGAGGGAAAACATTATAAATAGAGGGATGAAAAACCAAATAAAAACACATGATTTATAATACTTTCCCATGCTCTACGAATTATACAAGCTAATCCTGAACCTCCATCGCCGATTTGCAAGCTAAGTAAGTAAACTCACTTTCTGACAAGCAAGCCACGCTTCGCTTAGGCCCACTCCTCATTGGACCGACAACCCCGTTCGCTCATTTGGTTAGCCCCAAGATTAGCTTGCGTTGATCTAAACCTTCTCCAAAGCTTGCTAAAAGTGATTCCCTCGAGAGAGCTCGCTAGTCCTTCGACTCAAGGCCCCCTTTGTTGGGCCCAATCATATGGATTAAAGAACAGTCCGGAATAACCTATAGAGTTTACAAGCTGAAAGAAGAGAAAGTGAACGCAAAGAGACACCTCCCGTATCTAGATCCATTGCAGAAAATCACTAAAGTAAAGGATCTAAAACTATTCATTTCAATGATTTAGTTTAACACTTTCCAAAGAATAAAAAACTTCTCATAATGGATTGAATTGCCCCTATTGAATCATATCGTATTTTCACCTATGAGAATTCTAGAGTAATAGCCTTCTCTAAACCTCTCTTGATCGCAAGTAGTTCCATAAGAGAGATGTTATGCAAAAGTGAAGACAACCTCCATGGTGATTTCTTTTCCTAACACTCCATATATACCCTCTGATATATCCCCGGATGGATCCATCACAATTGACCGGCAACCCATCAATCTACAGGGCTAGGCCATCTCAAACCTACTGTTGTTTAAAGGCCACTGTTATGTCCCATCTACTGAAGAAATTTTGATCCATCTGTTGTTTACCCTCAAATCTTGCTAAGTCAACAATCATTTTAGGACATAACATCAATCCATCATTGATAACATGCATCAAGTTTTCTTCTTCTATTCCTTAATGAACAAATATGCTATACTTTCCTTATTCCAATTTGGATGAACCCAAATCATATCCAACCTGAAACAGTTGATGCAAATCGCAAAGGCAAATTTCCTGAAAATTCATGATACATTGGCCTCAGTGATGGGTTGCATCTCCTGTTTAGAGTTATAGAATACCCCAATCAATTTTGACCCTACTGTTTTGGCCACTCCTATTCATGACACATTAGCCTCGGTGATGGGTTGCATGCTGGAGAAGAGGCTTCTTGAGTCTATTAATACTCCTAAAGACATCTATATTCCAATTCTTAAGTATGGGGGTAAGACCATCCAATTGAGCAGAAAAAAGGAGAGAACACCCAACTGATTCCAAGATGACGAAAGAAAAGAAGAGACAAAGGTCTGAAAGGACAAAGCATATTGGAAATGGAAAATCTAATGTCCACAAGAATAGGGGCGGACCTAAAGAGGGATCGAGGGGGCATGGACCCCCGATTAATTAAAAACTAACTCCTCAATCCTTATTTATTCTCCCATCTTTTCTCTCTCATCTTTTCTTCCTATTTATTCTCTTATGTTTTTATAAACTGGGTTAAAATAAAATTTAGAAGAAAATAAATCTTATTAGGTATTCAAAAATCAAAATGTCATTTCTAATTAGAAACTAACTCTTCAATTCCTATTTATTCTCTCCTCTCTCCTCTTTTCTTCTTATTTATTCTCTTCCCTTTCTGGATTAAAAAAATTTGAAAAAAAAATCTACTCAACTCAAAAACTAATCGAAGACAATTTAGAAGCCTTTAGAAGGAAACTTGAAAATACAAGAGGGGAAAACTAAAACACTATCCAACTTCTCTCGAATGAGATTAGCCCCAGCTTGTTTGTTAGAACAAGTGAAGCAGGATCACTCAACATATATATATGTAAATATATAGATCAGTTAAGGAGAAACCTTAAATAATTTGAGACAACAAAGCTCAGAAGCAAATAATGGAAAAAGGCTCCCCCAGTTCTCTTGAAGGATTTGAGACTTTATTAAAATCCCCAAACAAAAAAGAGGGTTTAGAATATAATGAAAAATTGACATAGTTAATTCCAACAAAGCGCCCTAAAAGATCAGCATCTAGTTTTTCCACTTGATCCAACTCTAAGAGGATCCAGTTGGGCCGATCCATCAGAACAAAGCCTAAGGTGAAAATATTCAAGAGAGAAACATTAACCATCTCCACCTGCTAGCTCATTAGATAACCATAACAAGCCCATGAATTGATCAGAATCCAAGCAAATATTCAGCTCATCAAAGCTTTCAACATAATTACTACTCGAGACAACACTAGAAACCTTGAGCTATGGTATGATGTGATTGAATCCCTTTACCATAGGATCCCAACAAAGATAACCATTCCGTGAGGGATCAGAGTGACGAGACATTCCCAGAGGAGGTTGGTATTGTAAATTAATGTGTGTCCGGCAGAGAGACTACATCTCTCAGATTTTAGGAACATATTTGCATATTCATTCATTAGCTCATCATATATTTATATATTGTTTATCAATGTGTGTGACGGTTGCATGATATATGATTATATTGATTTCACTGAGTTCTGTAGAACTCACTTCTTTATATATATATATTTCTTTAGATTCTGTTACAAGATATAAGTATCCCTTTTACTTGGAGAGTTCACCACACATAGAATCTTACGAGGGACTGGTGGGGGAGGACACGGAGGCACATGGAGAATTGTGCCCTTGCTCGGACTGCTTCTATAGAATCCAGTCTTTCTGAGGCTATGAAGATTTCTTATGAGGAAATAGTTGTCATAATTGCGATTAGTTACATTGTCTATTTATTTGTTAGTTAGTGGCGCTACTTGTACTCTTAAGTTCTTTCAATAGCATTTAGACTTCTCCTATTAAACAATTTCTTCCTTTCATATTCTAATTTTGAATTCATTAGCTTTGATTATGATTTGAAGATGACTGTAATAACTTAATTATTTGATATTTTAATTCCTTTGCTCTTGGATTATGCTATGCGGTATTGTATTGTCATGAATTAGTCGTGGACTTGATCCTGTAATGTTATTACTCCATGGGTATTCGGGTGTGTCTAGAACCAGTTGGGTGGAGTGTGACATGCATCTCTCGGCTTGGACCTGAAATAAATTACTTATTTTTTGCTAATCATTATATGCTTTTACTCTTGCTAACTCTGTTGTTCTCAGAGGCAATATTTTTCAAGAATGTAAGCAAGTCTTTTGGCAACACATTAACACCACAAAATCAGGCCTTCTATTTAGTAGGAGATTTATCCAAGATACACACAAGTATATCTTCACCATTCTTGAGATTAACGAGGTTGCATCACTAGCTTGGGATTTATTTGGGTCTCCCATCCTTGGTTGGTAAGTCTGAATCACAGAATTTTATCTATATTTTTGGCATACTTCAAACAAAACTAGCTGGGTGGAAAGAGTAGAGTTTGTTGTCCCAAGCTAGGAAAGAGGTGTTAGTCAAGACTGTTGCCACAACCTTGCCTACTTTTGCTATTTCAAATTTCCTCCTACCGAAGGTCCTCAATAATAAACTGGTTAAGGTGATTAGGAATTTTTGGTGGCAATTGGGAGAGATCAAAGAATGGAAAGTTTAATGTAAAATCTGCATACTATATTGCTCTATCACTTCATGCATCTCCAGGCTCTTCTAGCTTACACTCTTCCTCCTCCCCCCCTCAATTGGCCAAAGATTTAGGGAACTAAAAATGTGCGAAAGGTCAAAAACTCCTTATGAAGGATGTCTCATGAAGCTCTCTCCCAGGCACGGCAGCTAGGTTCCCTTGGGTTACTTATGCCTCTCAGATACAGAAAGCATACTTCATGTTATTTTTCGATGTAATCATCTCAAAACTGTTGGAAAACTTCTCCTTTTTGTTTAGATGTTCAACATTTTACTGGTACTACTTTGCAAGAGTGGTTGGTGCTATGTATACCCCATTTGGAGTACCCTGTGTTGGATCTTATAGAAGATTGCAACAATTTTCCTATTTAGAGGGATATATTATCCTCTTGACAAAGTCCATTTTGCTTTTATCAAAAATGCTTATTGAACTCAGATTTCTTAACGTGTAGGAACAGCAGTTTACTTCTCTGATTGCTGGCTCTCTTGATATACCAGTTGTTTCCCAGCTTCAACAGCATTTTGGGATCTTTGTTATGGTGCATGGGATGCAGCATCGAAGTATGGTGGCCATGGACATCTAATCTGGGATCCAGGAGGGACTTTCTTAGCAGCTCGAGTGGTCTTTGTATTGGCCATTTGGTCCTTTCTCTTGAACTTTTAGCTCTTTGAGAATTCTATTTTGTTTGCTTAATCTCTAAAACTCCCCAAGTGGTGGTTCACTCTGACAATAACACTGCTATTTTAGTCCTTAATGGGACAACCCAATGTCTTGATTGGCTTTGTAGCAGCTTGTATATATATAAACATGTTGGAAAACAGGTATAAGGATTACTTGCTAAAGGCTCCAAGAGGTTTAGGTTGAGTTACACTTGGTGGCAGTAGCTCGTTAAGAGGAGATTTTACAGTTCAATTCAACAGTTTGTTGAGTTCTGAATAAAGAACAATACTTAGCCCCCTATTTTAGAGACATCACTCGAGCATTTATCCACATATAAAGAACAATACTTAGCCCCCTCTTCTTTCCTTTGTTTTTTCTTGTTTTGTTTGGGGATATAAATACCAGTCACATTTTTCCTTTTTTTGGTAAATACTGTTCACATTTTCACTTCATAGAGTTGAACTACAGAAATGCGAGGATCATCTCCCCGTCGGAGTGCTCCCCCATGGCTTCCTGACCACAAAAACCAGTGGGTCCCACTGGTGAAAAAGTTTTTTTTTTTTTTTTTTTTTCTCCAGAGGTGTTTTTCACCGTAGGCCCCACAGGTTTTTGTGGTTAGGAAGCGTCGGGGTCACAAATGCGGACTTCAGAAATGCGTAGTAAGTTTAAAAGGGCCCAAATTACTAAGTAGTTTCAAGAAACAACACCAACCAAAAAAAAAAGAAACAAACAAGAAGGATTATGCATTTTAAGAACCACAACATTCACACTTAGTAAGAGACATAGAAACATAAGATTATATAGATCATATTTGATAATATATTTCGAACAAAAAAAATTAATAATACTATAATATATTCCAACTAGCAAAAAATTTACATTATAATGAAGACCACCTATTATGAACTGCAAAATCACAGAATAGAGATTGGGGGAAGAACAATTGCTTCGCGGGAGGCAATCCTCCGAGAACTAAAAGATGATAGAAGAGAAGTTTGTTGTGTCTTTGTTACCTTCCAAATGCTAATCCTTACATATTTATAGCTTAGAACTATTACCCTATTTTTGATGACTATAATTACGTCAATAGACTTCTAAAATCCCATACAATTACCTCTCATATAACCCATACCAAAATTACTGCCTCAATTATAATTATAACCCACAAAGGGCCAAATTAAATTCAGTCTTAAGAAATTTTACCCCCCGCCAAAAAAAAAAGAAGTTCAGCCTTTAGACATCCTATAAATATCAACTTTTCCCCCTAGGCTGCGTTTGTTTGTTGGAAAAAAGGGGTGGAAATGTTTTTTTTAAAAAAACAAACATTTTATATTTTTCCTTTAAATCCTAAAAGTGTAGTTTGTTTGGCTGCTTGGGGTAGGAAAGTTAGACACAAGTTTTCTTAATTTAAAAAAATTTGTCTGGTGAGGTAGCAAGTCAACTTTCCTACCCCAAGGTTTTTCAAAACCCTACAAAATATGTGAGACTTTGTGAAATAGTAAAAAATGGGACCCACAATTAATTTTTTCCACAAAATCCCTTCATTTCCTTTTCTTTCTCCCTCATCTCCACTACACATGAGATTCACATATTTTTTTTCTCACCCTTTTTTCCCACCGCATCTTTGCAAACAAACGCAGCCTTATTTACTGATGGGATCTAACCCCATGGAACAACCGTCGCATATTTATGGGTCCAAGCCCGAGCAATGCTCGCATACTGGGCTCTGTCGGTCTTGTACATGTGAGCAATCTCTGGCACAAAGGGGTCATCAACATCTGGATCGATAAGAAGGGAGTAGACATACAGCGGAGCCTGCAAGATTCAGATCAAGTTTTAGAAAAGAATGTGCAAAGCCAACCAGATATCACACCACTACAGCCACCACTCCTTTTTTCTTCCCAAAGCAAACACCACCATTAGGGTTAAATAGAAAGAGCATGACAAGTGATCTGCCTAAGTATATCCAGTTGAGATCAGTTCTTGGAATCGACCATAAAACAGTAGCATGGAATTTTGAAAGCAAGTCACCTTGGATATTGTAATTGCTGGGGTCCAGTGCTCTTGGAACCTGTCGAGGCAGATACGCCCATATCTGTCGATGTTGGGATGGAAAATTTTGGTATCGAAGACAATCTGACAAGATTGTTGTTTTAGATTTTCCAAGTTACTGAAAGCAAGAATATAAGATACTAAAACATGAGTTAACGAAAATAGGCAGAACATGCTTAAAGATTTTCATTCATTAGGATAACAATCCAGAAGGACAAGACCATATAATAAAGAAATTGATTGTTGTGATGTTTCTTGCTACCTAAACTACCTCTGAGCCAACTAATTTGGGAGAATTTTTAAGCATCTCAAAGATGACAACTTCAGCCGTAACCTCCATCTTTCCTCCCCATCTGCTGCTTGAAATTCCTACTGTTGTTGCAGATCTGTTTGACAGTGCAAACGAGCGACTTGCAAAAAATCGTGCTCGACCGGGTTGGTGGAGATACATCTCCAACGAGCAAGTTAGCAAGGGATCAAACCTGTAGAATGAATAGGAATGAAGTATTCACTATTGCTTACCTTTCTCCTTTTCCTTCTTTCGTTTATATAGGTTTTAGGATGCATACTTCTTCTTTAATGATTGAGTCCCACTCAGACTTTTAATTGAAGATTGAGTCTTGCTCAGACTCTTGAGTCATGCTCGGACTCTTTTTGATGAGTTCTTCTTGGACTCTCTTATCTAGAGAACCTCTTTTCCTTATTTGTTCAGTGGTTTTTGTTAAGAGTGGAGTTCTGGTCGTTCTTGATGAGTGATCGCCTTTTATTCATCATGGTCGAGTCATTTTGTCAATAATATTTGGACCAGATTATCAGATTGAGTATTGGTTGAGCCAAACTGTGGTCGGCCTGATTTGGATACTTTACCATTAACATAAGCCCTCCAGTCCCTTGAGGCCCCCTCCAGTCCCTTGAGGCCGATAGTCATATGTTCAGCCCGAGGGACTACCTTATCCTCGTTCTTTGTATGTGTGTTCGGTGGGGAATTCTACTGTTGTTCCCGTACACGTTCCTCATTTTGAAAATTGAAACATCACACTTATTGTTAGCCGCCTATCGCACGCATAACTTCCTTGAACCTCGTGACGTGTTCCACGTGTCAAAATGTGTCACATCCCATAGTTACACGATTGGACTTTTGAAAGACCCATCATCTTAGCCGTATGTTTGTTTAACGCGACGGCCATTGGATGAGCATCTTGAGGATACTAAGTGGCTTTTCTAAAGAAGAAAGGATTTAACCCCTTGGATTGGTATCTTAGAAAAGTCTTTCAAATACTCTTTTCCTTTTCTTCTTGATTTCATTCCTGCACGAACGAGAGTGAGGCTCAGAGCTTTTTGGAGGAATCGTCCTTTGTTCTTTTGGTCTGCTTACTATTTGATTTCTTCTCAAGAATTCGAAGCGAGTTTAGAACCAATAAGTTCTTTTTCTCATTCTTCATTTTCTGCAAATCGTTTTTTGGAGAGACTGGTACTTCCGTTTTTTCCTTCGATTTTTCAATCTTCTTCCTCTCTAATCTACTCTTTTTCATTTTTCCTTTTTGTTCTTCACTTGTGAGACTGTAGCAAAGATGAAATAGGAGGTATTTATTTTTTGGGGACAACTATCTTCTTCATTCAAAAAAAATCAAACAAGTAAGTATATTTCATTTTTTTTTTTTTTTTTTTGTTTGTGTTTATTTTTTCTTTTTGTGATAGCCTGTGTCTAACCATGGTTTTGATTAAACGAGCTAAGACTTTGGCTTCAAAATCTAAGAAGCAACCTTCTAGTGAAAGACCTCCCATTTCTGCTCCTGCAATTGTTTCTGTGTACAGGGACATCCTTCCTAGTGAGACCGAACTTCCTGTTAGTGACTTCCCTGAGAATGATGATGAAGTGTCCGGTCTGGACTTTCAAACTCAAACTCAGGAGAACACGACCTTAATTGCTTGGGGCCCGCTTTAAGGCCGAGAGAAAAAAATGGAAAGACAGCCAGTCCCTTGAGAAATATCAACTAGAAAAAAATAAGGATTTAAACTCCTGATCATATGGACTATGATCCGACCTCATCCGGTCCTGACTTCCAACCTTCAATCATGACCGAAGAGAGATTAAATTTCATTCGTCAAAAATATGGAATTCCTCCCGAATACCGCCTTCATGTCCCTACTCCCGATGAGAGGGCTAACACCCCCGACTAGGAGAGTTCTCTGTATATGAGAATGCGTTAAAGAGAGGCTTTCGCCTTCCCGTACAAAATTTATTCCGAGAAATCTTGATTCATTTTCAAGTATGGTCGGGCATGTTGGCGCCAAACAGTTGGCGTAAAGTCATATCTTTTTGGGGTTTCTGTCAAGGTCGGGAAGTGAGAGTTCGACCATCCTTGGCCCTTTTTCTTCATTTTTTAATGGCTAAGAAGCAAGAATAGGATGGGTGGTTTTACTTGTCTAAGCGTACTAGTTCACAATGTGGTTGGGAGGTTCTTTTTTGTTCAACCACCCACTGAGCCTTCCCTCCCGGTCTTCTGGGTTCGAGGACCGGCCAGAGGATCAAATGACTCTCCAGATGTTTTTGATGCCGAGGAGAAAGCCAAGGGGCGCATCCTCAAATTGTCTACAAAGGATAAGAATCGATTAGCCGTTAATGGCCATTGTCCGGAGTATCCTAATATTTTGAGTCAATGGGGATTTCTTCCTGGTGAGTTACTTTACCTAATATTGTTTTTCTTTTTCGCCTTAAGTCTTCTTGATCAGCTCTTGAAGTTTATTGAATTTTTCATTGTAGTGTTGTTGAATCCGGAAGAGTGTGCCAGAGATGGAATAGGCAGAAAATAGGCGCCCGACCAAGCTAGAGTGTTCTAGGTCAAGGACCCAGCCTCATGGAGCCACTAAACAAGTTTAGAAATGAGGCGCTACACAAAAACTTCCCCTCAATCTTCCTCCCCGACCAGAGAAGAAGTTAGCTTTGTCCTTAGGAACATTTGAGATAGAACCTCCTCTATCGAGTCTTGCTCGTCCTTTGTCAAGTAATTCTCCGGGTACCTCTGACTTGGATCCTTTTGTTCTTTGTCCTTGTTGGACCCTGACCAACAATTCTTATGTGATCAATAACCAACAAAGCAGACTGTTGCTCGGTATTGGTTATCTGGAGTTCTCCTACTGGCCGACCAACGATTCTTGAATGGTATCCAAGAACATATGATGTGGCAACCAAGTGAGTTAGCTCATGCTTTTATTCTTTGCGGTATTATTTTATTTTCTTTTCCAAGTATTCATACTTGTGATGAATCTGTGTCAGGTTACTTTGTGGTCTAACACAAGCAATGGGCGGTACTTTAGAAGCTACTCGGAAGGATCATGTAGCCGTACATCAATTAGGCGGTAAAGTAAAGGATATGGATATCCAAATATCCAAACTCCGAGCATCAAATGATCGGTTTGTTGGCATAGAGACCGAGCTTCGAGGTCAGGTAAACTCTTTAGAGCTTCAAACAAAATCTGCTAATGACTAGGTGTTTGCCCTTAAGCATGAGTTAGAGGAAAAGAAGAGAGAGCTAGAAGTTGCTCGGATAGACAAGGAGAATTCTGATGAGTTGATCGGGAAACTTAGTGAACAACTTGACCGGTCTTCCCCTTCTACTTTCAAGTATCTTCCTGTCGAACTCAAAAACAAAGTCATTCGTAGATGGGTTAAGACCAAGAAATGTAGGGAGTTCATTGCAAAAGTTGCTTCTCCAGGTTTCAATTATGGTCTTGGTTATACTTACGCTGGCATTATTGGAGAGTTTCGTGGTTTGGACCTGAAGAAGTTCGAATAGTTTATAGACCCGAGCATTTATGATGATTTGAAAATACCTCGGCTAGAGTGGGCCATCGGCAAACCAGCTTTTCCTAGGTTAAAGGAAGTGGATGTTCGGGATTTTATCGACTCCGATTGGGAGCCGGCCCCTGAGGAAGTATCGCTTTCCGGTGAGTCTTCGCCAGAAACAAACGACCAAGTTAATAATGATCATGATGAAGAGCAATTGTCCAAGTTAACTCGAGCTTTCTTATACTATCCAACATTTTGAACAATATTACTTTGTAAAACTTTGCTTTTGTGAACAATATCACTTAATTTTCTTCACTCTTTTTGGGTGAACGAAAACTTTGCTTTTTATTTATTTATTTTTCTGTGAAGAAATATTTTGTATAGAATGAAGTGTTATTGCTCGTTCATTCTTTTTCCCGATCATGGTTACTTCAGAATATATGTTTGGATACAAAATTCATCATACTGCTCGGAACATATGTGTTCAAAAATCTATGTGCTGCTATGAGTGCTCGGAACACATATGTTCGGATTTACACACTCTTTTGTTTTAGATTTTGTTCAACTAATACTGCTTATTCGAGCAAAATTACCTAGTGAACTGTTCTTTTCTCTTTGCCCTCGAGCATAATTACTTGGTGAATTTACACAAAGTCACTATGTTGACTACGGTTTGATTTATTTGTTGGGCACATAGATGTGTTCATAGATATTTATTTTAGACCTCATGATTGGAACTCGTATTTTCGGATCTATAATTCGTTATTCTGTTCGGAGCACTTTTGTTCGGAACGTGAGTGCTTTGATATGAGTGACCAGAACATGTCTGTTCGGTTTCACATATTTTGTACTTGGGATTTGTTGTTTTTTGTTTGGAACACGTATGTTCGGATACAAGATTATTCCTCAGAACATGTGTTTGGAGATACATAATCGGAACATGTTTGTTAGAAGAAAATTCAGTATATAAAGAAAATTTATTATATATTTTGTTCGGAACACATGTGTTCAGATACAAAATTCATTGTGCTGCTTGGAATATATGTGTTCGGATGCAGACTTTTCTAAAGTAAATAATTGACAAAATTTATTACCCTACTCGGAACACATGTGTTTGGATGCAGAGTTTCCAAAGTAAATAACTGACAAAATTTATTACCCTGCTCGGAACACACGGGTTCGGATGCAGAGTTTCTCTAAAGTAACTAATTGGCTTCAACTGCTTGATAAAACAAAATTGGAGTTGTGTAACCCTGAAAGAAATTTGCTAAAACTAACTTGTCTTCAAAATAAAGTTACTCGACTAGGTCACTGACCCATTTTATTGGTAGTATCTTCTAAGGTTGTTTGAGTTCCATGATTGAGGGATCGGTTGCCCTATTTCTAGATCACGAAGATGGTATGTGACACCCAGCCCAAATCTAGCCCGGAAACCCGATCTGTTTTGGGTCAAGTAGGGTTTGTTTAATGTTGACTTTGAAGTTTGACCGTGATTTCAGTTTTACTATCCTTTAAAATCTTAGGAAGATGTCTTTGTGGGCCATCTCAGTAGAGGATATGGTGTTTGACCCAAAACCCATGGATATTGATGATGGTGTTTCCTTATGGAAACCTTACTTGATTTGGTGTTGAACTATTTATTTGTGAAGAGGAATTTGGTTGATGGACCTAAAGCTTAGTTGGACCTAGTTTGAAGACTTCCCTCCATACTAGGTAAGTAGTATGATGTGTTGAAAGAAGCCCATCCAAAAATATTGAAGTTAGGCCCATTAAATCCCTATTTTTGAACAAGCTGTCCAAGCAGTGGCATTTTGGTAAATATCTGTGTTGAAGGTTTTCAAAAGCTTTATTTCCTTTAATTTCGTGGTAAACTATTCCCATTATGTTTCTAAACCTTTAGATAGTGTGGGATCGACCTTTGAACTTCCTCTTTGGCAACCAATCAACCAACATGGTCAGTTTGGTCAGTTTGGTGAAACCCTAGTAACTCTTGAACTCTTTGTGCTATTTAAAAGGGGGAACTTCAAGTGTTTCACTCCCACTATGTTTCTAGTCCTTGGGAGAACGTGGGAAGATCCCTAGAACCTCTCCTTCGAAGCCAAGAAAGATCCTCAAGTATCTGTTCAGGTTTCTTCATCGGTTTCTCTTCTAAAAGGTTGGTATTCAATTCGCTTCTTCTTTAATTCATTCTTTCTTCTCTAATCATGAGAAGGGTATTACACTACTGTAATGACCTCTTCTTTAATTCTTTTAGCCCTAGAGTGAATCCCCCAATTCACTCTATGATCTTGAAGCCATATGGCGATGATCCTTGAATTTGATTCCACCAAAGCTCTTAATGATACTTTCCCTAATTTCCTACCTATCTTTATTATTGTGGGGAAGGTCTCATATTATTACCATGACCTTCCCTTGTGTCCTCATGATTGAGGAGTTGATCCTTGTTTTTCCTTGGAACAATTGACAACCCTTTTATTTTCTATTAATTCATTGGACTCTCCCCAACACTTTTTGAGATTGTGTATTCTTTGTTTCTCTTTCCCATGGGTGAATCTTGATTCTTTGTTTCTCTTTCCCTTGGGTGATATTTGTGTTAACCTAAACTTGATCATCTTTATTTTCTTGTTTTATTGTCTATCAATTTACTTCCCTTCATCCGTGCTCTCAACCTTTTCATTGGGAGCCAAAGGGTAAATCCTACCTCTTGGATCAAACCAAGAACCCTTAGTTTGATCTTGTTATCACCAATCAATGTGTTTTCTTTACTTTGTACCTATCAGTCTCTAATTCTTTATCCTTGATCACACTATATTTTCTTCATGATCCATGTTTAACCTAATTAGGATTTCTAATTATTCTTTCTTCATTCTTGTTCTTGTTTGAGATCGGGAAAAGATGATGCATCCTTGCAACCATCTATTCCATGATCTCATTCTATTCTTTGAGATCTATGATCATCATCATGATCTTAACCCTAGTCAAATAAATTCCTTGAAACCCTAATCCTTTTATGATCTTTCTGAAACCTCTTGTAACCTTCCATGTGAGGGAAACCTCATGGGTAATGTTTTGTTAACATAAACTAGATTTCCTATGGTTTCTTGTTATTTTCTTGATAACAATCATTCCCTCTCTTTCCGTGATCATAACCTTTTGATGAGCCATATGTTATGGTGAAACCCTAACCTCTTTGTTACAAACCTATTATGATTGATTTTTCGGACTATGATCTCCCCCATGTCTTCATTTGGGTTAGGTTGTACTTGGTCTTCAACCCCATGAGCAAAGCACCCTTGTATAGCAATATACTTGGGGGCGGTTACTAGTGGCGTTGATTAAACCAACACCGCCTTGCCCGCCCGGTTCGCTTGTGGGAAAATGCCCTATTTTGCCCCCTGTTTGTTATAAATAGCATCCCTCGCCGTATTAACGTATTATTATGTTCGGGATTGCTATTTTCTTGCCCGTCGGGATTCGTCTCAAGTCTGTTAATGATATAACCTTTTCTCTTCTATTCTTGGTGATTCTTATTAAGGTAATGAGTCTCCATCTTCTATTCTCTTCTTTTAACCTCGATTGATATGAACCCATCCCCATTTTGTTAGTGGTTACCCAATTGATTTGTTGTATCTCCCTTTTCAATGTTCTTGATGAGATCCTTCCAAAATCCCGCATTTGTTTAATGGATGGATCCCATCAAGGGAATGATTTGGGTAATAAATCATTGTTAATTTTAGGTTTCTTGTTACCCCTTGTTCTAGACCTATTAGCTTGAAATTGGACTAAGATCATCCCAAACGGATTGAAATCGGATGATAAAGTCGATTTTCGGAGTTGGAAACCGCCGCTGTGGAGGTCGCTTCTTCAACCCCCACAACCCTTTTCCCGTGTGTTTGATTTTGAATTGTTTTGACTCTTGACTCTTATACATTCTTGTAACCCTATGCCTGGTGTTCCTGTTTCAAATAAAAGTCTTATAATAGTTTTGATTGCAAGTTAGGGACTTCTACTAAATTCGTAGGACATGCATTCTTATTTATATGCAATTACATATACATGTGATTCTTGTTCTATTTACTATTCTTTGATCATGTAACTTGCTGTAATTGTATAGTATGTAATCTTATTGTACACTTGCTGTTTGTGTTTCCTTGTGTACTTATCTTTCATGATATTGCCCTGTTCATGGTATGATAGAGTGTTGTGTGTGTTGTGATGGAGGGGTATTCCATTGATATCTTGGCTTGGGATATCGGCTGATGGGACACATGCCGCGTGTCTCCACTATCATGATTACTTGATGACATACTTAGGGAGTCTGTTGCTGGCTGGTCCCCACTGCTTTCCCTTCGGCGGGTTGGCCGGTGCCCGTGACAATGGTGCGTGACTATGTTTCATCCAACCTCCAGTCCGTCGAGACTCGTTCCCTTTGGTCTGTATGGTGGGTTGCTATGTTAGGGTTGGGCTCATGGCGTCCAGGAGCGGCCGGGTGTCGCGAGGAGTCTGGGCATCCGCCCCAATAATATGTGGATGACCATAGGGTTAAGGGTGGAGTCCACGGGTATCCTCCGTGAGGATTCTCACTCCTGGTTCGAGGATCTGAACCGTTGGTTGGTGCCATGGGGGTTCTGGCTTCATTGTATGTTACCATTTGACCTTGCATTGGATTAGAAACCCCGCTGCGCCCTCTTGCCATGGTCGTGGTGAGAGGTGTTGACTTAACCCCCCACGGTTTTGAGAGCCGTGTGGACTTACCCCTTTGCCCGGATCCCTCGGGGTAACCGCCTTGCCGGATCGGTGATGAGACTTACCCGGAGGGCTGGTGTATATCTTGCTGTCCCATTGAGACTTGCATAGTTGATCTTGTAGCATTCATATTTCGCATATCATCCATATCTTTCATATGTCATTCGTGGTTGTTTGACATATATTGGATTGCTTGTTCCTTCGTTCGTTGGACTCTTCCTTTCATTGTATGTATTATATACTGACGTGGTTGCCATGTCGTTGGAGATGATTCATTGAAAGAGCTTTCCGTATGAAGCTGATGTGAGACGCGTGTGCATGGACTTGCGAGCATGAAGCCTCCCGAAGATGAAGACTATTTAGTTACTTATTTTGCTTCCGCGCTCGATATTACTTTGATTCTGATCTTCCTTCTTTCGTTCGTTCTTGGATTTTTATTGGAGTATTTGGACTCCTGTAACCTTTTATTGATTATTGTACTATTCTTGCTCTTGATTCATGTATTTGTATTTATTATTATTGATAGACTAAAACCATGGATCCCGTGCGTCCCCCCGGGTTGCCGGCGGGCGGGGTGTCACATGGTAAGCTCCTGGGGTGACCTGTTGTATTATTATGTATGGTCCTTCCCAATTTGGAGGGAGCTTTTCCTAGTTGGTCGGATCTGAAGCTGCTGTTCGCCGAAGTACAAGTTCTCCAGGAAAGTATTGCCTCGTTCTTACTTTTGCATTATAAGAAGTGGTGATCCTCCTCTGATATTCTTCAAGACGATATTGAGCTTTGTCTCTTGATTCATTTATGAGATCCACATTGCTATTCATTCCCTCAATGATGGCCTCTTCATCAAATTCTTCTTCTCTGAGGGATCCGACCTGTATTTCAACAGGTATTCGGGCTTCTGCTCCATATGCGAGCTTAAATGGTGCTTATCCTATGGTCGTCCTTGCAGTTGTTCGGTACGACCATAAGACACTGGGAAGTTCATCGACCCACCTTCCTTTCATCTAATTGAGCCTTTTTTTCAAGCCATCGAGCATAATTTTGTTAGTGACTTCAACTTGTCCATTACTTTTAGGGTACGCTACCGAGGAAAGATGATACTTGATTCCATACTCTTTATAGAAATTTTCAAAGATGGTATTCTCGAACTGTTTCCCGTGGTTGGTGACTAATATATTTGGTACTCCGTACCTGTATATGATATTATGTTTTACAAAGCGCTTCATTTGATCGGTCATGATGGATGCTAGAGGTTATGCTTCTACCCACTTTGTGAAGTAATCCACCGCAACGACCAGGTATTCTCTTCCTCCGAAAGCTTTATATAGTTTCCCTACCATGTTTATCCCCCACCTCGCAAAAGGAATAGGTGATAAAACTGATGTTAGTGGCATGGCTGGATGATGTGGTATATTAGCATGGACTTGACATTTGTCGCATTTTTGAACAAAGTCTTTTGCATCTGCCTGCATGGTCAGCCAAAAGAATCCCCGTCTTAGGGCCTTGTCCGCTAGTGCTTGTGCTCCTATGTGCGACCCACAAATTTCTTCATGAACTTCGTTCAAGACTTTAATGGCTTCTGGGGCCCCTAAACATCGTAAGAGTGGTTGAGTTAAGGATTTTTTATACAAACGTCCATCTCTGAGAGTACACTTGGCAGCTCTTTGCTGAATTGTTCGAGCTTCTTTTTTTTTCTTCGGGAAGTTGATCATTCTCCAAGTATTGAATGATCGGTCCCATCCAACTCCATTTAGCTGCTACGTGCATGTGGTCGGTAACATAAATGCTCGGGTTTAAAAGTTCTTCCAAGTACACCACTGGTCTGCTAATATCCAGATCTGTAGTCATTTCAAAACAGGATCTGTAGTCATTGCTTTGATACCATGCAACAGTGCAATAGTTTAGAACCCCAGAAACAGAGAAAAGAGAAGAGAGGAACAAGAGAGACTATGAAGACGAGAATGTGGAGAGGAGGAAAGAGAGATCTTACACAACTCTCCATTCCCACCTTATCCATTTCTTCTTCTTCTCCACCAATTCTTCTCTCCTCTTTCTGTTGTTTGTTCTTTCTAGTTATTTCAATTATAGTTATGTTAATCAATTATTTTAGGTATCTATAACCAGACATAAACAGACAAGGTGATATAGAGGATGATATTTCACAAAGAATCAACAAAGGATGGATAAAGTGGAGAGATCAGTCAGTAAATTTGTGTCATTGAGATCCATTCATTTAGGACTTATGAGGAATTTCGTACAACAATCAACAATCACCATGATGTATGGTGCAGAATGTTTGACAATAAGAAGCATTGGTTACGTAAACTCATTATAATTGAGATGAGGATGTTGAGACGGATAAGTGGCATAAGTAAGAGAGCAAAGTAAAAAATAATCAAACTAGGGCTGATTTACGTGCAACTCGGCTCCATGATCCACTATAGAAAGTCATTTAAGGTGGCACAGTCAAATTTAATGGAGGCTTTAGATGCTCCATTAGCGATCTGAAGCTGAATGGAGTTAAAGATCTAGGGGCAGACCTAAATGAACCTAGGATAAGTGGTGAGGAAGAGCATCTAAGGCTTAGGCCTTGGATCAAGTATGACCTTGAATAGAGCCAATTGCAGGGTAAGGATCCATGAATCCAACCCCTGTTGAGACAGTTTTTGCCATTGTTCAAAATGCCCCCAATTGTTTAACCTAGTTCTGTAAAAGATCAGTGAATGGTTTGCTTACAAAACAATTACCATGGGTCATCATCTCTGAAGAAAATCATTTGTGTGACACAGTAAGATGAGGGATTGAGAAGGAACTTTCCTCTGCATGTACAATTGCAAAATGAAAGAAAAAGAGCATGTAATACTTCATAATTCCTACAAGTTTTTGGAAGCTTCTTCAAATATTGATAATTAATTAATAACATTTTATGGAGAAAAAACAACTCAATAATGCAGTTAATGCGGTGTGATGCTTCTAAATCGCATGCTCAACAAGAGGTCTCGAGTTCAAACCTCAAAACATGTTTATGAAAAACAAATCTCTACCATGTTTACAATTATTAAACAAAGATAACACCATGACCTTACAAGAAACCTGAGTTACACAAATATCTGTCCATATAAGTAGGTCCCTCTAGATAGAAGCACAACTGAAAAGGTCTAGTAGCATAATGTATTCATCTTTGTTCCAGAAACCCTATTAACTGAATCTGTTAAAGTTAAGAATTAATCTAAAAGCATTCGGTGACAAAAAAAAAAAAAAAAACAATGCTTAAACTAGCTAAGGGCTTGTTTGGTTATATGAATCTAGAGATTTGAAATCTATACTTGTTTGGTTGGGAAAATCTCTAGATTCATGAAATCTAGAGATTCATCTTTTTACACTAAAAACGTGAATTTGTAGATTTATGGGTGTAGGGTGAAATCTAGAGATTTCATCCCTACTATAGAAACGCTAAACATTTGCACATTCACAAGATCACAGATGAATCCACAAATTTCATCCCGCATGTTCCGTTAACCAAACAGTTAAATTTTATAAATTATGACTCCATAAATTTGAAATCTATAGATTTGAAATCTCCAAACTCATGTAACCAAAAAAATGTCATGTTACATAATTCTCTGTGACCCTTTAATAACAGAAGTACTTCCTTGAGCTTTTATTTTTTTTTCTCTTTCCTTGTTATATATGTAGGGACCAGGTGCGGGGGTGAAGAAAACAAAGTGGGAAGGTTGGAAGCGAAAATGCAAAAGCATACCTCTCCTGTTCATGCGTAGACCTGCTTTTGGTTAAGCCTTCAGGTGAGGTAATCGTCTCCTGCTTTATAAACCCTAAACCTGTCCACTGCTTTAATAGTAGGAATGGGGTCCGGTTCCAAATCATCTATTGTTTTCCTCTCCATTCCACTATCTCAAATAGTTTCTTTCATTACAGATGGAAATTGACAATGTCATTCTTTGCCCGAAGATGAGAACCAGTAACAGATTAGGGCATCTAATTGACACAGAAATGAAAATAATAAATGTGCAAATTAAGCATGCTAAGACTGAACTAGAAGAAGAAAAAAAAATTCATGGCACTGAGACTTTTGAAAAACACAAACAATAATAATATCAATCCCTACAGGTTGAATAGTGCTACATTGGTTATATCATAATTTCCAACTATAGAAATGAGAATTGTTGAATCAACCAATCATGGAAACATTTAAAATGCAATCCCTCTGAATAGAGGATAAGGAAATAATAATATGTATATATAGAAACATATCTCCCAAGTAGAGATAAATGAGGAACAATGTCAGAAAATGTGCTGTTTATGCCACTTAAGTACAATTGTAAGTATAATTCCAAGTATATGAGCTAAATAAACCAAACAAAGAGCTCCAAGAAATTATACATATATATATATATATATATATTTTTTTTTTGTTGACCTACAATACCACGATTAAGAAAACCAAAAAACTGATCAAAATTTATAAAACGAATCTAAGTAGCCAATAAAACTGGTCAATGACATTAAGACGCATCAAACATATGACAATAGAGATCAATTACCATGACAAATGAATTCTATTGAATGCAGAGATAAAAAACTGATCGCAAATTATGAAGAACATAAACAACCCACGATGATCAAGGTTATCTACGAAAAAGTCTGACGTGGTTGTTCTAAAATTATAACAACAGGATATCTTCTGAGTATAATTAATTGGGTTCATCTTATTCATCCAAAAATTAAAAGGGTTCTCGGTATCAAAAATATGCTCGAACGGGAGAAATGTTGGCCCAAAAAAAAGATCGCTTGCTAGATATAAATATATATAGATTGCCTGTGATAAACGATGAAACTTCAAAACCCACCTCTCAGCATGCCTTCTTGTGCGAAGTAGATTGGAGAGAAAACACAGAAGTCAAGATGAATATAAAGCAAAAACGTCTATAGTTTTTTTATTATTTTTTATTTTTTATTGGATCTAGGTTCATCGGGCTAGCTTGTGCTAGCCACAATTACATCCGTTGAATTTAATTTACAGTTTTTCCTCTGTTTTCCGGTTAAACCGGCTACAAATAATTCGGTTCAGATGAATGAACCGAATTGCAAACCAAGCTGGTTACTCATTTAACAAAAAGGAAAAAAAAAAAAAAAAAAAAACTCAAAAACCTGCATCGTCTTCTTTATTTCACAATTTTCAAATTTTCCTTTCTTTCTTTCTCTCTCTTTCCCTTATTCTCATCCATGGTTTCCTCTCTCTCTCTTAATGATAAGATCTGTTGAAGAACATTAGAGATTTTTGTAGCATGGTACATTTTTCTACTGTGAGTCATTTGATTGAAAACCTAAATTGGTCTACCAAATCTTCTTCTATCTCTGAATCGAAGATCCCACACCAGTCGAAGTGGACGAAGACTTCGGCAAATGATTGCAACCGGAAACAATGATTGATTATGACGACACGATGGAGAAGACCAAATTCCTGAATCGGTAAGTAGTATTCTCCAGAATCTGTCTCTGTAGATGCATTTTCTTCTGTATTCTTATTGTTTTATTTGATAGCTGAATTAATCAAAAACCTTGAATTTGCATTACATTCAGTTTGATTGCATCTACACAGCCTAAATTTTCAAATTAGGAAACTTATTGTAAAATTATTGGATAGTAGCTTGGATGCCTATGATATGTTTGATGGAATGTTTGTTAGACCTGTCTCTACAATGTAAAGATATTGATAAAAGTATTTTGTGGAATTCTTTTTCCTCATTGTTGATTCTGAGTGCTTAGCTCAAAATGGAAGAGCACCTGGAGATAAACCAGGGTATGGTGGTTTGACTCCATCCGGATTCTTATATTATTGTTTTCCTATTATTTATTTGTTCATTTTCTTGGAGAATGGGTACCACCAGCTACAGATGAGGCAAGGGGACGAGTGAAATACAGTCTTTAAGACTTAAGATGGCTCTGTAAATGATTTTATGAATTAGGGTTAAGTTGTTTTGTTTGTAAGGTAGATGAAATTATGGTGGATTACCTATATTTTAATGAATTCTTTTATTTTCTTGTTTTACATATGGGTTTTAAATTGTGTTTAAAACCATTTAAACATGCTGTGTCCTCTATGGGGCTTTAACCTAAGGCTCATCCAAAGCCTTACAAGATTGCCTGATCGTTCAAACACCATTTCTGGTACATTTGGATGTTTTGTTCTAAAGAGTGGCACCAGCTACAGATGAGGCAAGGGGACCCGTGAAGCACGGCCTTTAAAACTTAAGATGGCTTTTATGAGTAGTTATTCATGCATATTGGGCCCTCAAATGCTTCCAGTACCTTCGTGAAGATCATAACAGAGGTGTGAAGGCCCTTTATAGGGAAGTTCCTGGTGGACTACTTTGACAATATCCTCATTTACAGCAAAGCCCTAGAAGTTCATCCAAATTCACCTACGTTAGGTATTCCTTTATGCTAATCTTAAGAAGTATACCTTCTTTAGCAACAGGTGGTATTGTTTGGCTCTATAGGATTATTCTTGGCTTCTGAAAAATTGATGGGAGAGTCATAGTTGTAGCTACTGATTTTTTGAGTCCACAGACAGACTTTTGATGTTTACTTATTTAATTACTCTAGTTTCTAATCAGGAAATTAATACAAGTTTGTTTGTGTGTTTACAGATTAAATTCGGATTATCTGATCCAAAATTTCAAGACAACAAGGTGTAACATTGAAGAAAAGCATGATATTTCATCATGTTTTATGTTTCATGAAGGAGAGCAGAGACGAAGGAATCCAGTAGTTCAGAAATACCGAGCGTCCCGCTGCCACGGATACAACTCTCCAGGTGGATGCTTATTCCGGCAGTGACTGCTGCTTTGCTCACGGCAACCTAGAGTTGATGATGCATCCTGACATATTCAGGACACAGCTTTGTGACAGAGATGTGCATTGCAGGAACCATTGATGCTGCTACGCACATGGGCGTGGGGAGCTGCGCCAGAAAGGTCATCCTCAGCCAGCTAAGTCCCCTTCGGTAAGTTTGTTTGCTCTGGTTTTTTTTTTGAAATATGGTTTGATATGTAATAACAGTCATTATTGGTAACAGGCAAACACTTTCAAAAAGAGGTTGATGCTGGAAACTGAAAAATAATTGATGCTAAGGAGGTAATATCATTCTTTGCTGATTTATTTCCACATGGAATATGAATGATTTAACCTTTGTGTTCTTGTTTTTTTTTTGGTCCTAAAGCAGGCTGAGGAAGCCCCCCAGATAACGAAAAAACGGAAGCTCGAAATTAGGCAGGATGAAAGAATTAATGAGCTGAGGAGAGTGAAGAGTTCGGTAGGTTTTCTTAAAATTTTGTTTTTCTAATATATTATGACTCACCTCAGTCAATGCATTTGTAACATTTCCTGTTTTCAATTTTATGTAGGAAGAAAAGCTGCAGCATCAAAAGGAGTAAATAAGAGAGGCAGTTAGTCTCAAACATCAAAAGCTTGAGACCGCTTACAACAAGGATAAGGATGTTTATAAAATTTTTGGAGCTCTGGGGTTGAATGTTGGGAACAAGGGTCCACACGATGTGAGTTTTAGTGATTTCCTGACTTGCTTGTTTTTATAAATAGTAGTAATTTAAACTTTGATAATTAATTGCAGATGAATAAAGCCTTCAAAGATGGTTCTCTTAAATTCCATCCAGACAGAAATCAGAATGTTGATTTGCAGAGAAAGATAGAAGCTGAGGAAAAATTCAAGTTGATTAGCCGTCTTAAACAAGACAATCTGGGTCTATTTTGAGAGAATGAGGAAAGGTAATTTGTTAAGATCCCTGATCTTTTGCAAGAATTCTTACACTGGCCCTTAATTAGCATTATTGACTAACATTAATGCTTTCCCTTTTGTGTTTGACCATGGTTTGAAACCAAAATGGCAAACCCCAACTTAGACCTACCCGCCAGGCATATGTCCAAGAAGTGAATTGGAGATTAGGACCCAATTAAAGAAGGCAAGTTTCAAACCACTACTGATAAACAACAAACAAAAAAGTATTTCTCTAAAATACTTCCCCTTCTAAACAACCCAATAAAAATTGAACAGGGACGAGAACAGAGTTAGAACTACCTTTGCCTGAGAACAATATCAATCTACTTTGATGCAGATTGCTCATAGGATATTCAAGCAATGCACTCACTTATGAACATGTTTCTTTTTGTTTCTTGGTTTGCTTTTAACTAAATTTTCAATATGAGATTTTTTATATAAATGTATATTTATTTATTTATTTTGAAAACTTTTTTATTTGCTTGAACAGGGGAACCTACAAACGCAGAGGTGTATGTGCGTCTGAGACACAATCACAGATCAAGGGGGTGGAAAACAATGTGTCTAAATCGGCAGTGGTCAGTCTTGAGATAGCTTTATTTTTTAGCATTCAGTTAGCACATATGGCATGTAGAAACAGTAGTTGGTCTTGCCCTTTTTTGGGGGGTAAATGTTGGTCTTGCCAAGAGCTATTTCTTGAAGATGGTGGGGTATTCTTGCCAAGAGCAAGGGGTTTGCATTATATGTTGCTGCCCCTACTTGGTGCCACATGCAGAGCCCTATGTGTGGATATATATTGTTGTGGCCCTTTACTGCTAGAGATTTTGGAATAACTATGTACACACTAAATTTTGAAGCAGTCACCTCCCCTACGGTTTCCATCTCTCTCTCTCTCACCTCCCTTTCCCTAAATCAAAGAACATTGTCGAACAGACTCTATTCCTGGTTTGAAGAAATACAACAAAAATCAAAAGGTGCTTTTCAATGTTTCTAACATGGTTTGGCCCAAAAAAAAATGTTTTTAACCTAGAATACCGGGGTGAAAAAGAATCCTTATCCTTACACATGTACTTTGACACGAGCAAATGAAAATTGAGCAATTGGAGTCGAGATAAAAAATTTTAAAGTTGTAAAAAACAAATGTATCCTAAAAGAACACAAGATTACTAATAAACACTATCTAAGGCGATCTTCTCAGTAACCTACATTGTTTTGCCTTATGGACTTCCGCTAATGGTTAAGGTCATGGTATCATGTCATAGTGTTGGGACCTCGGCAGGCTGTGCTTAGGTTAAAAGAAATGAAGTTATAATTTTACCCCTATACCCACCAGCTTCTTCCCGCTGCAAATCACCTACCATTCACTCCTCGACGGAGTCTCCCAGCCAAGAGTGAGAATGTTTAGTAGAACTATAGGAGCAAATGGAGCTCAATCTGTGAAAGTCTTTTTTATTCCTTTTGTAAAAATCGTTACTTGTTCACGTCGGTTTTGATCGATTGATAGAATTTAGAAATCCAATGAAACTGAGTTCAGTGACATACCTAGTTGTGTGAATAAAACTTCTTGATGATTATATTTGTTTTGTGTACCATAGTGTTTGAATCAATTTCTACTTCGCAACCCTTAGTTTGGGTTTGGCATGAATCATGTAACTACCAGAGCACAGTGGCAAGAGGGGATTATGAGGAGATAGCTAAGGTTAGGGCACCGGTGGAGATGGGAGAGAACAAGAAGTTAAAAGAGAGTGGGCTGAAGTATCATAGACAAGTCAATTTATCGATTTTCAATCTGGGTTTTTGTTTTTGTAGGTTTGGGTTTGGGTTTTCGTGTTTAATTTTGGACGTCTTACGAGTGTTGCCATTGAGTTTTTGAACCCAAAGATAGCAACTTAGAAGTTTTCTGAGAACCCTTGAAGGAGAAACAGAGGACGAGAATGAATTTCTAAAAGGGAAAAGAGGTTCCACAGAAAATTTCTACCTAGATTTCCCTATACTTGCATCAAGAAACCCTAAATCATACGAAACCCTAAGAACATGTTTGGTTGGATGAATCCATGGATTTGAAATACATCGATTCATAAATTGGGTTTTTAAACCATTTGATTGGAAAGCACCTACTTGTTCATGAATCCAAGGACCTTAAATATTTTCGTAAAAATTGGATTATGTAGAATCCTGGGAATTTGGGTGGAATTGGTGGAGTCCACCCCTGCCCGTGAATTTGCGGATTCACGCAAGGGTTCTGAATGAACGAGACTTGCGATCGAATGAGACATCGTTGCGAGGGTTTTCAAAAAAGAGAGCCTTTGAGCTAGCGTCCTTAAGCTTCTAGAACTAGATCTCTCCTCCAGAACGACACTGAAGAATTCTCTTGCAAATCTTCTTCTTCTTCTCCTTCTGCTTGACATTGCTATCCTGGGTTTTCGAGCGAGACACTAGGGCATTCAAGTGAACCAAAGGTACCTTCTTCTCCTCCTCCTTTGACACCAGGGCTCTCAAGCAAGCAGCTTGTTTCTTGTAATCTTGCTTTACAATTTTCTGTATCTTAAATAGTTCTATTCATGGGCACTCATTTAGAATCTAGTACTCTCTTTCCGCCGTAGATTATTGTGTATGTCCTTCTTGTCTAAATTCTAGCTGATGGCCTATGGTTACTTCAATAAACCATCTTTCGGGATTGAATGGTTTAAACCTTATTATTCTGCCATTCTGAGGCCTTAAAATAGACTCTTGTTAGAATTAAAATTACATTTTTTCCCCAAAATTTCAATTTCGTTTTCCCCTCTCTACCTCAAAATTGTACTTTTTTCTCCCAGTGTGCCTCCTTTGTTTTAAGATAGTATGGGCTTATACCCGTATCCATTTACTACGGATACTACTATGATAGATTAGTGGTCTGTGTGTAAACCTGTGTCACCAAGCTTTTTTTTTTTTTGGGTAGAAAGTAAATTCATTGAGACGGTAAAAGCTAGCCGAGGAAACAGAACTACAAAGAGACAACATCCAATTAGAAGAAATGGACCAAAGAGTCGGGATCGACATCGACTCGGCCCTCCAGGCTAGGTGATCAACGGCCTAGTTGATCCACCGAGAAACATGTTTAAAATAACACTTTTCAAGCCTATGTCCCACATCTAAGATATTCTGGATGATGGGGGGCAACATCAAGAGGAAGTCGGGTAGAGCCATTCACTAAACTAATGAGCTCTTTACAGATTTAAAGTAGCAAATGTCAATTCCTTCCCCAAGTGTGTAAGGAACAGCCATCTTGGACGCCTTTGCTTCTGCCATAAGTGCAGAAGTAGCTAAGCTGGGCTCAGAAACTGCTACAACAATCCTTTCTTGGTGGTCCCTGATAATATGCATCCCAAACCTGGAAAGCCTTATTCTTGGTCAAAAGTAGTGTCAGTGTTGATCTTGTGTGCTCTACTCAGAGGGGGTTTCCAGTGATCCAAACCTGTGAGTCCACCATAGATAGTTGGGGTTGGGCCCAGCCGTGCTTGAATATATTCTTGCGCCAACTTCCATGCCTCTTGATCCACCTCATATGGGTTCCACGACCTTCTTGGTGTCATTGAATTTCTACTCTTCTGTGTTGAAAAGTCTTGTACCTGTATATTTAGAATCTTTATTCTATTTCATGTTTTTGTCTTTTTTAAAGGCTGAAATGTCCCTTATTAGTATGAATCCTGTTGGTTTTTTATTTATCTCAGTTCAATCCATTCATGGTCTGTTTGAAAATTCTCTTGTCAACCTTGTGCATGGAAGAGTTCCTGTTTCTGGATTTTCAAAGTCGTTTCCTGCCCTGCAACTTTCTCTCTTCTCAGAACCACCCAAAATTGTTGAATAACTTTGATGGTTTTGGAGACTGATTTTGGAAACCCAAAGAAACTAGTGTAGTTTAGAGTTTCTAAGGGGGAGAGTCAGAGGTCAATATACAGAGTGGTTCATATTTATGGACTTAAACCAACGGAGAGAGAGGAGAGAAAAGCCACCTTTTTTGCTACTGTTAAAACCTACTTTAACTGGCTAAACAAAACCCTCAAGCAACAAAATGTTGGACTGTCTCTACTACCTTACATTTCTCTTAATGGGTAGATATGGAGAAAAACTAGCTAGACCAAGGTTGGTCCTATAAAACCTACTTTAATTGGCTAGACTAAAACCTCAGGCGACAAAATGTTGGACTGTCTGCTACTACCTTATATCTCTTAATGGGTAGGTACAGGTATGGGACCTAATAATATAGGTAGAAAAAAGAAAACCCAGATTTGATACTTCTTGTCAACAGCAATTTGTTTCAAAGGATCCAAAGGCTATAGAAGTGAGCAAATGGGAAGAGAATGAAGAAAGGATAGCTTAAGAAGAGAACTTTTAGGTGGGATAAAATGGTTTAGTCTTGCTAATACCGTGGTCCCTAGCTATATGGTGTGCACTTCCACTAATTGAGCATATAGATTCTGAAATCTATATTCATGAAAGGGTTCCAATATTGGATGGATGATGATGGTTCTGATCAACCCTTAATTACCTCTTCTTCTATTCTCATTAGACTGTGTGTTTCATTCTGGCTACTTTCTGGTTATTACTTTTGATGTTTATTGGTAATTAATGGTGGATGTGTAGTAATCTGATAACCATATGTTTATTGGAAGGAAATTATTGCTTTTTCTTATTTGGGCTTATGTGTACTTGGACGTGTATGTCATGAGTACCAGCATTTTCCCTTGATCGATACAAGTTATGCTGCCATTTGGTTTCTGTTCTCTTTCGGTTACAGGTTTCCTTTTTAGTATACTGAGGGAGAATGTAGATGGGAGCCCTGACTTGGTTAAGGAAGTCTAAAAAGTGAGAATGAAGTTGGAACAAAATGAGTATTGATTTTGAAGAATATTTTTGTGTTGTTAGAAAAGGTCCTGTGTTGTACACAATTTATCAGATTTTTCGGATGTAATTTGAGTTTTAGAGTGGTTTTGAATGCTTCACTTTCAGTTGTGACTGAAGGTTTATTTATTATTCTCTTGACTTTCAGGTGTGACGGAAATGTTTGTTTGTTATCAAGTTGTTACCTTACTGTTTCTTTGATGCCTTTGGTGGTTAGGTATTTATCTACTTGGTTTTAATTGGAAGTGTTTGCTGTCATGTTCAAAGGTCCGCAAGTCGTCGGAGGCCAGCATCAAATGCTCTCCCTGGGGCTTCGAAGAAGAAGAAGAAGGACAAGACAGGGGTTGACAAAGTAGCAAGTACGTTGAACAAGCTGGCTGCAGCTAGCATTTGACAGGTTTGTGGACTCGGACCATCTTCCGGGTCTCTCGAAAAAACTCACAGCTGCACTTGAGGCATTTCCTGGCCTTGATGTCCGTCAGAGAATGGCTGCGAAAAGTTTTTTAATCCACAACATAGATGAAGCCCAACTGTTCTTGGATTACACGCATGAAGAGAAGGTGATAATGCTCGATGATTATGTCCTCGTGGCCAAAGTATCAACATTATCCAGAAACTTAAACATATGTGAACAAAGAAAACATTAGGTCTTTTGTTTAATGTGTGGTATATATGCAAACTCTAGTTGGGATTTTTTCAGTTTAATGGGTGGGAATGGAAATATTAGGTATTCTAGATTTCTTTTTGTAAGTCTGTTATTGGAACTCCCTTTCCAGGTTGAAGAACACCTTGTTTAACAGTTTAATTCTTGCAACACTGTGGGGTTGCTGCCTGTTTAGAAATTTAGTAAAAGCAAAGGTAACAAAGCCTAAACTTGAAGTTTTTGAATATGTTGGTATTAGTTTTTGACACTGGTATCTTTCCAAAGGTAATGCATTACTTCAGACGATGTGATTGTAACGTAACTGCCAAAGAAATGTCTTTGCAAAGGTTGCCCATTTATAAAACACTTGTCTTTTGGCTAGCAGAAGAAAACTAAGTCGAGCAGGACCGGACAATGTCTTTCTGGGAGCAGTGGTTTCTGGTTTTGGGTGGAACCTGTCAATATGGTATCCAAACTCTATTGTGAAAGAGGCTGTGGTTTACAAGTTCAGTGCCAATAGACACCTCTTTTCCTTTCAGTCTTCATTTTTTCTCCTTCTGTTTTGGTGTTGTTTCGAAACAAATAGTTTAGGGATGTCACTAATTAAAAAGGTTCAATATGCTACTGGTTGGTCAATTTTGGATGGAAAATTAGATGAACTCACGAACAATTGAAGACAGTTGAGAGATGGGTTTGATCATTTAGTTGAAGGGGTGGGCAACCTTATCATTTGAACCACTCTACTGAAGTTATCAAGGATGTGTCTCAGATCTGGGATCTTTTAATTATCAAAAATAATTCTCTATATCCAAACTAGTTCACTACCTTTGTTACTTTGCTTTTACTAATTGGTATGATCCATTTTGATCACACTCAAATCATCTCCAAGTTGTTGGGGGTAATTGTATTACAAATTCTTCAAACATACAAAGATGAAATTGCAATACAATTGAGAGATGAAGATCGTCTTTAGCAAATCTGGAGAGCTTGAAGTTGCAACCGAACGAACCACCGATCGATGAGGTTGAGTCACACCTTGATGCTGTTTTTAAGGTAATTGATGCACCCTACTACCAAGGGTTCTTCGCACCACCACCTCCAAGATAAAGCAACCTCCAACTAGAAGATGAGGTAGTTCTTCTAGTCCCTTCAAGGAGCCAAAAGCTAGAGCACAACACTTAGACAACTCAAGGAAGAAATGAACTTTGTAAAACAAATAATGTGAGTGAGGAATGTCACAATAGCACACAATATGCAAGGAAGGGTTGGGTTTATATAGGCCCAAACCACACCTCCCCACAAGGGGGGAATCAATTCTCCACTAATGGAGAATCAATGGTTTGTCCCTCTTCCACTAATGTGAATAAACCCCCTTGACCTAACATCCCCACTACTTGAGGAAGTAACTCTCATATTCACTTCTTTGGAATGAATAGGCTTTAACCCATTCAAAGACCTTAACCCCCACTCATGGTAATGGCCATGAATGATCATGAAGTTGAAATGAGAAATAAAGGTCAAGAGTTAGAATTTGAATAATTCCACCATTCAAGTAAGCCCACCTCATCACCATGATCAAGACTTTTAAGACCCATGACCAATGTCATGAAGAGCCTCATAACCAAGGTCATGAAGGGCCTCCTTTACTCATGGTGCCTCATTACCACCCTTACCTCAAGGGTCCCACACACAAACAAAACATTTAAATAAAAGAAATGCAAAATCTAATTTTGAAACTTAATATAGATAATATAGATTTTAATAAAAAACCTAACATTTAAGCTTGGTAACCACAATAATATGATAGATGGAGACAAATTTAATAGTGAATTTTCATAGAATGTAGGTCTCATACTTCAAAAGTGAATTTTCACATCAAGAACTTCCATTTAATTGAGCTTGAGATTGGTGAAATTTCAATTCGAAGGATAACACAGGCCTATCAATTGAGCTTCCTTTGCCAATGTCAGTTTAGTACATTTAGGGCCTGTTTGGTTGTGTGAATCCAGATTTCAAATCCCTGGATTCATGAATCAGTTTTTTAACCCCGTTTGGTTGGAAAACATGGGGCCGATTCATGAATCCAGCCATTTCAAAAATAAAGGTAAAAACGTGAATGAGTTGAGTTCAGCGTTTGAGGTGAAATGAGCGGAATGGACCTTACCTATAAAAAGAGGAGAATGAGCGGGTTCACGTTTGACGGAACGACGCTTCACTCTCGAACGGCTCCTCTGTCTCAAACGATTCTTCTCTCGCGAACGACTTCTCTTCTCGTTGGACGCCTCTTCTCTCTGGAACGCTCGTCTTCTCTCTAGAATGCCTTTTCTCTTTTAATCGGCTCTTCTCTCTCGAACGGCTCCTCTCAAAACAGCAGTCGAACAGTCTTCAATTCTTGAAGGTGAGTTGAAGAGTTGAAGTTTGTTCTTGGACAGAAGGCAAGTTTTTTTCTCCGGTAGGGTTTTGGAGCATAAAGAGTTTATTCTTGGACCGAAGGCAAGTTTTTTCTTCGAGCAGATTGGAGGTACAAACTGTGCTTCTTCTCTATTTTCTTCTCCTTGCTTTTTTCAAGTTTATTCTCTTCAAGCAAATCAGAGGTACAAAATGCTTGAGTATAATTCTGTTTATTCTGGGTTGAACAAATGTAATCGTTAATGCTTCTATTGTTCTTCAGTGAAAGAAAGAATTGAATTTGATCTCAGTTTTCCCCACCAACAGAGTTTAATTTGCTTTATTTTTCACATGAATCACCTAGTGATAAAAGAGGAACACCATTTTCATTCACCCAATGGCACTCGGCTACTATATGAGAAAAGGAAAAAGAATGAACCAGGGCAGACCTGGTTGCAGCAACAAATATTGTTATGCATATCATATTTGATATGAAAAAGGAATGAATCAGTTTCTGCTCTGGTCTATGTTCATGGTTATCTATCTCAAATATGATATGCATAATAGTCTCCTTGTTTTTATTTCTATTGGGATTTTTGTATTTGTTATTCACTTTTTTTTCCTTCTCACTGGACCTTTGGGGGTGGGTGGGGCTGTCCTTCAGAAGATCTTAGGGGAAAAGAAATCAGCCTCTTATGGGGGGGGGGGGGGGGAAAGGAAATCGGCCTCTTACAAGTACAGGAGCTTAAATATACAATTACATTAAGACTATATAAGTGTTCTTTATGGTATTATGAACCCTTGAAAAAAGAAGCTGTAAATGAACTTTCCTGTGTTGATCTTTGCCATATTTACATACAGCAATATGCAATCCACAATTCAAAACTAGAAACCTTAAAATATGCTACAGTTTTACTCAGTTTTCAAATGCCCCTGCAGGGAGAAGTTTATGAATGAAACCACTGGGAGGGATGGTTGTTGCAGCATTTTTGTAGTTAGAAAGTTCAATTGATTTTCCATGTTGATTTTCATTTGTCCAGACATTGTTGATCTAATGCCATGATTTGTTACTCTTCAAAGTAATAATATGATGTCTTCATGGCCATTTAACTTTTTGCGCTATTACACTACTGGATGCAGACCATTCTCAGAGGCTGCTGTTTTGTCTATGGCATTTCTCTAGTCATAGAATCAACTCTAGTTTCTCTTGAGGGTACTTCGACCATCGGACATTATTGATCTTTTAATATTCCTAGTCTGTACTGCATGAAAAACAAATGATTTATGCCCTCAACTCGTTCTTCCAAAAAAAAAACATCTAACACCATTCCTGTAGTGATTTCAGTGAAAGTTGGGCAATTAGACTGAGTCCCATAATTTACTACTTAGTTTCCAACCTTGTCAATTTCTTTTTTGTTATCACTATAAAGCAAAAGGCACAAGATATTGATTCTTCTTTACTGATTACTAGTACAGGGTAGGAAGATTGATATCTGGGTAAGCAAAGAGGGAAAAAAACCATTTCTCTGGTCAAATGCAAATTCAATTTGTTTTTTGTTTTACATGCTGTGTTCTTTGTTTATTAGTTGTATTCAAAAAGTTCTTTGTTTATTAGTTGTATCCTTTTAAATATCAGTGATCAAATCTCTGCTGTGGAGTGCTAGATGAAACAATATAATGTTTCAGAGCAATAGGTATACAATGAGTTCAAGAAGAGAGTGGTAGAGACATGGAAATAGATAAGAAAAACCTAGATGAAACCTACAAGCTAGTCTCTAAGTCATTTAGGAACTTTAGAAACTACAAAGCCCTTGTTTGTGCAAATAGTCATTCATCCGTCACTTGGTATTCCACTCATTTTCTCTTCATCTTCTCTATTGGTTGTGGAATGCATAAGTGGGTTTCTCTTCTATTCTATTGGCATCAATGGACTGGATTTGGAATTGGACCTACTTGTTTTAGTGAGCTTAGGTCTGGGCCTCTTCCATTAAGTGCTATCACTTGAGCCAACTCATGGATACTGCATTGAGAATTAGAAATTAGATAGAACAGGTGTCTGTTTTCTGTTCTCAGATAACAGAAGTACGGCTGGTAGGTGTTTGTCAAAATAGTATATTCTTTTGTTTATTAGGAACAAATCAATGAGAAAAGCTGGCATTTAGACTATGTAATATGTTATGATTGTAATGAATAATTTTTCTTTGATCTCTTATGTTATATGTAATAACTATGGTTGCAACGAAACATTTCCTTTGATCTCTTGCTGTCACTATATGATTAAGGTATTGTGATATGAATGCTACATAATTCTAATTTATTGAAATTAATTGTAGACCTCTATTAACATGGATGACGAGCACCTTAGGAGACAGAGTAAAAAACTGAGGAAACAGAGGTGGAGGAAAGAAAGCAGGGATTCAATGTATCATTTTGTTTTTTACTGTTATTACTATTGCAGTTTTTGTTGTTGTTAGGATGGAAAAAGAAACTGACATGGCATGGTACTGTTGACTTCTGTTTACTTGAAACCTGAGCTTTTGTTACATTGTGAACCAGTGAAAAGGTTAAAGATACTATAGCCAGTTTTACTTGGATTTCGTAGCTATTGGATACTATAGCCAATTTTGGACATTGCTATGCCTACTTTACTTGGATTTCGTAGCTGTTGGTCTTCTTCTTTTTTTTGTGCTAAGTTGTTGTCCTGTTAGGTTTTATATTTTATTTGTTGAAGCTGACTGCTTAATGCAATTGGGGTTTACTATTTTATTTTATTGGTTATTACTATTACTATTATGTTTTTTTGTGCATTAGGAAGTGTAATAAAGCTAAGGAGTAGAGTAACATTGAACTTTATTATATTTTAGTGTTTGGGTGAGGGGAATAAAGGTAATGAAATATGAGTGGTCATTGTAGTGTTAATGCAGATTTAACAAATGATGTGGTAGATGTTCAAAGATTTGGAGACTTAAATTTCAGATTTGTTATGTTCAACTTATATAATTAATCTACCATAATAGTGCTTCTTTTTTTGTTTGTCAGATGGCAAAATCACAATTCCAATCAATACAACCAAAAAAAAGGGATACAGCCAAGTGGTCTAAGCCACACTCCCACTTCTTTTTGCAGACGTTGGTCACCCACCATAAGTGTGGGAAAGGAGGGGATAATTGTCTTAAGCCAGATTTGCACAAATTGCAAACAATATTAATGCAGCACTCCAAACTTCATATGAGGCAGAACAAATTAAGAACCATTATTGGGTGTGGAGGGCAAGAATCAAAGCCCTAATATATCTCATAAAATGTAGTGGCCTTGGATGGAATGGCGAAGAATCAAGATTTGATGGACTTGCACACGTAAGGCGGTTGCTGGGTTCTACCAGAAAGTGGGTTTCATGTAATTTCTTATGGAGTTTGTCAGTTAAGTTTCATGTCGTCCTTCCTTTATTTTCTCAATGTTTTGGATCAATAAATGCGTAATTATCTACTAATCTAATGCTCCAATCTTGTTTATGGTCTTCTAGCTGCCATTTTAATAAAAAAAATTTCCTTTATTAGTTGCGTGACGGTTAAGTGGTTGCGGGTCCAAAACTTAGACAGTCATGGAAAAAAGAGGTTTTTTTTCATACTTTTCGGTTGCAGAAGTCTCAATTAAGGCAAAATCCAATATCCAAATCAAACGATGTGATGACATGAGAGCTGCTTTATAGAATTATAGGCCTTCAGTCATGGCCTGCCTGGCCTTCTAATAATAGGAAGCACGGACATGAGAAGAAGAATCCTTGATTCCAATAGTGGGGGTTGAGGCCAACTTGTTCACCATATAGAACTTATTGAACAAATCAAGTCGGTACCAGTAATCCTGGCAAGAACATGACCCATGTTTAAAATGGTGGAACCAATGCTTATCTCGAACAACGACTTCGCTGTTTGAAAATATTACCATGAACTTGATTGCGGAATGACATGTACTTGGTGCAGGGGCCTGAGACAAGACTCTCCTTGTAAAATAACTAATAATACAAAGAATGTTTGCATGAATCACATTAATGATTTACCAGGAGATTATAAGGTTTGTTTCATGTTTTATTTTCATATATAAAATATACCAAATTAACAAAGTCAATTTATGAAATCCATGGATTCAGATAACCAAACAGTTTTGCAAGATGAATTTGTAGGTTTTCAAATCCACAGATTCAGGATAACCAAACAGTTTTTTAGAATGAATCTATAGATTTCATTCCACAGATTCAAGTAACCAAACAGTTTTCAAAATGAATCCACAGATTTCATTTCACTAGATTCAAGTAACCAAACAGCTAATTTTTTGACCCATGATTCCATTGATTTGAAATCTATAGATTTGAAATCTCATTTCATTTCAAATGGCTAGATTCATACAACCAAACAGGCCCTTATTACATATCCGTTGTTTTGGAGTCTATATTTTCATAGTTAAAGTGTACCAAAGAACATAGTTAATGTATTGGAATTTATAGAATCAAATAACCAAATACATTTTCAGGACGAATCCAAAGGTTTTCATTACCAAAAAAAAGTGTCAACTGCACGGGAACTTTTGCCATAGCCACAGAAAACCATGGTAAATAACCAATGGATATTACGGATATCAGTATGTAATTTTAATTCCACTTTATGCCATAGGAAAAAATATCGTCGCAATAAGCATACAAATACCACGGTCGCTAGCTTCCATAGTATGTAACAGAGCATAGAGCGTATACGACAAAATCCAAAATTTTGTGGCAAATTGTGTACTTGATTCTACAGTAACCAAATTCTTAATATTAAGTATAACATATACTACGGAATTTTGCATTTGCAAATAGTCTTCTCTGTAAGATTAAATCTAATCAAGATCACATAGATTGATAAAAACACCATAAAATAATAATAATACAAGATGATGAAACATACATTATGTAGGACCGACCCATTGAAGATGGAATGCAACGGAATCTTTTCTTTAATCTCCCACAAACAATGAACTTGAAGTTGATTCTATGATCAACTTGATACTAGATCTTCTCTAGACTCATCCATATTCACTAGCTCTATGAAACAACCTCTTTGAACAATCGCTGAGAATAATGTGAAACATTAGACTTTAGAGGACGGATCTAGCATATCCAATAACTTTATAACTAATGGTTACGAGAATGACTTGTGATGAGTTTATCTAGTTGTGAGCTTGTCCAACCTAATCTTGATAAGTATTACCAAATGTTCGAACTCTGCATGAATTATAAACAAAGTATTATGATATTGCTAGTAATTGTGTACATAAATCTGAAAACTAAATAATTACCATGTCATATAAAATATTTTACTCGTCTACTTTATCTGAAATTTTTTCTGTACTTTTACATGTAGTTTGACGTGCACGTACACATAAAATTTTACTAGTATATCAAAACATTATTATGTCAACTCAAACCTCAGTTTTAGGAAAAAGCAAAAATATTATAAAATCTGATAAAAAAAAATTTATAAATTGGACCGAATTATCGTGGTCAGACCGTCAGACTATGATTTTGACCATACGGTGGTCGGACCGTAGAGAAGATTGTAGATATATCTTTATAGTTATCAAGTAAGATGGATTCCTGAGGTGTTATCAATAGGTAGAGTTCAAGAAGGAATCTAATTGTTTATTAAAAAAAAATATATATATAATTAAGGTTTTGAGTTCTGGATAAATTATCTCAAAGATCTAAAGATTAAAGAGAAGTATAAAAGTAGGAACAGGCTAAGAGAGTGGGGTACGTTTTTTCGAAGAGATTCATTCTGATTGTTTCTTACATTCCTGAATATATTCTAATTCGTCTAATTTACCGACTTCCCACTCCTTCATTATCGTGAATTCGGCCGAGGAGGGTATTCTACTTAAAGGTTGTTGTAGATGAAGAATGTTGAGGTAATGGCTCAAGAGAAGATGAGTACGAGAAAGAAAATGAGAAATTGTGTGATGAAACGCCATGATCATCATCACATGGTTTTTGCTGATTTTCCTGAAGATGTTTTCTTTAACGTGCTTTCGAAATTGCCTATGAAGACCCTTATGAAGTTCAGGTGCGTGTGTAAACGATGGCGTTATCTGATATCTCATGATCCTTATCTCATTCAAATTCACTCCCACCAATCCAAATCGAAACAATCTATTCTCTTTTTTGTTTCTATTAGGGCCTATGCATTCAGAAAGGGTCCTTTCTCTTTTTCCCTAGAATCCATGGATAGAGAAAGAAATCCCATAAGCAGATTCAATTTCAAGTTGAAGAGATGGTTTGCTCAGGTTTTACCTACACGTTTCGACCTGGTTTGTATCGTTGATGACGGGACTGTTCATGTTTGTAATCCCAGTACACATGAAATAGTAACATTGCCAGAAGACCCAAAACTTCCTTTTTACCGTCCTCTTACTTATATGGGTTTCGGATATGTTGAATCAAGGGACGAGTATAAGGTAGTTCGCTTCATTCCCCCTAATAATGGCCCTGTTTTCGGTGAGGATGTTGAACCTGGTGCTTTGATTCCCAGGTGTCAAGTCTTTAACTTAGGAGGAACGAGAAAAAATTCAAGTTCAGGTTCTTCAGGTTCTTCAGGTTCTTCTTCTCTTCTTCTTCTTGGGCTTGGAGAAGCGTGGTGGTTGTTCCCCCATACAAGGTTGTCTATGCTAATCAGCCGGCCTTCGTTAATGGAGCCATCCACTGGCTTGTCTTGTACAAGCTCTGGGAGGATGTGGCTTACCGTGACAATGTGATTGACCCTGTCAACAAGATCCTTGTGTTTGATGTGGAGAGAGAAGAATTCAGTTTAATCCCATGCCCTGAAGATAGTCCTGTTCTTAAGCCTCCCGACATGCTAGATATTAACCATCTAGTCCAATTGATGGAGTTAAGAGGGTTGTTGTGTCTTTCATCCTGTGTTGAAGGTTTAGGTTCCAAAATGGACATATGGATGCTTAAAGGCTACAGGGATATTGCTAGTGGTAGTGGTAGTGGTAGCGGTAGCGGTACATGGGTGAAACAATACAGTATTGACCTCAATGTTTTGCACCGTGGCTACCGACTGAGCGAGATTGACTTGCTGAGCGGTTTAGTTTATGCACCTAGAGACATAGATGACACAAAGATTTTAATTGAGACGACTTCAAGAGGTTTAGGCTACTACCATCTCCAAACTGCAAGTTTTGAAGGACTAATTCTGCATAGTAGACCAAGCAAGCTCAGGCTACGTTTCACTTTCTTTGTGGAGAGTTTACGGTCACCAAAACAATTGCCACCACCACTGGATTTCTGATGAGTAATATCTAACAAATGTTATGAGTCTTCATCTCATTTCTAGCCAGCTATAGAAGAGAGGTTACTCTTCTGTCATGCAGGGAAGACGTTGGAGCAGCTGAGCTAGGCTGAACCAAACACCACATAGAAACAGTCTCATGCATATGTTGTAACTTCCATAGTGGTCTGTGTTTCATGTCATTCTATTTATAACATGGACGACTTGTACTGGTTATCTCTGATAATCTTTCATTCTTTTGTGTCTAGTTGTAGTTTTGTGATTTGTTTAAGGTAATTTACACTTGAACTTGTTTTTCTGTATGCAATCTCCCAAGATAAAGTAGGTGAATGACACTTCAATTTTGAGCGGTTTGGGTGTTTAGTAGATCATGTAGATCACAGCTTTGCGTTTACTATTATTAGTATTATGTGTTGGAACTATATGATTGGAGTAGGACATCAAATTGAAGGTGTAAATCACATAGTTGCCTGCAGTTAAGCAGCCATTATGACCATCCCATGGATTCCATACTGACCCATTGGTTGTTAGATGAGTTCCTCAGCAGAATGGTGCTTTGAATTCTGAGCAGGAATTTATGAGCTCGTCTAGCAACCATTGGATCTAAAGAGTGAACCATTTCATAAATTTTTTAAGTTTGTCTTATATAATCATTGATGAAAAAGCAAGCAAGATTCCACCCATAGAGTATAAAAGGAAGCAATCTGAAGATATTTCAGTAGTGATGATGCGAACTCAGGGGAAGGCCGGATAATATGCCTTCAAATGCTTTTTATTGAGAAACTCATTCAGAGGACTTCTTGGAAATGTAAGCAACAGTAGTACTAGGCCTTATCTCCAATTGAGTGAGGCAGGGTTTCATGTGTCCTGTTTTGCCATTCAAGTGAAACCAAGGCCTTTATATGCAATAACAATGGAGTGCACTTTGAAATGTTGCAGCCACTTTTCACTTCTTCTTTTTTCCTTCTCTCTTTTATATTCTCTTCACAAGTGGGGTATATTCTGACTGGAAGAAGTAAACAGATTGTACCATTTTCTGCAAAATGATTATATATATTAGAGAAGAACGACTCAGAATTTTTTTCAACAGAAAAGAAAGGCACATTTGTCATTTGAAGATCTAGTTCAAGTTATGATGTCAACATATCTTGTTTCCTTATAATAATTTAATATTGTTCAAAGCAATACCTTCCTTTAGTGGAAAGTTGCTTGTGCTATGATCTTTTTAATTATTGATAATATAGTAATACTTATATTAAGAATTAAGAATTTTATGCATCATATGACGATGGTTTTATAAGTGGAATCACCACACTGAACTCAACCTTGTCAAGATGCAATTTTAAAGACCTGAATCTATTTGTTTAATTTTTTTTTTATCATACTGCATCTCTTCCGTGTCATATATGGTAACTGATTGTCTTGTTCATGTCTACTTATTCAAAATTTGCATGATGTAGGGTATATGCTGGAAGTCCTCAAAACCTGCTTGAGGTAATCTGTTGACTGAAGTGTCAATCTTCCTGAGTATTGCTGTCCTTACTTTTCTTCTAGGCTTTGTTCTATGATATTGTCTGCTTGTCTTCTGCTTTGAGGTTTGTAATAGCACTATCGATTAACAGTAATTAAGGAGGGTGAGCACTCCATTAGGTGAAGTCAATCTTGATGACATAACTCAATTAAAATAATTGTTAAAAACCAAAATATCATACTTAAAACCCAAATTATCTTTAATTATTAAAATCCCAACATACCCTTTTGATAATTCAGTATTGAAATTGCATTTTCATATCAAGCAATTCATGTTTTTTTAGTTGTTTGATTAAATTACAAAAAATAGTTTGAATCGAATGACTCTTTAGGTGCTTTACCCTCACAGGATTGTTCGGCTGGTAAGACTAACACCTCTTTCTGAAGAGGTTGTGATGGTATATTATGTAATAGCCCCAACCCACTATTTCGATCGTGCTTGATGATATATTATGTAATACTCCCAACTCAACTAAATAAAAAATTTACCTATCTCAAATAATAATAATAATAATAATAATAATAATAATAATAATAATAAAAGACTATTTGAGTGTTTTTTCCTTTTCGGTAAGAATTTCCATGCTACAATCATGAATAAACTTATCCACAGTTTTTTTGGGGGAGAAAAGGAGTTTTGTTGGTTAAATAATTCTGAGTTACGGTCTAGAATTTCTTACCGTTTGTAATGTCTCTTTTTAACAAGTATAATGCCAATAGAAGAGCATCGATCAACAGCAACATGAACTTCTTGAGAGGAGCACATGAACCTGCTAGGAAGTCTGCACACGTCTTAATCTCATGAACATGGTGAATAAAATTATAATGAATAAAAGAATATCTAAGCTCCTTAATCCCCAGTACTAGATCAAGTACTTTCCCCTAAATGGATTGAATTGCCACCATTGAATCACATCAGACTTCCACCTGTGAGAATCCTAAAGTAATGGCCTTCTCCATACCTCTCTTGATCACAAGTAGTTCCATACGAGAGATGTTATCATCAGAAAGTCCCCCAGCTAGAGCAAAGACAGCCTTCATGGTGATCCTTTTTCCTAACGCTCCATATCCTCTGATATCTCTACGGATGGATCCATCACAATTGATGGCAATGCATTGAATGTACAGGGCGAGGCCATCTCAAATGTAGTGACTGCTGTTGTTTAAAGGTCACCATTATATCCCATCTGCTGAAGAAATCCCGATCCATCTGTAGTTAATCCTCAAATTTTGCTAACCCTATGATCCTCACCCTATCATTTGGATCCTCAACAATCATTTCAGAACACAACATCAATCCATCATTGATAACATATATCAAGTTTTCTTCTTTTTTCTTGATGAACAAATATGCCACACTTTCCTTATTCCAATTTGGATGAAACCAAATCAGATCTACTGAAACAGCTGATGCAAAGACAGATCTTCTGAAAATTCATGATATATTGACCTCAGTGATGGGTTGCATCTCCGGTTTAGAGTTAGAGAATATCCCCATCAATCTCGATCCTACTGTACCCAGCTGTTTTGGCCACTCCCATTATCCTCATACAATGCCTGACCTTAGCAACATCATCCCACATATCGGCTCTGGCATAAATATCAGACAGCAAAACATAGTTACCAAGATTTTCAGGCTCCATCTTAAAAAGTTCTCCTGCAGCAATTTTTCCAATTTCTACATTGCAGCAAGTCCTGCAAGCCGCCAGCAAAGCCCCCCATACCCCAGCATGGGGTTCCACTTTCATTATTTTTATCAGCTCATAAGCTTTCTGGACAAGTCCTGCACGGCCTAGAAGGTCAACCATGCAAGCATAGTGATCAACCAACGGCTCTATTTTGTAGCATCTGGTCATGGAATCGAAGTATTTGCAGCCTAAATCTAGCAGTCCAGCATGGCTACATGCAGTTAAAACACCCACAAATGTCATGGCCTCTGGTTGCAAACCATGAAGTTCCAACTCCGAGAAAAGCTTCAGGGCGTCTTCTGCACGCCCATGGTTGGCGAAACCACCAATCATTGCATTGTATGATACTATGTCCTTAGTGGGCATCTCATAGAAAATTTGATGAGCTTTATCCACACTTCCACATTTGGCATACATGTCAATCAAAGCATTAGAAACATGGAGGTTCAATACTACACCTTTGTTCTTTGCATAGTCATGTATTTGTATCGCTGTTTCTAAAGCCCCAATATGTCCGCAGACAGAAACGATGACAGCCATGGTTACTTGATCTGGTTTGACATTCTCCAGGTGCATCTCGTTGAAGGTTACTAGAGCTTTATGCCATTCATGACTTCTAGAGTAACCCATGATCATGGCATTCCAAGAAGATACATCTCTCTCGGGCATCAAATCAAAAAGTTCCCGTGCAGCCTGCATGTTTCCATGGCTGCTGTAACCCTTTATCATGGCATTCCATGAAATACAATCCTTTTCGGCCATATTGTCGAATATATCCCGGGCAGCGTCAACATTTCCAGTCTTGGCACAGCACATGATCATAGCATTACAAACCACAACATTTCTCTCAGACATTGTGTCAAACAGATATGTCGCTGACTTAATCCAACCAAACTTCGCATACATGTCCATCAGTGTCGTCTGTACATATGGGTCTGAGTTCAAGCCCAGTTTAACAGAATGACAATGGATTTGGCAGCCAACTCGGGCAACCAAAAGAAAGGAACACGCTTTTAGTACAGATGAAAGGGTAAAACTGTTAGGCCTGACCATGTGCCTTTGCATCTTTCTGTAAATATATATAGCTTCAACTGTGTCCTGAGATTGTCGCCCTGCATAAGCAGCTATCATGGCCGTCCATAGAAACACATTCTTAGTGTCAAAGAAGCAATCAAAAATCATGCGGGCATAGCTGACATTGGCAATTATTTTAGAGCTCAAAGATACAAGCTTGACAGAGAAATAATTTTCACGGTGAAGCCCACTTGTGATCATGGCAGCATGGACCTGCTTCAATGACCTCAGAGATGTACATTGTTGGAGGTGCTCAGAAATTATATCTACGATGTCTGCTGTCCTGGAGATCAGTGCTGGAGGTATCTTCTTCAACCACATGTATCACCAAAAATTTTTGGCCTAAAGAACTAAATTCACATCCCAAATTCAATTTTGGTGAAAAATCAGAACTTTTTTCTTTTTAATGCGATGAGTTCTAAGCGTGTGTCCTTTTCTGGACTGGAAAAATCTTCCAATCGTGATATGGAAGTTTATCAAAAAAACAAAAAAAGGAGAGGAACCCTTGCTGCCTTTCAAGTCGCTTTCTTAACAGTGTTGACGACTTTTCCATTTCTTCTTTCAAGTGGCATCTAAATCTCAAACTTCATACCATTCATTCTGTGCTCACGACAGGGTCTTCTTGTGGGGACCTCTCTGAGTGTTTTTCAGGTTTCACTTCTCAGGCAGGGTGGGTGGGTGTGTGAGAGAGAGAGAGAGAAAGCTTGTGTGTCTCAAATAGAGATATGCTCCATGGAGTCCAAAGGCTTCTTCTCCATCCTTTTGTTTCTCTTCCTATTCCACCTCTTCATGGGCTCTGCCGCTTCTACCTTCCTTTCATCTCCATCAAGTAATTATTTTGAAAACCTTTCTTTGATTCTTCACTTGCTAATATTGCTAGTCTGCTTCTAAATCCTCGAATTCGGTCTAATTTATTGTAGATTATGTCTCTGTACCAGAGGGATCCACAGGTCGGAAGCTTCTCCAGGAGAAGGGTTAGTCTCCTCTCCTCTCAAAATCAATATAATATAGTGCAATTATCCTCCCTTACACGGATGTATATCTCTGTTTTATAGTTCTGGTAGGAGTAGTTGGAAATTGGAATCTTGAGATAATTATAGTTACGGGAATGAAGGATTCACGCATGAATTACTTATATTTTTGTCATATACGTAGATACAGGAAATTTGTTGTAAAATGAATTGGTGTCAGGATTTGAGTTACCATGATAGATTTTCATGGTGGATTGTATTAATTAGCTGATTTATCTATGCTGTCAATATTTTATTGGTCATTTTTAAGTTTCAACTGAGCAGCTGAAGTTAAGTTTTCCTTTTCTCACCCTGGAAGATTTTTATCTTGCTCTTCTGTCAAACCACTCTGGTATTAAGTTCTGCCTGGTCATCTCTCCTACGAGTCAATTATCTCCCAAGATTTCTTGATTCTTTTGGTGTTCATTGCTCTATATTTATCAGCCCTTACCAATGTTTTTATTATTACTGGCCTCTTTTGGTGTTCATTGTTCTATGAATAAGATATGTGATGATTTTGGCCAAAATTTTTGAGTCCGGATCATCTCCCCCAATGGGGAGTGCATCCCGATAGCTGTTGACCACAAATTGCAAGGGCCAAAGGGTTAAGGTGATGGGATTTATTTTTTTAAAATATTTTTTTATTTTTTACTTGTGGGCTATATAATTTCTGATTGTAATGCTATTGGGAAAGCACAAACGTCAGAGGAGATGATCTACACTCAAGATTTTCAGCAAATTTGAACTAGATATCATTTCAACGTTATCCACAAATGCAGCTTTCACTTGGACTTTCTAAATTTCCATTTTCAGGCAAATTACAGACTTGTCTTTTAATGTATACTACAGTCTGATGCCTAGAGAATTTTTTCCACCTTACTCAGTGGCCAACTTTTAAATGTATGTTGGATGAATCATTTTCTTACTATTGATATAGTTACCATTTCATACATGATCGTTTAAGCTATGTGGAAAATTAAAATTCTTGGCTAATGAGCAAATACATTTGGTCTTTCATGCACTCCACAGCTCTGGTGTTCATATAATAATTTGGTACATAGATGAATGGCCATGGGAAGGAACTTGTGAAAAGATAGTTTGTATATTGGTATGTTCAAAACTGCAACTATGCATATCAGCAAACAATTAGTAATGTCTGGTTCCTTGATATTTTATAGACTGTCCAGTGGATTTTGAGTTCGTCAACTACACAGTACTCACAAGCCAGTGCAAAGCACCTGAGTATTCTTCCCAGCTTTGTTGCTCAGCCTTTAATGAAGTTGCATGTCCATATATGAATGAGCTGAATGACAACACAAATAATGACTGCATTGGGACAATGTTAAGCTACGTGGACCTCATTGGCAACTACCCTCCAGGCCTGTTTCACAATTGCTGGGGAGTGGCTTACTCGTGCAATAACACAGCACTTCCAACATCAGTTGATGCAAATGGAGGATGGATTCCCCAGACTTTCTCTCCTTTTCTAACACTGATGGCCTTGTTTCCAAGTCTATTTTTCCAGATTTTATGAAGCCTGCATGAGATAAATTCTCATTTATAATACAGCTTCACTTGATATTTCTGAATTGTGAATAAATTTTGGTAATAATTTGTTGTAGTATTGCAAAAATTTTATGTATTGGATATATACTACAGAAGGGAAGAACTAATGGCCATAGCCTGAGAATGCATGTAACTCTGAGTTGATGTTTCAGTCGTCAAGAATGTTTAGGCCAAATTAATACCTTTTTACTTTTTTCAAAATTACAAGAAATGATTACCCAAAATTGGATATAGTCACATAGACAACCCCTAAAATGGGCTCACAATATACTTTTCTCCAGTTCTACCAGAAAATTTTCCAATCCAATTAGTGTCAAAATCCTATGGTTAAAGATATTCTCTCTTCATTGTCGGTTAAGATAAGATTGAGTCCATGGAAATAGTTCAAATTCTACTGTCAAACAAAATCAAACCAGTAACAATGACAGCAATGGTGTGGATGGATTTTGGACAATTTTCAAGTAAGCCTACTCAGAGCTTAAACAAGAAACCATTTAACCAACTCTGTTAGACACCCTAAATTGGACTAGAGGATCTATTAGTGACCCCTTGGGATATCCTTTGGTGGGTGATATTCAGAAGTTTCTTCTCTACTACTTCCCATGATCTAAATGCGGAGCGAAGAAAGATTGATTTGGATCCCCCATCCATTATTAATCGAGAAATACAAATCATGCCTTGCGCGCACCTCAATTACATCCTCAGAGGGGAGCTTTGTCGTCCGCAAGGGTCAAACCCATGACCTCTCCACTGAGAAATACGGATCTTACCACTCTACCAACCCTGCATTGACAAAAAGCTGCAGGTTTTGCTTCTTCTATAGAGCGTCGTGGAATTGTTCATATGCAAAACCAATTTCTAGAACCGAAACCCTAGATTCACTCACACTCACAAGGGGCATATTCACGTAATCTTCTAGGAAGAGAAGAGAGGAGAATTGAACTTTTAAGGTCTGCCTGCTGTAGTCCTGATGTTATTAGGTTTTTTTCTTTAGAGAAAATCTAAAAGGGAGTTGATTATTAGTTTAATTAATTAAATGCACCAAATTAGTAAATTAACTATGAATATGCATATTCCATAAAAGCCCTATTTAACTATGTATTTGCAAATAATCCCCTACAATTTTACATAATTATACAAGATTCTCCACATTCTATTATTGATAGAAAAAAGAGTCGAGAACACATAATTAATGATTGCCAACCCCTTGGATCCATTTCAGGCCCAATTCGGAGTTCCAACTATACAAAATAAATAAATAAATGCAATTAAATACATGAGAATTAAATAAATTTATAATAAAATAATTATAATATAAAAATTCACTTTCAAAATACTAATACCAGTATAACAAGTTGATTATACTTCAGTTCCATCTCAAACATTTCTTGCATTGAGTAGCAAATACTTTGTCGGGTGATATTGGCACTGTTTCTATTCCTACTCCAAAACATCGGCTGTTCTTTATTTACACTCTATTCATTCTAATATTTTAATGTACAAGGGCTCATAATCCATAGATGAAAAAGTCTAGTTGACTATCAAGTTTTCTTTTAGATGAATACCTCCCAAGTCCCAACCATTAGTTTCATATGGATCTCCATAAGAATAAGATAATTTTTTCAAGACTGAAATTAACTGCATTTTAAGGAGGATTAGATTAGACACAATTTTCCTCATGTCATGTTGATGAGAAATGACGCACCAAACAAACTCTCATTGATCTCTTCCCAACTCCAATACAATCTCAATGGCCTCATAAACTTAAACCTTGCTCTGTGGACATCTTGAGGAAAGCTAACCTAGTGCCCATTAAACTTTTTTTTTTTTGTAAGCTTATGGTTAAAAATTGGTTTTTTTTCTTAACTAGGAAACTAGGAAGGCACTAGAAAGAAAGTTTGAATGGAGAATGGAGAATGGAGGAACGTAATGGTGGTCAAGGGTACATGTAGTGTTCGTAACTAATGACTTTCTTTTCAATCATATATATAAATAAATAAACATAATGAGTTCAGCCTAAACTTGATATGTTATACATGTTTGTATATACCCACTCCCCCCCTGTTACCCTGTGAATCTGAATACAAAATAATGTATCCTGTAGGATTTTGGGTTATTATATTAATATTTATTAAATACAAACACAAACAGGGGAATTATAAATAATATATATATAAAGGATGAGATACTGATACTGGGAGCTACTATTCAACAGTGCTGATGTTTTATATAGATGTGTGAAGTCCAAATATTGGCAAAGCCATGTCTTGAGTCTCTTGACATTACAATGTGAAATAATATTACATTCAACAGCACAAGAAGAGACGAATTAAGTACAGAATAACAGTGAGTACAACAGGGAACTTTTATTCTAAAATCAAGACCTTCTCATACCTCAGTGTCTCCAGCCCAATATATACCTCAGTGTCTCCAGCCAAATATAAACCGTAACAATGGCTTGTCAGAAGGATCAAGCACTCCTTCCAAAAAATGATTATGCAATTGAAGGCCCCAGGTAGAGAGTAAATGGTTTATTTACCAATATCTTGCGAGGCCACGTCCATACTTCTGGCGGAATTGTTTCTTCGTCATGCACCATGATGACTCAGGGAAGGTGCTCATCTGTATCAGCACAAACATTTTACAGAAAGAGATCATGAGTCGTTCAAAAACATCATGTATAAATATGCATGTATACTAGATCCATTAATTAACGGGACTGTAACAGATACCAGCTGTGGCTGTGCTTTATTTTTCTTCTTTTTTTTGGGGGGGGGGTGGGGGTGGGGGAAAGGGGTGGGAAAGGGGTGGGCTGTGAGTAAAAAATTCATTGCCAAAGTGAACGAGCTACAAGGCCTCAAGAGGGTAAAGAGAAAAAGAATAAAGAAGAACCAAGCTCCAAAGGCAGATAAAGACTAAGGTGACAAAAGAGACTGTAGGAAATAACAATATGCTTGATCCTTGGGAGTGTAAGCAAGAAGAAACATAAAGCTGCATTTGTGTTATTAGCATGCAAGAATGCACAATTTACATGCAACAACCTTCATTTGTCAAATAAAACATATAACAGAGTGATAAACTGATTTACTTTTACATAACTAGTAGAGTGCAAAAAATGATTTACTTTCAAGGTTAACTATTAATAACAGAGAGGAAGGATTCAAGATGTTTCAAACAGAATTATAGTTGTGAGGGGGAAGCTCTGTGGCGTGTAAAAGAAAACTCAGTAGTATAGCGATAAAATCAGAAACCATGGATGGAGATGAATGTTCAGCAACAAAGAAAGGGGAAGAAAAAACAAAGTATCACTTTGATGAGGTAACGAGGAGAGTAAACTAGTTCTCTTGCAAATCAACAAGCACTCTGAAATTTTCCTCTAAATTGACAAACAAACAACATTGACAGATAAGAGTGTAAAAAGCGGAAAGGAATCTCCAACGAGAAGCCAGTTGTGACTTGTTTGGTGAACCCCCGTCTCAAAGCAAATTTAGGTCTTGTCAGTTACAAACCCAACAAGCTTTGCCACTAGGAAGTACGAAGATGGATTCTCAATACATATTTCTTTGCAATTTGATTGTTTAGAGCTTACATTGCTGATAAGCTTCGCCCCAAACCATGCAGAGTCTGTACCATAAGGAGGTGGAATAACTCTGATTCCATTGGACATGGCCGCAGGACAAATTTTACGCAGTTCCTTCTCCAACCTCTCTGAAACAAACAAACCGCCCAAAAAAATGTCAAATATGTAGTCAGGGAATTGTGGAACTGCAGAACATTCAAGGGCACTTCCCACGTAAAACCCAATTCATTCACACCATAGCCAGCATATTGGTAAACCAAAGCAATTGAGAGGGTGAGGAAACAAAGCCTGAAAACTTACATGCCTTTACAAGTATGACTTGCATTGTTGAGATGCTCAGAATCCAACTTATACAACTTTAGCCCAAATGATAGATATTAAATGTACATAATAAATTAGAAATTCTTAATACAGACCTGGCAGTCCAGGCAAACATGCCGTCCCCCCAGCCAAGACAATAGTCTTGAACCATCCATCATCACCCATCGCTTCTGCAGCTCGACAGTGGTCCATGCAGAGAGCCACTGCCTGATGCAAACCCATTGTATGTCTGTAACCATCAAACAAGATTTCTTGTAATCAGCACTCTCAAAGCACAGTAACTTCAAGAAAAGTGAGTATAGGCACAACGCTCTGTCAATGCATACAAGATGCAGATGGAGAGTTTTGACCCAATGTGAATGTGAAGGAGTGTGCTAAGCAAGCAACAGGACCAATCCCCCCCCCCCCACCCAAAAAAAAAAAAAAAAAAAAAAAAAAGAAAAAGACACACACACACAAAACAGAGGAAAAAAAGGAATACACGTATGTGGTCTTATATAGAAAGGCAGGAAAATGTGAAAATCAGAGCAAAACATGGTAGAAGGAAAAGTATGGAAATTAAAGCAACACATGGTGTAACAATTTACATGGTTCCCGAAGGTAGATTACATTCCCATGCCATGACTTGCTATGAAAAACTAGAAAATGTATAAGCACTGCTCAGGTTTACATGCCAAACCCAACCAGTAAATCCTGGCATATCCCTCTCCCTCAGATGTCTTAAACCTGCAAGGAACAAAGAATTTTTCAATCCCCACTCACAACAACCACTGATATGCCCCCAAGATGAAAACCAACTTGGTTATAAGAAACCTCAAACCTATGCACAACTGTTGGATTATAACATCATCGAGCAACTGGATCAAAGATATCTTTCAACACTTATGACATAGTTTGTGTTGAAGCTCTTGGGATAGACAAATTCTAGTAAAATTGGAATCATTTTCATATCAAGACGTCAGTTAAAAAAAAAGGTAAAATTAACCTTTAACTGGTCTGCAAAAAATAAGTGTAAATCATACAGCCAACAACATGGAAAAAAACCAGGGTTGATATACCTTTTTAAAACATCCAGCAGATAGATCTCTTAGACAACCCACCAAGGGAAGCATGTAAATAGGCATTAGTGCCAAGAAGGGTTTCACATGTTCAACACTTTACCCTCTAGATCTAAAATGTAGAGAACTAGAGATAGGTAATAACTTACACCAAGCACAAAGGGGAGCTTTTTACCCATAACATTACTTTGAAAAGAAAATTTAATTTTCAAGAGCCACCTGGAGGAGGAAATGTTGATGAACTGAATATAGGGTTGACATAACATAAATAACACTATACATGCACCAGTCAAGACAGAACTCAGAATTTGCCACATCACTCCTCCAAAGGGTGAGAAAATAAACCAAGATGGAGGTCTTGAACACACTATAGGGTTAACCAAGTGTCAATGCCATGCAGTTTAAATTTACAATATGATCTTTTTCAAAATAAATGTCTATCTTGTAATATGACTATCACATTAAACTGCTGTTTAAAGGCCCCACATGAATCATTTGTTTCCAGTCTACTGCTTCTGAGACCCTGAATCTAAGCAACAGTCTGAATGCGTGAGGCCCAGGCATGAACCAGTATCGTGGCCCACCAAAAGTATGCAACCTTCTGGATTTGAATAGTTCTGTAGCCAGCATATCTGGGAGATTTTTTTAAATTAAGGAATCAGTTAACATCTTTGTTCCAAAATTTTGGAATAGAAGAAGCACATATTGATTTTTAAATATGGTTTCCAATGCAAGGAGTTTTTGTCAATAAATATACCTCCCTGCCTTTATCAGACAGATTTTTATGCTGTCTGTGCATTAGTACTTTTATTTGTCTGTTTCTGCCTTTCTCTATATAAACCTTAGCAGGCAGGTAAGGAGGGACATCCCTGGGCAATCCCATTCCAACCACTATCATCACTCAATAGAAAGTAGTAGAAGCCACTTCTCTTATTGGGTTTTTGTTTAAAAGTATATAAAAAATGGCATCAGTTGAGTAGCTACAAAATCAAAACCAAAAACAAGTCAGATAACAGTGTCAAGAAAAAGTAACCAGAATGTTAGAGAAAAATGCCTTACATTCCCCCCATAAGTGGTTGGAATAATATCTCTCCAGTTTGAAAGCGCTCCTTTGAAAGGGTAAACCAACCTTCTCCAGGAACTTCAAATGAGGCCTCTGTATCCTTGGATACCTCTGCTTCATAATCAGCAGCAACATAGCAGAGGTTCTGCGAGCCCATGCAACTACTTACTATCAGGCAGTAAAAAAAGGAAAAGCTTTTGCACAAAATGATTAAAACTGAAGATGGATTAATGAAAAGCAGAAAAACACACTCACAGAAATGTGAAACAGAAAAGCAAAGTCCCCATTTTAGTAGGAAGAATAGGTAGCTGGATGAAAAACCAGAGAAAACTTCCAACACACAAAGCGTTTTTCTTAGAAATCGAAGGTTAACCACGTTCAACTGGTATGATGGAGAGGATCAAAAAATAAATTAAGGGGAAAGAGGGGACTGGGATGTACATCCTTACCTAGACAAACCTGTAATAGTAGATCAAAAAGATAGATGGATACAAAGTCAGATATAGGAACTAGGGTTTGAACCACCTAGCACTGAAAAGGATCTCTCCTAGACTATGAAACACAAGGAATTAATGTTCCTCAAAACACCAGCAGCTCTACACTCAGAAGAAATCTCACATGCAAATTTGCTCAGCAAATTTAACACAACCTACAACTGATTTATTCTTCAATTGAGAAGGGTATAAATAGATGGCTTAGCAGCCTTACACTAGGAGTCCTTCCACCAATAGGATAACACTTTAGACTTAAAACATAATTAGGAAACTCAATAACTAATTGGACAGCACACAAACCCCCTACACATGGAGGCGTCCAAACTTACGTGAACGCCAGAGTCATGTGACCAGTTAAGTAAGTCACATGATCACTTAAATTGACCCATTAATTAATCCAGATGAACCAACAAACATGGATGAAACAAAATGCAGAGAAGAGACAATAAGAAACTTATTACAGATGCCACTATCAACCATGCTACTACTCTACTAGTACTACTGTTTTAGTGGATTCCTTGGCATAATATGAAATTTTGCCATCTTAGTAAGTACCATTTCAGAATGGCCTGCGAAATTGAAAGAAAAAAAAAAAGGCAATGTCTCGGCGAGATTTTGGTGAAATTTCAATGAAATCTCGGAAATTTCACAAAAATCTCAAAAATTTCATGAAAATTTGAAAATTTGAAAGGGTTCTACCATACTGAGCTTATGGCTATCGATATGGAATTGGTGCAGCATATGGTGGTACATCTACTAATTCCCAATAGCATGTTTGCATATGGGTATGGAGATGGATTAGGTCCATCATTTGTGCATTCCATCTCTGGATATCCATTAGGACCAGCACAGCCAGTTATGCCAATTCTGTAAGCAGGTCACAGACCATGGCTGTACAACACATTCCCTAGGGTAGGGATATCTATTTAATGTTGATGATGCTACCTATAGAAGGCCAGTGCTATATGGATAACTTTATCCGTACCATGTCATAGCCTGCTTATTTCCGGTATTTAGAGTGCTCCTCCATGACCCAAGGGATAGATTTAGCCTGACATATATTTGTATATTGAATTCTACTTGTTGTATCTGTTGTTGCATTTCAATGAAAATCTTAGTATTGTCTTGCATAATATCCATATTTACATTTGTGAAAATTCATGTTCTAGACAGAGTTTCACCCACATACAGCTGAGCATGTGCCAATCAAAAACACCACTTCGGGTTAGGTTTTAGGCAAAAATAATACTTCAATTGTGTTTATTGGCATCAAATTAGGCTGGACATTGAAACCAACCCAAACATTGAGTTGAAACAAAAAAGAAATTTCAAAATCCAAGATTTCAGTGAAATTTCAGTATTTTGGTCTCTTGGCAAAAGGCGAGATGGCGAGATGAACTGAAATTTTGAACCTTGCTCCTTTGACAGCCTTTTCTTGGACTTCTTTTATATGTAGGCCTATGGATTGCATCAGTTGGCTCATGGAATCCATGAACTTCTGTGGCTGAAGAGATTGGTTCAAGAGATCCACAAAGTTTCACGGCAATAATAGGGCTGCTATAACTACAATCTTGTTCAACCTAGCTGTAAAAAGCACATTAACATTGAAAGCCATTTCATTAAACAAAAAACTAAAATAAAATAAAAAAGATATGAGTCTAGCTGCATTTGCCTCCTTACATGAGGACAAGCAACTAGGTGTCAACACCCTCACCACAGGGGTTAATCTCTCCAGTTCAGTACCCTTTTGAGCAAGCAGGGAATAAGACGCCCATTCTCCAGCATGATGGGTATTGTTAGAGTTCACAGAGTAAGGATATCATGAGAACTTTTTCAAATCAGCTTTTACTTTTACCTTTGTAGGTCCCTATGTGTCAGTATGGGGTTGTTGATATAAGGTTATTAAATACTGGTGTATCTTAAAATAGTTTTTTAAGTAACTAAATATTGGGGAGAAAAATCCTCTCACCCAAAGCATTCTTGTTCAACTTTCATTCTTTATCATACTCTTTTCTTTCTCTCCTCTCACCTCCTTACTCCACTTTTGTTCCTTTTTGAACTAATAGGTATAAAAGGTATTCCCAGTTCACTAGGCTTCCACCACTGCAGGAGCTGGGGAGAATCACAATATGTGTAGCCTCACTTCTGCTTTTGCGTAGAGGTTGTTGCAAGGCTTGAACATGTGACCACTTATGGTTGCATCAAGGCCCACCGTCATCTTTATTATAGTAGTGATTGATCAAAATGCTTATAAACCAGATTCTCTCTTTTCCAACACCAATTTTGAGTTCATCACAGAAGTGAAAATCTAAGTCCATATCCCTAACCTCTCAAAAATCCCCCCTTTGCAACAGTTTCATCCACTGCCACCTTGCATGCGTCAAATGTGGTAACAGCATGAAACACGTTTACAAAACTACCAGTCAGAAGGAATAGGCTCTTCAACATACTCAGCATATGCCTATTCCAACAGTTATGCAAACTGAAAAGAAAAACACATTCTTTTTTATTTGTGAAACCATGCTTTTTCCTTTAAGTCTTCTGCTGGCACTCAATATCTTGCTCTCAAGTTGGGAAAAAAGTAGATGTTCACCTTTGCTAATAGAAAAGAGAGCCTGAAATCAGAGGTTAAAATGATCTATTATATCAAATCCTTCATCATTTTCAGGCATCTAAAGCATGCAGAGGTAGACAGCTAGAATATGACATCTTCTAGTTTAACTGAACAAAAGTTGGGGTCCTACTTAACTAGTGTCATTATATACTCGATCAAGTGACATCGTAAGCATTCTTTCAGCAATATATGTCAAAAAGGCCTTGAGCCTTGGTCACAATAAGAAGCAGAGTTACCTCTTTCAATGCGCGGACAGTGAATAACGACTGAAAATTGAAGTTGTTCTGTTGCATCAGCTCCTTAAGGAACCCTGTAAGCTTGAGCGCTCCCTGTCCCAAAACTTCTACACCCACTTCACGCATCACCTTACCTCTTAAAACTGTGAAGTACCATAAATAATATCCACAACCGAATTATCAAGAGATTTTGACAGAGAGAAAAAAAAAACAAAAACAAACAAAAAAACTGGAAGAAAATATATGATGCATGTGTGCATAAAAAGAGAGAGATTTCAGGACTGACAGGCAGTCCTCCAATGCTAAAAAAGGCAAAAGAGAAAATTAAAAAACCACCAAGAAAATTACAGAACCACCAGTGAAATGTCCTGATGAAGCCCTCTGAGGTTATTATTAGAGAATTATGACTGAATTGATGATCATGACCCAAAGTCTATCTAATACCAGTATCAAAAAATAAAAAGATCAAAATTATCATAAAAACTTACTTGGAACAACAGATGTGGCATGGAAACCAATATTTACGACAATGCCTGAGGTTCGTCTTGCTGCATACAGAGCTAGAATTGCCTACATTTTCACAGGACACTGTAATTTAATTCTAACACATTGGAAAAGGCAGCTTTGACATGAGGGGAATGAACCAACAATCTGGAACTCTTACATTTCACATATCTAGTACTCTTGGGCATATTGAACCTTTCTGAAAAATATCTTGCAGAAATAAATGTAAATGCATAAAAGACAATTTTTTGGACCATCGTCTTTTATGCATTATGATGTAAAAAATGTACCCTTTTGTAAAATACTATGATTACTATTGTCATCATTCCCACTTTTATTCTCACATGCACAGAGCGTTCTAGCATTAGGAGTAAAAATTTGGAGTACAGGCTATTAATAAGTATCTTTCCCCCCAGAGATTAGAACCAGTCCTCAACTCTCCCTTTGGGTGCAGAGATTATCTTTCAAGGATAACCAACTAAGTAAACAAGGGGTGCCAGACACCATGTCCTTGTCTTCCCCATCGTCGCTGCCCCCTCCTCACCCCCTGCTACCCCCATTCCCTTACCAGTCGCCACTGACCCTTCTCCTCCTCCTTCTAAACCCTGGAACACCCTATTCACTAAACCCAACTCCTCTGCTGTCGACTTAAACCTTACTTTCTAGCCTCCAGTTTCTGCCAACCCTGTTCCTTTGGCACACAGTCCCTCCTCAACGGCCCCTGGTATTAACAGTTGAAAATCCGCCATTATTGGCCAACTCCTTGGCCCTGTTCCCTCCCTAGCATCCTCAAAGCATCCCTAGCCAAACAATGAAAAGCACTAGGTCTTATGGGGACTTACCTTCTCGACTTTGGCAACTTCCTGCTCGAGCCTTAGATGGTTCCCCCCGGTTTGTCGGTAAGTCCCAAATCTTCATCAAGCCTTGGTCTCCATCTTCACCACTCCACAAGGTCGACTTCAACACTGTCCCTCTGTGGATCAGTCTTTTTGGTCTCCTGCTTGAATTCTAGAATTGTGATTACCTTAGTCGTATTAGTTCTGCAATTGGTAAGCCTCTACGCACTGACTCCAAAACCCTCAAGATGGAAAAGCTTTCTTACACTCAGATTTGTGTGGATTTCCCTGCCGACAAGCCCCTCCTGCTGTCCCTCTCCATTGTTGAAGACAATGGCCTCAAGTATGATCAAATCATCGTTTACGACTGGGTTCCCCTGAGTTGTGAACTCTGTTCTTCTTTTGGTCATAATGCGGGTACTTGTTCCTCAACTGCTCTCGTTCATGCCAGCACTACCATTTCTCTAACTCCTCCTGAAGATTCTTTGCCCTCTGAAATTCGGCCCTTTGAAGCTCTGCCCCCTAAAGAGATGGTCAATGTTGTTTGTGTCGCTCCTCAACGAACAATTGATGCCCTTGAAAAGATCACCGCCTCGATGGATCTCAATACTCCTGCTTCTGCTACTTAGAATGAAAACCCCAATCCCGCCGGTCACTAATACCTATTGGAAAAGAAGAAGACGTGCCAAAAGGTCCCCTCCGACGGCAAGCTCGTGTCCCCAAGATAAGCAGATCTATACCGACTACACCTGTCAATCCACTACAACAGTCAAAGCTGCTACAATTGAAGCTCTTGTCACGGTTCGAATTGTAGCCTCACCCACTGCTCCCGATGAATTGCTTGATACTAACCGATTGTCAATAGTGCCATTGCCTGAAAAAGTTTCCCATTTCCCTGCTAACCACGACCACTAGCCCTGCCCCTCTGCTACCTCCCCCTGCTTCTTCTATCTTGGATAATGGCGACCTCACAAACCCCCATCTCCTTTTTCCACTTGGAAGCCCATTGCTCCCCAACCCCTTTGTTCCTTCTTGGCCCGAAACCCAGTTCTCGCCTAAGCCTCTCTCCTGTTGGGCCTTTTCTCTCTTCAGGACTTGTGCCCATTCTCTCCCCGCCCTCTCGGCCCCTAACCCCATCAATACCAACAACTCCTTTGTCTTCATGCCTCCTAACCTTCCACGTCAGCCCATATCCCCCAAGCCATCTCCACTAACCATTAATGAGAACTCAATGCCCATCTCCCCTTTAGCCCAAAATAATCCTACCGTTACCCCTCTCAACTCCTCTACCCCCATAAAACGAAGGTCTCTCCACCTATTTGTCTCTGACTTAGGCCCCTATTCTACCCCCCTAAAACACCATTTTACCCCTGAACCGTTGTCTCCTTCCTCTGGCTCGTCTATTGAACCTGATCTTTTTTAAACTCCTTCCCCTTTGAATTCCCCCCATGTGAGACCTCCCCCTTCAATTTTACTTATTTGATTGCCACCAATCCTTCTTCTTGCCCTACCCCCAGCAGCGACAATGATGCCCCCTTGGTCTAAATGTCTAACTTCTTTATTTGGAACGTTAAGGGACTCAACTCCCTTGCAAAATAAGCTGATGTCAAAAATACAATCAAAGTTTCTAAAGCCTCTCTTTGTGCCTTTCTTGAAACCCATGTCCAAGCAGACAATGCCACTGGATTGCCCATTCTAATGCCCCCTCTTAGCCTTTTCTCACAATTTCCTCTATCTCCCCAAATGGTCGTATTTGGATTCTCTGGAACTCCACTAGATTCCAAATCAGGCTCTTGAGGTCCTCTCCGCAACTCACGCATCTCAGCGTCTCCGCCACCCACTCTTCCCCCTTCCTTCTCACCATCATTTACTGTTTCAATCGTGCCTCTAATCGCTTCCCCCTTTGGGAGGATATCTGTTTTATCTCCTCCTCCACCTTCAATCTCCCCTGGGGTATCAATGGTGACTTCAATATCATCTAGTATTCTCATGAGTGTGTTGGAGGCTCCCCCTTGACCTTGCCGTGATTGATGATTTCAACTCCTACATCGATGACTTGTATTTCTGATCTTCGTTGGTCTAGCCACCCTCTCACTTGGCATAATCGTTGAATAGAATCAGCCAGAATTGCTTCAAAACTTGATCGATTCCTTTTGAATGATTCCTTGCTTTCATCCTCCTACTTCCCATGCCTCCTCCTCTCACTCCAGTCTCTTTGATCACTCCCCCTGTCATGTCCATCTTCTCCCCTCCGCCTCTTTTGGCCCTAAGCCTTTCAAATTCTTTGACATGTGATCTTCGAACCCCTCCTTCATTCCCATAGTCAAAGATGCTTGGTCAAAAGCCGTCCACTCCCTCCCTCTCATCACCTTTTCTCGCAAACTCCGCAATACTAAGGATGTTCTCCGCTCCTAGAACTCCTCTTCTTTCGGAAATATCTCCTCTAGGGTCTCCTCCTATCACTTGGACCTTTAGCAAGTCCAATCCCTCCTCCAAAGTGATCCCTTCAACCCCTCCCTGGCTGAAAATGAAAAAGTCTTATCCTCTAATTTATCTTCCCTTCTCTCCCTTGAAGAAAGTTTTCTCCGTTAGAAAGCTAGAATCAAATGGCTCAAGCTTGGGGACTCTAATTTTATTTATTTTCATCGCTCCCTTAAAGCTCGCCAAAACTTCAACTCCATCCCGTTCCTTCTTACTAGCAATGATACATAGATATCTGACCCTCCTAGTATCAAGGCTGAGGTCATCTCTTTCTTTTCAACCCTTCTCTCTCCCCCTTCCCTACCTTCCCGTTCTCCTCTTCCTTCTAGCCTCATCAACAAATTCATTAACCCCTCCTCCCTCTCCTCTCTTTATGTTATCTCGTCCCCTAAGGAGATTCTTCTTGCTATCCATTCCCATAAGCCCAATCGTGCTCCGGGTCCTGATGGTTTTAGTATGGGTTTCTTCCCCGTTACTTGGGATTTCATTGAGAATGACGTTGTTCGTGTCATCCGTAGCTTCTTCAACAACCCATCTCAGCTTTCTTCCATCAACCAAACTTTCCTTTGACTCATCCACAAGAAGCAAGGTGTCTCCTCCCTCTCTGACTACCGCCCTCTCTCTCTCTATAATCTCCTTTGCAAATTCATCTCCAAAGTTCTAGCGAATAGACTTCAAAAGGTTTTGCCTTCCCTTGTGAGCTTAAATCAATCTGTTTTTATCTCTGGCCACAATTAGCGGATAACATCATCCTTTGTGTAGAGATTGTCCGCTTGTTGACCTCCACAAAGCCTTTGACTCTATTCGTTGGGACTTTATTAGTGAAGTCCTCTCCTCCATTGGTTTCCCTCCTCCCATCATCCATTCGATTGAGATTTGTATCTCCACCCCCCGCTTTTCCATTATCACTAATGGCTCCCCTTCCGGTTTCTTCCCTTCTTATGTTAGAACCTCCAAGGTGGCCCCCTCTCCACCTACCTTTTTCTCGTTGGACTTGGAGGTTCTCTCGCACATCCTCCAATCTAAAATTGACCAGCTCCTCATCTCCCCTACCCTTAAATGCAAATCCCTTAATCTTACCCATCTTGCTTTAGTAGATGACCTTATGATCTTCTCCAAAGCTAATCATTTGTCCATTTCCTCCATCCACTCGGCCCTTTCTCTCTTTGAATCCCTCTCTGGCCTTAGGGTTAACCTCGACAAATCTACCCTCTTTCTTTCCGATGTCTCTGATCAGTTGCGTACCTCCCTTCTCCAGCTCGCGGGCTTCAAGCCTAGCTCCTTCCCTGTTGTGTACCTTGGCCGCCCGCTCATTCCTGGTAAGCTTACTCACCACTGCCATCCCATGCTCGACCACATCCGTAAGAAGCTTCAACTCTAGAAAGGCAAGCTTCTTTCTTTTGCCGGTAGAGCGATGCACATTCGCTTTGTTCTCCAATCCTCCTACCTTTATTGGTGCGGAATCTTCTCCATCCCCAAATCTACCATCCATGTCATGGAGTCCATTCTTTGTGCTTTCTTTTGGAAAGGGTGGGAAGCCTCGCGCTTCATCCATCTTGTTAGTTGGTCGACTATCTACCGTCCAACCTTAGAAGGTGGCTTGGGAATTCATCAGATCATTGATGTTAATATGGCATGTCTAAACTTATCTGAAAAATTGCTTCAAAGCATGATTCCATCTAGGTTAATTGGGTCTACTCTTATTTCCTCCAGTCTGACTCCTTTTGGACCGTCCCTATTCCCTCAAACCCTTCATAGGTTTGGAGAAAACTCCTCCTGTTGAGACCTTGTGCTCTCTCGGCAATCTCTACCTCTATCTCCACCGGCTGTCCCACCTCCTTTTGGCTTGACCCATGGCTTCTGATGGGCATTATCTTCACCCTTTTTGGTCCTCGTACTGTTTATGATACCCGTATCCCCAAAGCCACCCCCTTGTCTGCTTTCATTTCTGATGGCTCCTAGGTCCCCCCCCCCATTCTCACACATGTTTGGGATTCCCTCCCCCCCTCCCCCCAAAACACTTATTATGTCCTCACCGTTTGGCTCCCGGCCCCCACCAAAACCTTCTCCGCACCCACAACCTCAAGCCCCTTTGGCCCCCCCCGGTTTGGTTCAAAGGCCACATCCACTCTCACTCCCTTACCCTCTGGAAGGCCCTTAACCTCGCTCTCCCCACCCAATCCTTCCTTATTGGTCGCCATATCTTTTTTTCTCTTTTTCTCTTTTTTCTTGGGTGTAGAAAAGAGAGCTTTATTTATTCAAGAGAAAACCACGAGGGATCTTACATCTTAGAGAGTCATAGAGTAGGATCCATAAAAAAGGGGGGGTAAGGTATGGTGGTACACGAACCAATCCTGAGAGTGCTGCAGATTTGGCCAACTCATCGCCATATCCCCACCAATCCAAAACTACATCCTTTGTTGGAATGGTTCAAAGGACCTTGAACACCTTTTCTTTTCTTGGCCTTTCTCCAAATCTATCTAGGGAAAAGCCCTAACTTCCATTTGGCCCCGTTCGAGGCGCTCCTTTGGTTTTTCTTGTGATTTGTCTTGGATTTTGAGAAACTTTTCAGGATCTTCAATTTGTGATCGGATTGGTAAGCTAGTCTTCTGTGCCACTATCCATCATCTGTGGTGGGAGCGCAATCTTTAAAGATGAACTTCCAAATCCCGCTCTACAGACATGATTTGGAATGCCATCCATTTTGATGTTTCTACTAGGCTTTTAGCCATCCCCCATCCCCTGGTTGATGATACCCCAAGAAACAGGCTTATTGTTGTCTCCTGGGGCCTCAGTTCTTCTTTCTAGTCTTCCTCTTAAAGGCCGTGTTCTCTTGTTCCCTTTTAATTTAATTAAATTATTTATTCATCTCCCTATACATGCGTGCGCGTTGGTGTAACACGTGTTTTCTATGGTTAAAAGTAATGCAGAAACTGAAACTGAAACCCTTATCTCACATTGAACTAGGGATTTTGTTCTACTGTTGGTTGGACCAAATAAAAACACCAAATAACTACAGTAGACAACAGTATATGACCCCCAGAAAAGAAAAAACCCAGGAAAAGCTAAACAGAAAAGGAATTCCAATGCGAACTCAAAATATAGAAGAAATAGATTCATGGTATTGAAGAAGAAGTTGTGGAGACCAAAAGGGAAAAGTTCAACAGGGCTGATTCTTAAACTGTATGGTCTATGGTTACACCACTTGATCAAACAAAGCTAGAAAGAAAGAGAAACCCTAAGGCCTTTTTTGTTAGTCAGGGTTTAATGCAATGGGGAAGTTGGGAGACATTATAATATAAGACTAGATTGGGTTAAGCTAGGCCAAAATAAACCCACAATGATTCAAGAGAGTCAAACTAACAATTAACCCTGATGGCAGTATAACCAGACAGGCCCAGGGTTCAAGGTGTAACTCAAAACTTCAGTCAATAAAAGGGGCTGTAATCAGGGTCAAGTGCAGGCTGTGGGATGCCCAGCAAAGTTTCCAAGTTTGGGCTGTTTTAAATGGTCAAAAAATACAGATAGTAGCAGGTCCGAATTATAAACCAGAGACTTGTGTGGAAATTAAACCATCAGCAGGTTGGGATCAAACTTGATTTGGGTGGGGTGAGAGCTGGGTAGCTCTCATCATCCAAATTTTATCCCATTGTGATGACTGGTTGCTGAAATTTGGACTGGAATTAAAATTAGAAGGTTAGGACAGATCTCCCAAACCAGTGGATTTAGGAAACCAAACCAAGGGCCTCTATTAGGTCTGATTCAGTCCTTCAAACTTCTGCCGAACGTGAACTCTCGCTGCAGAGATATTGATATTCGGAGTAGCTGGAAAAATCTGGGTAGCATAGCATAGTCCCTGGGATGGATAGGTTCAATGCTAAAAGTTCTACAAGTCTTCTTGGGATTTGGTAGGGGAGAGCTCACAAAGGCTATTTTTTGGTTCTTTGAACAGTCAATCATGCCTAACTCCATCATTGCAACTTTGTTACTATAATACCAAGAGGGGGAGATGTAGGGACTTTTGCAGGATTTAGAATGATTGCTTTGTCTAATTTGCTATATAAGATTATTAAAAAAAATGATTACAAACCAGTTGCAGCAATTAGTGGGCAATCTGGTCAGCAAGAACCAATCAGCCTTCATAAAGGGCAGACCAATTGCATATAACATATTAGTTTGCCATGACATTGTGAGAGGAATTGGATGGCAGCCTACCCATCAGCGCTATTAAAGATGGACTTGCATAAGGCATATGATTGTCTCAACAGGAAGTTTTCAATGGAAGTCATGGAAAAAATCTGGATTCATGCACAATTCTTGGGATGGAAGGCATGTATTTTGTTCCTTTCTGTTTTATATCCTTATTAACACAGCAATCCTTCGCAAAAGGAAATCTGTGCATTCTGGAGGGAACAAAACCAGCCGGCTGACTGCATTCAGCTGAGCCAGCAACAGGTGGAGCAAGAGCCTATGGAATTTCTAGGGGAGTTGATGGTGCTTATTCAGAAGGATGCAGAAGCTCAGGTTTATTTCAGATTGTAACTTCAATTGGATTTTCTGGCTAGTTTGAGGCCCTGGTTGAAAGGAATGCCCTTTTTTTATGAATCTCCTTCCTCACAGCCCCCCCCCCCCTCCAATCAAATTGGGGTTCTACTAGATTGCCTATTTTGTATCTTCCTTCTTTCTAATACAATAATCATTTATCAACCAAAACAAAAAAAAACATGTGTGATGTACAATTTATAAATGGTTTATAACTTTAAGTTTATTTGTCCCTAAAACATATCTAAGTTGTTTTAATTAAACTATACATGGTCTAGTACAACATATTGTGTGAAGTTGGCCATATTAGAGTATATCTGGTACACTAGCATCCTGGGGTCCAAAGTCAAGCTCCATCATGGATGTGATCTTGTAAGATTTAAGGATTTCAATTTGTTTAGATAAGGGTGTCAATTCAGCAGTGAAGCTGCCCATGTAAGACCATACATCCTGACCCATTTCAAAATCAGTAAGGTACGGTTTTAAAAATGGTTTCGAACTTTCTATTGTGGCATGGTACAGTAACAGTTTTGGGTGCAGTACATATGATATATACCGTTTATACTGTTTTGCACCGTATATATATTGAAACCGTATCATACTGTATACATGCCATTTTCGTACTGAAATAATACCATACCGCCAGGTACTTTCAACGGTTTTGTAAATGTAGATACAAAACAATATGGTACGGTTTCGGTTTCAGGTATTGCTTTTCTATATTGTAATGGAACCATACCATTTGACATCCTTGTGTTTTGAGGGCATAAACTGTGGTTTCATTCAAGTTTGAGAACCTCATTTTATCAATTTAACTCTCAAAATCACTATTGAAACTCGCTTGTCCAGTTTTAGTTTTGATCGAAATATTTTAGTTCAAAACCTAAAAAGCAGGTTTTGAAACTGAAACCTGAATTCTGAATACACATAATATCCTTAGCAGTAAAAATGACAATTGGTGTTTTGTACAACTCTAATTCAGGGCATCTAAAGATATGCCAACCAAGTTATACATCTACAGAAATAAATTATATTTGATGCATTAAAGGAAGAGGGGGGGGGGGGGAGGGGTATACAGGAAGGATGCACTTAAAGAAATAAGAGTACAAATGTCAAGGTTAAAAGATTTAACCCACTTGATTGATTGCACAAACAGCAGGAACATCCATTTCAAACAGGACTGAAAAGATAGCTATCTTCAGTTGCTTTCTTGCTGCTTTAGCAGAAACGGTGTCTGTAAGGAGAAGAACAAAAAGCAAGCCCCTTATTTCAAATAAAATTAAGGTGAATGGAACATTTCATCTTCATAAAATGAAACAAATACTAACATCTCTCCCAAAATAATTAACAAAATATAAATCCAATGCTTGAATCTGTAATAGAAGGGGGGGGGGAAAGGTTCATTGGAGAGTAAACCAGCCGGATGGAGCTGGCAAAACAAGCACAAACTCAGAATCTTCATAAAATAGACCTGAATTTGAATTCTAAAGGCCAAACTGCAAAGAGAGATTATAAGCAAACATATACCTTGTTATCCCATCAGTTATAATTGAATTAACTCTTCTTACTCAATAGGTAATGATATGCATAAAGAAGGTCCACCTATGGATGATTGACTTATGTTATAAGAACCAGCGAAAGTGGAAAATTGAAATGAAAACTGCTATCATCCATCAAAGCTGTTATTCTAATCATATAACCGCTGTTGTGACACAGGATTTTGAACTGGGGAAGGGGAACTTTCCTCCTTTCTTCACCAAGATACCTAATCTGACTGCCATTCATTCTATTCCTATAAATGGGAGAGTACTTTAGAAGGTAAAGAATGCCATAATCACATTGATCACACTAATCAAACTACTCAATCAGTTCCCAGCTCATATTACTGTTCCTCAGATTACTGACTTCAGCAACAGAGAATTCACCCAAGAGTGTGGTCCAACCCCCTCTTTAGCTGAACTCTTGGTTTGTGGCATGCAAGTCTTGCCTTGACATGACAATTCAGATTCCTGAGGGAACAAGTATGATGAGTATATCATCACCTCCAATAAAACTTCGCTGAGGAATAAGAACTGGCTTGTAGGTGTCCTCCAGCACTGTGCGAGAAAGGCTACATTGATCTATATTACATTCAAAGATGGGGATCAAGCATGCATTTTCTAATACATTAGTCTTATTGTTAAAGCCATCGATTGTGGAGAAAAAACAATATTGCCCCAAAAAGAATGGCCCCTCCGAGCACAATTAATAAAAAAATCTACAAGCATATGCCCAGTCCCTTACGAGTTATGAATCAGTATAACAAGGAATACCATCAGATAATCATACTACAGAAATGCTAGCTTATAAAGGAATTCATTTGTTCTGAAAGACAAATATTACCATCAATGATGCACAAAGAAGTATTAAATATGACAGCTTAAGCAAAGGTAAACATTTCACTGTTGAGCTGACAATGACATGGTGTCTCACCATCAAAATGGCTGACAGGGATGGAAACAACAACTGGCTGCGTTGAGGGCTTCACCTGCATTCTGTAGGAGATATGATCAACTTATTATTTAGAAGGATATTACAAGTAAGGACAATTATATCTTCAAAATTGGTTCTTCTTAATCTTATTGATGTGTTGGTTTCCCCCCCCCCCCCCCGGTGGGGGGAGGGACTACTTATGTTTGCAATGGTATATGTGGTGCTTCAGTTTAAGACCTTTAATATACTAAATGATGTGAGATGAACACAATGAAGCCTATTTTCTCAGAACTCTTTCTACTCCCTCCTCCATCCCTACTGTCAATTATAACAAAAAACAGAAAAGACAAGAAGAAGAAGAGAGGAAAGCTCGACTTCACTAGCAGCTTCACTTCTCAACATGTGAGGACTCCAGAACACAGTTCTTCTATTTATAATTTCAGAGACCAAACAGAATTAGAACTTCCTATTCTATTCTAACTCATAGGACTTAAAAGTCATATTTCCTTTCAAACTCCCACAACCCGCACTATCGGGAATTAGTGCCTGGCTATCAAATTTCAGGACAATCAGAATTGATTTTATTAGGCTATCATTTTCTCTCCTAATATGGGATTGTTCTTTTTCCATGTAATTCTGTTGTAAGCTGATCTCCCACTGGATCTCACTGGTAAAATTAGTACTACATTACATACCCAAGTACGGTGGGGTTTGAGATCATCATTAACAAGATAATTAGATTGGAAAATCCATGTAACTAAACTGAAGAAGGCATAGCAATACAAAATGAAAGTAACGTCATATCATGGACCTGCTGTAGATTGTAGAAAAAAAATGACGAAGCTTAGAGTGCATTGGAGACTCAATGTTACCAAATTCCTGCACAACAAGCGGACTTAACAGGTAAAAAATATTGGAAGGGGATAAAAGAATCCATTACAAAAGACAAAGACAGATAGATCCGTCAAAATGAGGCAGACAAAAAAAAAAGAGGTTAGCCACAAAGAGGAAAGCCAAAAAGAGAGACAGAAAAGAAAGTAAAAATATTTCCCAGCCCTTTACTGGTGAAATGAGACATTGGAAACTGCTTATGGTAATTAAATCCAAAATGCAACAAGTATATGAAACTTGCCAAAAATGTTGCCGATCGCCCAGATGGACCAGCATACTTGCTCCAACCAAACTTGCAGTAGCCCAAGCCACCTACACAACAAAATAAAGGCAGCTAAATAAATACAACCAAGTACAAGATATGACAATATAGGCATAGAATGCAATGGCTGTCACTATTTGTCCCAGTTTGCTTTCCATAAAGAATGGTCCAAATTTTAAATTTTAAATTTTAGCAACCCAGATAAGTGCTACAACCAAATATTTAAGTGTGGTTAGAACTTTGAAGGTCTTCCTCAGGTAGTCATAATAACAGATGGAATGATTAATCAAAATAACTGCAACTATTAAAGGATTCTTGCAATTGCTGATCAAAAAAATGTAAATTAGTACGTCCAGAATCTGATGAACTTCTTCGCATTTTTTTTATTAAAGCCCCATTTATCTCACCACTTCCACATATACTCTGGAATATACAATGTCTATTAGGAAATATTCCTAGGTTTCTTTTAGATCTCCTCTCCATCATCAACTCTAGCTCACTAACTGATTGCTTCCCTGTATTTCCCAGTAATTGCATTTCAACTATCTTCACTAATTTACTTTGCATTCATCCCCTTTTTTAGGCCTTTGATTTCATTATTTGGAAATAATTCTTGTCTTCATTGTCTTGTCATTCTCGACAACTGCACCCCCTCCACCGACCCCTCCCCCAACCCCCCCCCCCCAAAAAAAAGGGATTCTCTGCTTCTGTAATCAATACCTTCAGCATCTTCATCCAATGCTGATCATTTGACAGTTTTCAATGCTTCCAAAATTTGAAAGTGCGCAACTCTTAAAGTGGAGGTTATGAACAGTTTCTGGGATCCAATCAAAGAAGGTGGGAGGAATGGAACCCAACCACACAGAAAAGAATTAGGCATACGGCATACCCCTTCGCCACAAGCTTGGCCTTCAAACAAACTAGAGATCCATCCAGGTTAACCCTCGGAAAACCAATACACATTCCCTGAGGGCAACGGAATAAGGTCCCACATCTGATTCTCCTTTGATTCTAATAGTTCCTTAGTCATAGCAACCATCCATCCAAAATTAATAATGCCTCTAAAACAAACTTATTCAATTGGGTGACTCTCAATAGTGGACAAAGAGGAGTGAAAACAAGCAAACAGACCACAACTTCAAACACCCTTTTACAGAAGGCAACTGGAACATCAAGATCAGAAGAAGGAATACTAACCTAAGGATCTACGAACAACAGAAGTAGAAGGGCAAAGTCCATCAAAGAAAGAAGGCACTAGCCAACTGTTGGGGATGAGCAAATGCTTTGTTGATGGTTGATTTGGAAGAACTTAAGCGAATGGAATACAAAGCTGTGTTATAACCAACGGAACCACATGCTAAACAACATAAATAAGGAAATCATCATCGGACTCACAGACAATAAACAGGAACAGCGGAATAGGAGGTGGACTTGAAAAGGACAAATTGGCAGAAACGAAGTTCTTGCGTTGCTCAAAAGAACAGCATCAACAACCCTTTTAGATGTGAGTACAAAACAAAGATACAATCAAGAGATCTAGGATACAATGTAGAAGGCCTAGGATGATGATCTCGCATAAAACAAGCACGACAAAGACATCAGTTGGTGAAACAAAAAAGAAGGGCAGATGGGAAGAGCAAAGAATATGGAATGTCACTCTTCAAAATGGATGAACGCATATACAAAATGGCATCAGCCCAACAAAATTTGACCTTCTTTATTTCAAACAAAAGGGAACAAGTGGCCTCTACCATTTGTTTGTTCTTCATTCTCGCACACCATTCTTTTTGAAGGGTATAATCACAAGAAGACTAATGAAAAATACCATTACAAACATAGCCATTAAAGCGAACAGGAAAAATATTCCTTAGCATTATCCATACGAAGAATATGTACATGAACACCGAGTATCCATATGTAAAACCACAAAGTATAGAAAATATCTTAGACAATTTCCCACCAAATATATCTGTTGTGCCAAATTGTGCTACGGGAGCTCAGTCCTGAAACAGCGGTAGGACCAGGCTGAATCACATTGGATCGGTTAGTTCACGGATGACTGGGGGAACTCAACCCCAAAGCAATAAGCTCAACAAGAGGCATCAGTCCAAGTGGCTCAACCCTAGACCACGACTTGGGATGATGGCCCTACCTTCATATGTGGGGAGGCACATGTGGTGGTCCTCAGGCATGTGGTATACTTGCCAAATGGTTTTGAGATGCCTCTCCCTCAGTTCAGATAGGAAATGATCCTGCAATCCTGTGGTTAAACACCTCAAATTTGGGGGGTCAACAACTTTCCTTCTCCTCCTCCGGAACTTAAACCTTGGGATCACCTCGGAATTTGGAGGTCAATTTTTGGTGTCGGTGCTGCTTGAGGAATGGTTTCAGAAGCAAAAGGCGTTTGTGTACACGTCGTTAGGGTCTAAAGAGAAGTCGTAGACTTCTTTTGGGGCAAGGCTGACACCCCTCTGGCTACTCTCATTCCCACTGCTCTCACTCCTCTCCCTCCTCGCACTCCTCCCACCTCCTCGCCACTCTTTTTCTCTTGCTTACTTGGGCCATATCAAACAAAAATGTGGAAAAAAGGGAAGGAAACTTAAGACAGGGTGCTTGAAAAGAGAGACTAACTGGTGGTTCAGATGAGAGACCGTGAAACATAGACAAGAGCTTAGGGACAAGCAACCGAAGACTAAGGGTGACACAAACACCAAATAGAAGGAAGATCAAAAAGAGCTCCAAGCACTCACCAAGGTCTACTAAGTGAGAAATAAGGAAGGAGGACACCTATTGACACTCGAGAAAGGCAGAAATGAAATTTCAACAAGTGGTCAAGATTAAAGTGTAAGAACGACTTAGATATACTGTATACCAGACAGTTCGCATAACCAAGGCACAATGATGATGGCAGGACATATAACAGACGACCATGGGCGCAAGTCTGCGTTGGCGGCTCAAGACCCCAATTGTCTCCTATCCCTTATTACAACCCTAGGACTTCCCAGTGACGCTTTGACCGTTCGATGAAGGGCTTGATCGAAATTGAACAGAGACATTCAAAAACGGGATTTTTCCTTCTTCCTTGTCTGAATATAATTCTTTTTCCTCTTTTTCTTTCTTTAATCAAATCACAAATAGGAAATAAGATATTGAAATATGCAAGGACTCTTTTCTCCATTTGGACTCTCTCAATAATATCTCTATAGATTTGATTGATAATTTATAATCTCAGCCGTAGATCAAATTTGCCTTCTTTATCTCTTAAATATTTCGGAGTTGACCCATAATCACATCTCTAGCCCATCATGCTCCAGATCAGGCCCATTTTCACATTTGAGAATTTGAATGGACCTCTTGACGTGTAAAATTGCATGATTCATACCCAAAACTCCAAATATTTGCTTAAATCTTGAAAAGTACTAAAATCTTCAAAAACAACATAAAACCCAAGGTAGCTCCACTCTAAGTGTGTAAAATGCATGCTTTATGCCCTAAGATTTCACACATAAATGTGCTCATCACGCTTGAAGAGCCTTACATTTATAATTACTATTGGGCTTCTCCCAGTGAGAGACATTTCGAACAGCAGCAATAGGTTACCAATAGGCAACGTCGTAGACCAAACGTTAGGACACTTACTTCTCCAAAAGAACATTCCCCCAACCCAACCAGTAAATGGTGAGTCAGAGGACTGAGGGGCTCGCGTTATGCCAAATTACACCAACTATGGGAGCTTGATCCTCAAATAGTGGTTGGATCAGTTAGTTCATGGATAACATGCGAGAACTCAATCCTAACCTCAAAAATAAGCTCAAAAGGAGGTTCGTGTTGCGTTCAAAAGGCATTGGTCTGGGGGGCTCAACCTTTGACCTCGGAACGTAGTTTGCGCTATAACAAACGAAGATCAAGATATTAATCAAATGAGACTAAGGATGAATGCTCTGAAACATATGTAAAAACCTCCCAAGCAACAGTTGATGCAGTTCAAGTTCCTGGCTGAGCAGATCACTTCTTACCTTAGGTGCACCATAGTGCTCAAGCTTTTCCGCAACCTCTTACGACTCTAAGAGCTCAAGACATAATCCAATTACATGCCACCATATCTGCCTTGAGCAACAAGCCTATCGGGTCGCTACCAAGAACCTATAAATGACAAGGCCTATCACATTAGACTGTAACCGCTGATACCAATGTCCGATATGTCAAATTGGTCATTGACATCCGATGTGTTAGTCAAAGAGGAAACCCAATCCAAATGGAGAGTTTGATAACCCTCACTCATCAAGTTCATCTATAGGTACCCCTCACCTACCTCAGTTACTGGTAATGCTCCATTACTCTCCTTGCTCTCAAGCTACTTAACTCAGAGCTCTAAAAGCCCATCCTCAGGGTGGTGTTTTAATTGAATCTGACTTAAGCTTTGGAGGCAGCTACCAGACCACCCTGGTCGACTCGCTCTAATGTTTTCTTCCTGTGAACAAGTTGCAGCCTGACCAACAAGGGTTCAACCATAATTCAACCAAGGGATTAGATTAGGTCACAACAAGTGACCCTAGAATAATCATCAACAAATATAATAAAATAATAAAAGCCCAAAATTGAAATAATAAAGCAAAGATCCCACACCAGAATCTACTGGAAATAAATGGTTGGCCAAACCGTTTACTAAGACAAAGGGGATAGCTCACAACAAGTAACCCTAAAATAATCATCAACAAATATAAAAAAATAATGTAAGCTCAAAATTGAAATAATAAGACAAAGATCCCACACCAGAATCTACTAAAGAAAAAATGGTTGCCCAAACCATTTACTAAGAGAAGGGGGATAGCTCACATAATAAAGCTTCTCAAACTAAGATGACTCACATAATAAGTTATAAGAGAACCATAACAACTATTTAATAACTCTAAAAGCTCTAATGAAGGATGATGCAAAGTTATTAATCTAATAGGAAACTGAAGTAATGGAATATAATCAAAGAAAGTTCATCCTCAAATAGATATAACCTCGTAACTCATATCCTCCATTAATCATCTTCTTCATGGTAAGATCTTAGTAAAAGGCAACAACCATAAAAGAAGGTGCCTGAACAAATATAAGTAGTAGAGAATTTACGAACAAAGAATAAATTAAAAGGAAACACAAATGAATAAAGAATTGAGGACAATGGTAATGAAGGAGAAAGACGGAGGGTGCTTATGCCCTTAACTTTGCATATGAGCCTGTCCTAAGGTGGTAGTAGTAGTTGTTTTATTACTAAGGGTAGTATTGTCTTGTTAAGTTGTTTTTATTATTCTCATTGTAATATTCCCACATTGGGAAGATCTGTTCCTATTTTAGTAAGTTTCTAATATAAATAAATCCCCTTCTATGTCACTCAGATATAAGTCAAAATTTCTTCAAATCTTACAACATGGTATCAAAGCCAAGACAAGTCTGAGAACCCTAACACCCATTCGCAGGACCACCACCACCTATCGCCGCCTCTCTCTCTCTCTCCTTCCTCCTCCCATCGCAAACCACCTCCATTGCTGCCCCTACACCTCTTTAGGGGGAATGTATTAGTGAAGAGGTTCCAATTCTTGTTTCTCCTTCAGATATTTCTCCTAAGCTTATTGCTGATAATCCTCCCTTGGAATATAGAATGACCAGACAGGAACAGCTGGTGGATCAGAATACTGATATGCAAGGGGAGCAACGGCCTCTAAAGACTAATCAAAGGCGATCAATAAGAGAAGGCCCCCTTTACACCAAGCCAATCAGAAGCTCCAACTCCTAGTCCTAAGGTAACAGTTTCTAGTGAGTCTATTTCTGAACCACCTCTTGATCCCACTTTGGACATACCAATTGCATTAAAAAAAGGGCAATGGTTGCAAATTTTAGTGCAAAAGCCGAATTTAAGGCAATTGCTCAAGGTATTTGTGAGGTACTATGGCTAACTAGGCTGCTTAAAGAACTTGGATCAGATTAGGAGTCAGGAGATACCTATAAAGTTGTTGTACTTAGATAGCAAATCAGCAATTAGCATAGCTTATAACCCAGTATAGCATTACATGACCAAGAATGTGGAGATTGACAGACACTTTATCAATAAAAGATTGGGGCTGGACTGATTCGTATTACTTTTGTTACCTCTGACATCAAAGGGCTGATGTTCTTACAAAAAGCTTGAGCACCAAGCCATTTAGTAATATCATTGGCAAGTTGGGCATGATAAATATCTATGCTCCAACTTGCAGGGGAGTGTTGTAAGACAACAATAGTAATTGTTGTTTTATTACTTAGGGTGGAATTATCTTGTTAGGTTGTTTTTATTATTCTCACTGTATATTGCCACACTGGAAGATCTATTCCTATTTTGGTAAGTTTCTAATATAAATAATGGCCCTACTATATCACTCAAACATAAGTCATGATTTCTTCAAATCTTACAAGTTACAACAGAGCCATTAGTTAAGGTGATAGTCAAAGTGGAAGAACAAAAGGACAAGAATGGACCTAAGACCCCAGCCATATCCCAGGCACCAAAACCAATAATTCAAGAGTGGGAAGCCACCTTGGCCAATTCCTTGGTCCCGTTCCCCCATTGGTATCCTCAAATCCTCCCTAGCCAAACAATGGAAAGCTCTAGGCCTTATGGATACTCACCTTCTTGACTCTAGTACCTTTCTCTTCAACTTTGCCTCTCTGGTTTGCAGGTCCCATGCCTTGGAAGGCTCCCCCTGGCTCGTCAGCAAATATCCCATCTTTGTTAAACCTTGGGCTCCTTTGATGCCTCTCCATAGGGTTGACTTCAGCACCCTTTCCCTGTCGATAAATCTCCCTGGTCTCCGCTTCAAATTCTAGAATAATTATTGTCTGAGTTGTATTGGATCTGCTATTGGGAAGCCCCTCCGCTATGATGCTAAAACTCTTAACATGGAAAGACTTTCTTACGCTAGGATCTGCGTGGAATTTTCAACTGCTAAACCCCTTCCACCTCTCCTATCTATTGAAGATGACAACGGATTGAAGTATGACCAAGTTATTTTCTATAACTGGGGGTTCCAGCTCCTTCAACCTTTGTTCCTCCTTTGGTCATGATTCAAGTATTTGCTTGTCGTCAGTGCCAGTTTGCTCTCACTCTAGCACTGCTGCTAACCAAAAACCGCCGGATGATCACATGCCCTTTGAAGTTCCTGTTGTACTGCCAAAATTTGTCGATGTTCTGGACAGTATCACTGTTTCGGCAACCATTGTTCCCTCTGCAACCGTACCGCAAAAAGCTCCGACTATTAGTGTTCCTTCTGCAACTGAACCACCAAAAGCTCCAGTTGCTAACAGTTACCGGAGAAGACGAAGACGAGACAAGCATTGTATTGTGATCCTTGCTCCTCAGTAAGCGCAGAATCTCTTTGAGTCTATCAATTTGCCACCTAAAGACAAAGCCCCCGTCACGGCCTAGATTGTCACCTCTCCCTCACCTACCAATGGTCCTTCCACTATTGACCGGTCACTGCTGGAAACCCAGTCTCTCACCCCTGACACCCAAGCTCTGACCTTCCATAGTCTTGCAAACCTCAAAGACAATAGCACTGCCAAACCTCTGCCTCTCCCCTCTCCTTCCACTTTCAACCTTTGTGCTGAACCTGGAAACTAATATGAAACTTCATCATTTTTCTCCTTAACTTTACCTAACGCCTCTTCTGCTTTGCCATTTTTACCCTTTACCCCTACCGTATGTGTGGGGTCCACTCAACTTTCAAAACCCCCCCCCCCCCGTGCCTTCTCCCCTAATGGACCCAGGTCAAACTACTGCCCCATCTTTACCCTTAATGGGCCTCCACTTTCGCCACCCTTTAGGCCCACCCTCCCATCCCTTAGCTCACAATAATCTTAAACCCATCAACCCTATTTGTCCTTTGAACTATTTGGCAACCCACCTTAACTGCATAGAGCCCTATCCAGCTAAACCCACTTTGGCCTAAGCTCTCTTCACGAAACCATCTTCTCCTATTTCGGGTTCATCTATAAACCCTGATCTTTTTGAAATCCCTTCCTCTTTGGAATCCCCCTTGTGTGAGACTGCCCCCCTTGCATTACTCAACTGGATGTAGCATTCTCCCCCATTGATAGCCCCAACCCCAATAGCCATATGGTTGCCCCACCCCCTCCTTGTTATTATGTTTGACTTTCTTATTTGGAATGTCATGGGTATTAACTCCCTTGTTAAACAATTGGAAGTTAAGAATTTCCTCAAAGAATCAAAAGCCTCCCTTTGTGCTCTCCTTGGTGGGCATCCCCCACCTTGTTGTGGTCGATGCTTTTAATTCTTGGGTCAATGACTCTGGTCATTATGATCTCCGCTGGTTGGGCCACCTTCTTACATGGCATAACCACCGGGTTGGAACTACCAGAATTGCTTATAAGCTTGACCGTTTCCTTACAAATGATTTTTGGCTCTCCTACTTCCCTTCTTCCCATGTCTCCTTCTCCCCCTTTAGTCTTTCCGATCACTCCCCCTATCTCGTCCATATCATCCCCTCCCCCCAATCCTTTGGCCCTAAACCCTTTAAGTTCTTTGATATATGGACTTCCAACTCTACCTTCCTACCCACTATTATCGAGGCTTGAGAGAAGGATGTCCACTGTCATTCTCTCCCCCTCCTTGTTTTTGCCCGCAAGCTCAAGAACACCAAAGAAGCCATTCGTTCTTAGAACTCTTCCACCTTTGGAAACATTTCCTCTAGGGTCACTTCTTGTCGCTCAAATCTCCTTCGAGTCCAGTCCCTCCTTTATGATGACCCTTTCAATTCATCCTTGGCGGACAATAAGAAATCCCTATCCAGGGATCTCTCCACCCTTACCTCCCAAGAAGAAAGCTTCCTTTTCCAGAAAGCTAGGTCAAATGACTTGAGCTCGGGGACTCCAATACTGCTTACTTTCATCGTTCCCTTAAAAGCTCGCCTCAATTTCAACTCCATTCCCATCCTTCTTGCTAGCAATAGCTCTTGGAGCTCTAATCCCCCCAGTATTAAGTCTAGAGTCATTTCCTTCTTCTCCAGTCTCCTCTCCCCTCCCTCTCTCCCTCCCCCACACCCTCTTCCCCTTGGTCTCCTCAATAAATTCCTTAACCCTTCCTCTTTCTCATCTCTCTGTGCCATCCCTTCCACTGAGTAAATTGTTCTGGCCATCCGATCCCATAAAGAAAATCATGCTTCTGTGCCTAATGGCTTCATTATGGGCTTCTTCCTCGCTTCTTCGGACCTCATTGAGGAAGACCTGGTGAAAGCAATTTGTAGCTTCTTCTTCAACCCTTCTCAGCTTTTTTCCATTAACCAAACTTTCTTATGTCTTATCCCCAAAAAACCAGATGCTTCCTCCCTCTTGGATTTCTGCCCCATCTCCCTTTGCAACCTCCTCTATAAATTCATTTCTAAGGTCCTTGTGAATAGGCTCAAGAAGGTTATGCCCTTACTTGTGAGTCCCAACCAACCCGCTTTTATCTCTAGTCATAGTATTGTGGACAACAATCTCCTCTCCTAAAGGTTGACATCCACAAAACCTGTGACTCTATTCGCTGGGACTTCATTAGTGATGTCCTCTCTTCAATGAGGTTCCCGCCCCCCTTTATCCATTGGATTAAGATCTATATTTCTACCCCCCAACTTCTCCATCATCACTAATGGTTCCCCTGCGAGGTACTTCCCTTCTTATGTTGGTATCCGCCAAAGTTGCCCCCTCTCTCCTTACCTCTTCTCCCTTGCTTAAAAGGTTCTCTCTCATATCCTCCAATCAAAAACTGACCAACTTCTCATCTCCCCCATTCCCAAATGTAAGTCCCTCATCACTCACCTTGCTTTCGCTAATGATTTAATGATCTTCTCCAAAGTCGATCATCAATCCATCTCCTCCATCCTCTCCGCCCTCTCTCTCTCTCTTCGATTTCCTCTTTAGCCTACAGGTCAATCTTAATAAATCTACCATTTTCCTCTTTGGCATTTCAGGCTCCCTACATACCACCCTTCTCCAGCTCACTAGTTATAATCTAGGTTCCTTCCTAGTCATCTACCTCGGTCTCCCCCTTATCCCAAGTAGAGTCACTCGTCACCACTGTTCTCTTATACTCGACAACATCCGAAAGAAGCTTCAACTCTAGAAGGGCAAGCTTCTTTATTTCACTGGTTAAGTTGTGCTCATTCGTTCTATTCTCCACTTTACTTACCTCTATTGGTGTGGTATCTTCTCTATTCTCAAATCCACCATCATTGCCATGGAATCTCTCTTCTGTGCTTTCCTTTGGAATGATAAAAAAGCCTCGCGCTTCCCCCCACCTTGTTAATTGATCTGCCATCTACCATCTACCATCCAAAATCCGAAGGTGGCCTTGGCATTCATCGTATTTAGGATGTCAATCTAGCTTGTCTCCTCAAACTCATCTAGAAAATTGCTACCAAGCAGGATTCCATTTGGGTCAATTGGGTTCACTCCTACCTTCTTAGATTTGACTCCTTTTGGTCCGCCCCAATCCCCTCCAACCCATCCTGGGTTTGGAGAGAGCTACTTATCTTGAGGTTACGTGCTCTTTCGACGATGGTGGTTGTATTATTGTATTGTCGACAGTCAAGAATGTGATGCTCTATTATACTCATACGGATGGAATTCTATTGCTATTTATCTTATTTGATGTGTCTCATCACTTGCTTTTCATTTATATGTCCTAATGGTTATATTTCATGTTTTATAATTTTGCTCATTCCTACAGAATTTTGGTTTCAAACTTAGGGTCGAGTTTGAGCTTATACTTAGGGGTGTTTTCTCACAAATATAAGGCCACCTGAGTGTTCAAAAGGCCTAAAATAGGATAAATACCAACTTTGAGACCAACCTGACTCTTAAAACCTCCCAAGATGAGCCCTCGAGTTCACTAGACATATTTAGAGCGAGATCTCGCCAGCTCAAGCGAGATCTCTTCTTTTTGGCTTGGCAAGATGGGTGTCAAGCGAGTTCTTGAACCATGGTTCTAACCAATCTTTGATCTTCCTTCTATTTTATTTCCAAATCTCCCTTATTTTCTTTGCTATCTCAATTTTTTGGATGTGTGATTCGTTGATAATTCACAACCTCACATGTTGATATGTTGTATCTTAAGGACGTCAAATGTGTGTTTCTTTTTTTTTTTTTGGATGATTAAATAATTCATTACCAAAAGAAGAAAATACAATAGCACAAGCGACAAGCAAGTGAGAGCGAGAATAGAGCCTCAACTAACAAGCAACCTAAGAGGCAATGGGCCAAGCGACTAGCAACAATTAAAGGAAAGATACACAAGCAAAGAGGCTCAAGGCCGAGACAATGAGCCAAGCAACAATTCAAGGGCAATAACAATAGCAAACTTGTTACATTGCACAAGAGATCCATAGCCAAACTTTCCACTTGGACCTACGCAGCAGCATCACATTTGCAAGGAAATGTAGCAACACAAGAGTGAGATAAAGAACGAAGAAAAGATTAGACTCCAAAATAATTAGAGAGTTCAAAATCGAGAGCCCTCATGGCTTTCCCCCAAAGCCAGAGAATCCATCAATGGCAAAACCCTCGACAAATTGGAGCGAATCCCAGAGACAAGAAGGGAAGAGAAGGAGACGCAAAAGGAGAAAAGGGCTGGAATCAACACAAGAAGGACGAAAAGAAGAGAAAATATCAAGGTTGGAGAAGTTTGGAGAATTCAACAATGATGGCCCTCATGGCTTCCCCCAAAGCTAGAGAGACCATCAGAGGCTGGAACCCTTGACGAACAGAATGAAACCATGATACAAGAAGAAGAGAGGGCCAGAGAAGGAGAAACAAAGGGAGGAGAAACAAAGGGAGGGGAAACATCTGGATCTGAGAATGAGCTCGGATCTCGGATCGAAGAAAAACAGCTAAAATGGCCCTCAGGGCTTCCCCCACACCAGAAGAGTCATTAAGGACAAGAATCCTCGACGAGGAAGCTGAAAACCAGAAACAGAAAGGGGAGAGAGGAGAGAAGAGGAAGGAAATAAGACCATATCTGGGAACGTAATAGAACTTGGGAGATCAGCAACAGTGGACCTCATGCTTTCCCCAAAACTAGAGAGACCACTGAAAACAGAAATCTTCAACGTCCATACACGGAACCCTGAAACAGCCAAACTTTTTCTTTTCTTTTCCCCGGAGAGAGGAGATGGTAGAGAGGAGAGGGAAGAAGATGGAAGCAATGGTAGGGAAACAGGGAGGAGATGAGATCGAGAGGAGAAGAAACAGAGGGAAAGAGAGGAGAATCAAGGTATAGAGGAGAAGAGAAACGGCATAGAATCAGGTAGTATATGGGATTGAGAGAAGGAGAAACAGAGAGAGAGAAAGGAGAATCAAAAAGCGGGAAGGGAAGGGGGGTATCTATGTGTGTTTCTTGGTCACTCTAAAACTCATAAAGTGCACAAATATTATAACACTCATCAACAGTTTGTCAATGTCATTACTTTGTCTTCATAATACCACTGTGTACATCTTAACCAAGTTTAAGTTCCATTTTAAACTAGATTTGGAAGAATTGACCGCCTTCTTCAATGAACGTAGAATATGTAATTATATCATCTTCCTCCACCATCACACCCTGCCCTGAAAAATAAAATCCAAGTTCCTTCTAACCCAGTTTCACCTTCACACATCATGTTTACAAGTTCTGAGTATCTATGGAGTTTCTTGTTGATTTTCCTATAAAGGAAATGTTATTAACCTTCCAATGCTCCCAAGAGAGCAGAACCATCAAATTAATTATCACTTTGCCTGGGAGGGTGCACCACACAGAAAATGATTGCTCCCTTCCTGTCCAATTTCTATTCCAGATAAATGGAGGAATCTTTACCAACTAAAGGGCACAAACAGTGCATGAGGCTACCAATGCTGCAGGGTCTGGGGTTTTTAGTGTACACAGCTTTCCTCTACTTCACAGGGAGGCTGTTTCCTTACTCAAAGCAAGACCACTAGGTCACAATGGCACAACTTTGTGTTGCACTAAGAGCCACCCTCAGGAAATTTTTCCAAATACAGGTATAAAAGTAGAGACGAGCTGATAGTTGTTACTCAACCAATAGTGAGAACTAATTAATTAAAATAATTCTTCGTTTGGTAAAATGTGATTTATTTTGTACTTAGTCATCTTCAATCATAACGCTTCATGAGTTATTTCCTCAATAGTTGATTGAACTTAATACTTCAAAAAACAACAGATTAGTAACAAAAATGACCATATGTAATCAATGCATCCATGAAATAGACTAATAGAAAAGTAGAACTGCATCATTTCTCATAGATCGTGATCAAGTCTTCAAGGGTAAAGTAGCAGAAACTCACCATCAATAATAACAGAACCAGTTACTTTTGCACGTTGAGCATAAACATTCATAAAGGATATTTGAGTTGGTTGATGGCAAAATGTCCTGCAATAACAATTCTCAGTCTTATGAAGCGTGAAATAAGAAGAATGCACCAATAAGAGGTTGGAGGAGTAGACATAGCAATACAACAGATGGTCTTCACAGAAGTGTCACAAAGAAGAAAAACAAATGTGATGCTGATAACACCAAGAGAACAAACATCTGCAAAGACCTTGTATATAGTTGTAAAGTGGAATATTCATATAGTTTGGACAAGCAGGAGTCCTAGAGCTCGTTCTTGGTTTAGACCTCTGAACCTAGTAGCTTTACACTGTGATGGTGGCATGGCACTCTAGCAAACTTGGTAGTACCTATGGAGGCTGGTTAGATCTGCAGAGGGCAGGGTAATTATAACTTATGCAGGAAGAGGTGAGGAGCTGTCTGTCCTAGCTATGGAGATGCACGTCATCCTTAAAGGAATATGCTAGTGCTCAGTGATGAGGAAAGAATAAATAAACTTGAACCAGTTCGGTTTAAGCCCAGTCCGACCAGATCGGAATCAAACCAATTCGGTTTGAGCCTAATCCGACCAGCTCAGATCAAGACAGACCGACCAAGTCAAGGTCGATCGAATAAGTACAAAGGCTGAACAACAAAGTGAATCTGAATAAGGTTCTTGCCAAAGAAACGGTATTCAGTCAAGACTCAACTACTCATGTTTGAGTAGGACTCAATGACTAAGAGTCAGATCACAACCTAACTAAGGTTTGAGTCCCACTCGAACTCATACGTAGAAAACCTATAAAAAGGTAAGGGAGCATAGGAGAAAGGTATGCTGAATAGAACTATCACTATTCGAATTCTTATTTTTCATTACTTTCTTGCCTTCCTTAGTCGGATCACTAACTAGATCGTCGGAGGTGAAAACTCGACCTCCACGGTAGAGCTCATTCTTGCAGGTTCCACCGGCTAAAGGGACTAACAGGATTGTGCAGCAACAATTGGCGCCGTCTGTGGGAAACTCTGATCAAAAGGCCATTATGAGGACAAGATCAGGTTTGGTAATCGAAGATGGGTCTGAGGGAGAAAAGGAGGTCGACCAAGGCAACCTGGGGGACATTCCGAACCTCCCAGGAATGGAAAAAATTCCCGAACTCCAAATTCAGCAAGATCCTCCAATTCTTTCAGACCCTCAAGCAAGTCATTACACAACAATGCAACAAATTGTCGAAGTTCAAAAGGAGCAGTCTGCAATGAGGAAAGAAATCTCATCCCTAAGCGAGTTGATCAGGATGGCCATGCAACACGTAATCGCTCCCGAAGCAGATTCTCAGAAAAAACAAAAAAGTCCCGAAGGGAGCAGGCATGACCGACCACCCGTGATCGACCAGATACCTCAACAATCTTAAAAGAAATCTCATCCCTAAGCGAGTTGATCAGGATGGCCATGCAACACGTAATCGCTCCCGAAGCAGATTCTCAGAAAAAACAAAAAAGTCCCGAAGGGAGCAGGCATGACCGACCACCCGTGATCGACCAGATACCTCAACAATCTTAAAAGGAGCTGCACAAAGAGACAACGAAGTCTCGAACCTCGAAAGAAGTTATTCCAGAAAAGAATCCTCCAGTCGACGAAGACGAAGATCGAGGAAGCAGCACAGATCCAGCAAAAGCTTCAAAGGACAAAAAGAACCATAATGGTTAAAACAAGCGGGATGAAGAGATGAATAAGCGCATCACCGACCTTGACGAAACAGTCAAAAAATTGAAAATTCCTGGCAAAGAAGAGCTATACGCCGTTTTAAAAGAGGATCCTTTCATCAAAAGCATCTCGGAAGCAGAGATGCCAAAAGGTTTCAAATGCCCTACCTTCACCGCATACGACGGATCGAAGTGTCCTAAGCATCACATCACCCATTATAAGTCCGTCATGTCTACTTCTAGACACAATGAAGCAGCTATGTGTCGCAGTTTTCCGGCATCATTGACTGGAGCAGCATTAGATTGGTACCGGCTCTTGCCTCACGGCACAATAAAAAGTTTCGACCACCTAGGTCGGACTTTCTTATTGCATTTCCAAAGTGGAGTAGAAACAAAAAAGAGAGAGGATACCTTATTTGTTGTAAAACAAGGACGAACGGAATCCATTAGAGACTTCCTTGCAAGATTCAATAATCTGACCATGCCTATTTGAAAATCTGGACGAAAAGATAGCCTTCCACGCCTTGTACCAAGGACTCAGCCATGAAGGCCTACTCGAGAGACTCTTGCTTGACATGCCTAAAACGTATGATGATATCAGGGAGCGATGCCACAAACAAGCAAGAGATATCAGAAACAATTGAATCTCAAAAGAAGGAGCGTCCAACCACTGAGGCAAGAGCACACAAAAAAAAATACCAACCCGTCAGAAGATCGACCATAAACCCAACCAGGGATGGTCGACCTGAACGGGAAGGGTCACCAGCTATGAGGAGATCAGAAATCCTAATGCAAATTAAAAATCGAGGAATTCTCCAGTGGCCCGATAAGCTACACTCTCGTCCAGGAAATCATGATAAAAGCAAATATTGCGAGTTTCACAAAGATCACGGACATTGGACGGATGACTGCCGACAACTAAAAGCAGAAATTGACATAATCATCTCTCAAGGGCAGCTCACAAAATACCTCCGACCTACCCAACTTGATCAAAAGCAAGTAGAAGGGGGTAAGAAAAGGCATAGATCTCCAAGCAAAGAAGGACACCTAAACAAGTCCCGACCACGGGAAGGAGGAGATGATCAAAAACAACCGCCAATATTTACGGTGTTCGGTGGCCCAACTGAGGAGTCAAGTAGACAAGCCAAAAGAAAAGCACGATATGTGGGGAATGCCGAGCTTGAAAAGCCAGATGAGAAGGTCACTTCAGAACCAATCACCTTCTCATCCAAAGATAAACAAGGAGTAAACACTCCCCACGACAATGCCCTTGTCATCAAAGTCACTCTAGCCGGAACAGAGGTCCATAGAGTCCAGGTAGATACAGGGTCATCAGCAGATATCTTATCATTAGAAGCTTTCAAAAAATTACAGCTGGACGAGAAAATGCTGGTCCCCTGTGGAACACATTTATACGGCTTCACAGGAACCTCAACCCGAGCAGAGGGCACCATCAGATTAGATCTCCGTATCGGCAAATACCCCAGAGACAGGGTCATTCAAACAAATTTTATGGTCGTCCGAGATTTGTCAGCTTATAATATGATCTTAGGACGACCAACCTTTTGTACTCTAGAAGCGGTAGTATCGTCCTTACACATGAAGATGAAATTCCCTATAAAAAGGGGAATAGGAGAATGTTCCACCGATCAAAAAGGAAGCCGGCAGAGCTACACCAATTACATGAGAAAAAGAGTAAAAACAACCTCTACCATGGCGGTCGAAGTCAGAGATGATCGCGATGAAGAAAGCATGCAAAGGGCCGAACCAGTAGAAAAGTTGGAAAAGATTATGCTGAATTCAAAAGAAGATCAGGGAACTATAATCGGAGCAAAACAAGAAGAAAAGTTCAAAAATAGTCTAACCAGATTTCTACAGGAAAATGCTGACGTCTTTGCATGGTCGGCAGAAGATATGCCCATAATAGATAGAGAAGTAGCCGAGCACAGGCTAAACATCGACCCTCAAGCAATTCCAGTGATACAAAAGAGAAGAAATTTTTCTTTGGAAAAACATGAGGCCATCCGAACAGAGGCTCAGAAGCTAAAACAGTCTGGATTCATTAAACCCATTGATCACCCAACTTGGCTGGCCAATGTGGTAATGGTAAAAAAGGCCACTGGAAAATGGAGAATGTGCACAGACTATACCGACCTCAACAAGGCCTGTCCAAAGGATTGTTATCCTTTACCAAGGATAGACTTGCTTATCGACGCAACGGCCGGTCATGAGATGCTCAGTTTCATGGATGCCTATTCAAGATACAACCAAATCTTAATGAATCCAGACGACCAGAAACACACAGCAGTCATGACGGACAAAGATAGTTAATACTACAAAGTAATGCCCTTTGGTCTAAAAAATGCTGGGTCAACCTACTAGCGAGCGGTCAACAAATTTTCGAGCAGCAGATAAGCAGGAATATGGAGGTATACGTCGATGACATGCTAATAAAAAGCACATCTCAATCCAACCACCTTAAAGACCTAGCAGAAATATTTGAGGTACTCCGAGCATACAAAATGAAGCTCAATCCAAAAAAAATGCGCTTTTGGAGTATCTTCAAGAAAATTTCTGGGGTTCATGGTATCCCAGAGGGGAATAGAAGCTAATCCGGAAAAGATAAGAGTCATACAAGAGATGAAACCACCAAAAAGCGTCAAAGAAATACAAAGTCTCACTGGTCGGGTGGCAGCCTTAAATAGGTTCATAGCCCGATCAGGAGAGAGATGTTCTCCTTTCTTTCAAGCTCTAAAAAGCATCTCCAAAAAAGGAGTACCAGAGTGGAGCGAGATGTGTCAACAAGCTTTCGAACATCTAAAAGAAAAGCTAACTACTCCACCCCTGCTCGTAAAACCGACCACAGGAAAGGAACTGATCATCTACCTGGCAACTTCACCCCTGGCTGTTAACGCAGTGCTAGTACAAGATGAAGGAAAACAGCAAAACCCCGTTTACTACGTGAGCCATGTACTCCTTGACGCTGAAACAAGATATCCAGAGGTGGACAAGCAAGCTTTGGCCCTGGCCATAGCAGCCAGAAAACTGAAACCATATTTCCAGTCACATCCTATCGCAGTATTAACAAACTTTCCCTTAAAAAAAATACTGCACCGACCAGACTTGGTCGGAAGACTGGTATCATGGGCAGTTGAGCTAAGTGAGCACCAAATTGAGTTCCGACCAAGACCAGCTATTAAAGCACAGGTCCTAGCTGATTTCATCATTGAAACTTCTGAATCAAAGCATGAGCAAGAAGAAGAGGCCGCTTCAGAAAGTATCAAAAGATGGATACTCTCGATGGATGGTTCTAGCAACGCACAGGGAAGTGGAGCGGGATTGCTCCTAATAAGCCCAGGAGGATTCCAAATACGGTATGCATTACGCTTCCAATTCAGGGCCTCAAACAATGAAGCAGAATACGAAGCATTAATAGCAGGTCTTCGTATAGCAAAAGCCCTTGATATTCAAAACATCGAAGTCAGAAGCGACTCACAACTAATTGTGAATCAAGTGAACAGGCTATATGAAGCAAAAGAAAAGAGGATGACTAAATATCTAACCATGGTCAACCAATAGAGACAATGCTTCAAAGACATCCAAATCCAACAAGTCCCTAGAGCAGAAAATGAGCAGGCAGATGCCCTATCTAGATTGGCTATGGATGAAATGGATGCAGACCCAGTCGTATATATAAAAGAGCTACAGTTTCCAAGCATCAGTCTGACCGACCAGATGCACATACAGACCGAGCACAGTTGGATGACTCCAATAATCAATTATCTGGAAAGTGATTTACTACCAGAAGATCCAAAAGAAGCTAGAACTATAAAGCAAAGAGCAGTCAGATACACCGTCAGAAACGACAAGTTATACAAAAAGTCTCTAACCTGACCATTGTTAATATGCGTAGGGGCTCCAGAGGCAGCTGTCATCCTAAAAGAAATTCATGAAGGAAACTGTGGAAGTCATATAGGAGCTAGAGCCTTAGCAGACAAGGTAATAAGGCAAGGATACTATTGGCCCACACTATAAGAATATTCGAAAGCTCATGTCCGCAAATGTGACAAGTGCCAGGCACATGCCAACATACCTCATGCCCCTGCAATGCCTCTAACATCATCCCTCTCTCCGATTCCATTCGCTAGATGGGGGATAAACCTGGTAGGAAAACTACCTAAGGCCACAGGGAGCAGAGAATACCTGGTGGTGGCGATCGATTACTTTACTAAATGGGTGGAGGCTGAAGCACTAGCATCCATCAATACCGATCAGATGAAAAAAATTCGTCACACATAATATCATGTATCGGTATGGTATCCCAAAAATCATCGTCACCAACCACGGTAAACAGTTCGAAAATGCTGAATTCGAACGATTCTATAAAGAGCAATGCATAGAACACCGTTGGTCTTCTGTAGCATATCCACAAAGTAATGGTCAAGTAAAAGTTACTAATAGATCAATGCTTGAAGGATTAAAGAAAAGATTGGACCAATTTAAAGGCAGATGGGTAGAAGAGTTACCTAAAGTACTATGGTCTTACCAAACTACTGCCAGAACGACCACCGGCGAATCTCCATTCCGACTAGCTTATGGAGTCGAAGCTCGGATTCCCGTAGAAGTTAAGGTCGGATCTATCAGAAAAGAAGAATTCAATGAAGAAGCAAACATTGAAGGAATGAGGGCAAACACAAACTTCATTGAGGAAGTCAGAGATAAAGCACAATATCACTTGAAAGAATACCAAAGACGCATTGCAACACATTACAATGCAAGGGTTAAACCGAGACAATATCTCCCTGAAGATCTAGTCTTCCGCAAATCATCCGCTTCTGATCCTACAAATCAAGGAAAGCTTGCTCCAAACTGGGAAGGACCGTACATTGTAGTGCAACAAGTTGCCCCGGGAGCATATAAGCTGCGAGATCCAGGGACCGGACAACTAATACCTCGGACCTGGAATTCAAACAACTTGAGGAAATACTATCAATAGTATAAAATCCTCAACAAATTTTGGAATTTTTTCAGTTTTTCTTTAAATTGTTTAGATATTCACGCAATAGTCCGTGATTCAAACATTATGAATTTTTTCTCCATTGAATAAAGTTTTTGAAATTTCAACATATCATCACAGCTCAAGCCAGAATACCTAACTAAGATGATCAAGGGAGTACAAGACGGAGTTCAAATTCATAAACCGACCTACTAAGGTCGAAAATACAAGACCTAAGTCACTTAGGCACAAAAAGCCCTAAGTCACTCAAGCATAGAAAGCCCTAAGCTACTTAGGCACAAAAAGCCCTAAGCTACTAAGGCATAAAAAGCCCTAAGCCACTTAGGCATACAAAGACCTAAGTCACTTAGGCAACTGACCTACTAAGGTCGAAAATACAAGACCTAAGTCACTTAGGCACAAAAAGCCCTAAGTCACTCAGGCACAGAAAGCCCTAAGCTACTTAGGCACAAAAAGCCCTAAGCTATATAGGCATAAAAAGCCCCAAGCCACTTAGGCATACAAAGACCTAAGCCACTTAGGCATACAAAGACCTAAGCCACTTAGGCACAATTATCGACCTATTAAGGTCGAGAAGAAAAGACCTAGAAATACATTAGGCAACAAAAATATCAGATGGTGATATACACACAACCAAGCTTTATTATTCGGAAAGGAAGAGGTAACTGTCAACAAAAGCCTTAGCATATTAAATAAACTATTCCGAACATGCAAAGGTTACAAAAAGAGAAATAGCACAAAGCAAAACCAAAAAGGACGTCAATACAATAAAGCAGGTCAAGATTTGCTATCCGTGCTCTTTAGGGTTGCCCCACTCTTTGAAGAAGACCGACCAGCCTTAGGCAAAGGATCCCAGTTCGAATCTAAAAAATCAGTCACCTCAACTGGTTGAGGCTTGGGAAACCTTGGCCGGTCAGCACACCAGGCAGGACGAGAAATCTTAAGGTCGTCATAGATTCCAGGGTCGATCAAGTCTTTAAATCTTTCCAAATCCAAATCCTTGAAAGCTCCAATGATCCATTGATAAGCATGACACAGAGCATAGATGTATCTTGGCGCTGCTACCTTGGTCATGAACTTCTTACAACTGGATGTCCTGACCCACCTCTTTACCACCTCAAGACGAAGCTCATTCAGAAGGTCTGCAAAGACACAAGGGGCTTTCTCCTCAACAGCCTTCATCAACTGTGCGACCTGGCGGTCCGAACTCTCTAACTTGGCTCGGAGGCTGGAGATCTCAGCATCCTAATCGACCAAGGAACCTTAAGTTTCTTCCAAAGAAGTTTGGAGAGAGGATTTCTCAAGCTAAATAGCCTCATTCCTCCCCTTCAAAGCTGCAACCTCGCTTAGAAGGTCAGCTTCCCGAGCAATCAAAGAATCCTTGCTCGTCTTCAAAGATGACGCTTCGGTTTCCAATTCCTTAACACGTTGCTCGGATTTCTGCAAAGCAAAGTAATCCTCCCGAGCTGAGTGAATGCTTTGACCTATAGATTGAACCATAGCGCAAGCCATCCTATAACCAAAAGAAGGACTGGTTAAAAATACAATTACCAAAGGAGAAACCATCCAAAAAACTACATGGTCGTCACATACCTGACAGTAATAGCATAGGCCTTGAGACGACCGAACTTCTCGAGATAAGCCATATCGGCAGGAAGAAGCACTCCAGACATCCACTCATTAGCAACTCGGGAGATGACAAAAGAAGTCCCATCAAATACCGAGGAGCTAGCATCTAACGACCAATCAGGTCGGAGAATGTTGGACGGCCCTGAAGCTTCAGCCTCCGATCTGGGGATGTCTTTAAAAGAAACATCATCTCCCAAAGAGGGAAGAGGCTCAGAATCCGAAGCCTTCTCGGAGCTGACGCCCGAGCTGGACACTTTCTTCGAAGGGCGGGGAGGCAGGTCGCCAGGTTTCTCCTTTCGAACTCTAACTGTCTTCCCCTTGGGGGAAGGGATAGGACCAGTTGGAGCCTTATCCGACTTAGTCGGATGTTTTTCCTCCACTTGCTGCATAGTAGAGGCGACCTCCTCAAAGTCATCTTCTCCGAGCATCACTGCATCATTTTCCCGAGTAAGATAACTTGGAATTATAAAAATGATGAAGAAACAAATAGACAAAAAGAAGAAAACTCTTCTTACCACTCAAGAACCCCTAATGATGAAGGATATTCGGATATTCCGGACAATATCCATTCACAGCAAGCAAGTTCCGATCTTCAGTAGGGATCATCCGAATTCGATCCCTTGCTTCCTGTTCGGAACGAGAAAGAGGAGGAATGGCATTTGAATCCTCCCTAGGTTGTTTGGGCCAAGAGGTCGGAAAGCTGGGAAGAGAAGGGAGCAAACAAAGAAATACCGGGACCTCCAACCCTTGGTATTGGTTGGAAGGGAACCTGATCCTACAAAATTACCCTCCCATCCAGTTTGCAGAGAAGTTCGTTTGGAGAGATAGAACCAACAACTTTGTTCTTGTTTCTTATGCATAAAAAATTGAAGGAATAAATGTAAGGTCGGAATCACACCGACCTCAGATTGTTGGCAGAAGCCCCAGAAACAAACTATGTTACGCCAACTATTTGGCGCCAACATCCCTGGACACATCCCAAAATGATTAAGAATATCAGCAAAGACTGGGTGCACGGGAAGTCTAAAACCACTGATAAAAGCATCTTCATAAACAGCGAACTCACCCTGAGGAGGTCGGTGAGCACATTCATGAGAGGCTGGAACCCTGATCACAAAATCATCAGGAATAGCATACCTAGCTCGAATAAGCTCCAGATCACTCTCAGTAAGCTCGAAAGGGAAAAAGCTGGGACCCGAACTACTAGGATCAAAATCTATATGTTCGGAAGTCTTAGGTCTAGTTCTCTCAAAAGCAAGCTCGGACGGAGAAAGACTACTTAACCACCTTCTCCTATTGGTACTAAACCGAACTCGAATACTTAAAGACTTAAACTCATCGTCACTAAGAAAGTTCGGACGAACACCAGGAGTTAAGGTCGGATCAACAGAGGTGTCACTCTCTGTATCACTATACCTAGAGGAAGAAGCTCCACTGGTCCTCGAACGAACAGAAGAGCTTCCATAAGAAGGACAGTTAGAGGAAGCCCTAGAAGGCCTAGAAGCCTTTTTCTTAACACCCATCACACACAAGAATCTATACTTAGGCTACCGTTGCAAAAACAAAAAAGCTGACGAGCAGAGCCCAAAGAAAAGGAAAAAGAAAATACATTCAGAATAAAGCATGAATGCAAAAACAGAAACTATCAAAAGATTCAGGAAAAGGAGACGAACTAACTGATGGAAAGAATCAGTAAACGAAGCTTCTGTGGAGATGGGAGAAGCAAAAGATGCAGGCAGCACTGTTCACCTTCTTCACGAACCATAACTCAGACTAAAACAATGAAGAGAAATGAAAGAGGAAGAGATCTTATATTTCGTACAAAGATTTAGATCTAAAGGGGGAGAAGAAAAGGACATGAAAGCCCATTGATCCAACGACCAAGAGAAGACACCAACAGCTTGCCCTTGAAAAGATTCCAATCAAGGGGATAAGATAAACAGGAAAAAATGGTTAAAATTCACGACTTTTGCAATTCAAAAATAATGATGAAAAGGCCATAAATGCAAGGCCACGTGCCCATAAAGGTGGAACCTCCAAAAGTCATGCGCCGTCAATACCCGTTTTACGAAGCTGTAGTCTGTCAGATGACGTCAGGCTTAAAGATCTCCCAAATCAGTTTGGATATTGTAAAAAATCCAAAGTTATAGTGATCGGAAGCTAAAATGTGTTCGGTCACCAAATCTCTAAAGCCCGAACAAGAGAAAGCTCGGACTCCAGAGACTGGGGGGCTTATGATGAGGAAAGAATAAATAAACTTGAACCAGTTCGGTTTAAGCCCAGTCCGACCAGATCGAAATCAAACCAATTCGGTTTGAGCCTAATCCGACCAGCTCGGATCAAGACAGACCGACCAAGTCAAGGTCGATCAAATAAGTACAAAGGCTGAACAACAAAGTGAATCTAAATAAGGTTCTTGCCAAAGAAACGGTATTTAGTCAAGACTCAACTATTCATGTTTGAGTAGGACTCAATGACTAAGAGTCAGATCACAACCTAACTAAGGTTTGAGTCCCACTTGAACTCATACGTAGAAAACCTATAAAAAGGTAAGGGAGCACAAGAGAAAGGTACGCTGAATAGAACTATCACTATTCGAATTCTTATTGTTCATTACTTTCTTGCCTTCCTTAGTCGGATCCCTAACTAGATCGTCGGAGGTGAAAACTCGACCTCCACGGTCGAGCTCATTCTTGCAGGTTCAACCGGCTAAAGGGACGAACCAGATTGTGCAACAACACTCAGTGTCTACCAGATTTATTTTAAAACTAGTCATTGATGTTACCAATGGAATGTTCAAGGCCCTTAGAAAATAGAATACAACACTTGAAAGAGAAAATCATATAGGAGGCTATCATGCCACAAGATAAGGAATTTAGGCACGTACGGCGAGAACAAAACCAACCAGCAGACTATATGACTTCTATTAATTGGAATGTACTCAATTGCTTTGGGAGCCTGCGGAGTTTCCTAGAGAGGACCCAATACGAAGGATGTGTATTCACATGTTTATCAAAGAATTTAACTAGGAGTTTATTCCCGTACAGATACTGGTTAGAAGGGTATGAGGCGTATGCCTTTTTTGTTTGGAATCTCCCCCCCCCCCCACCTTCCCCCAATTGGGGGTCCTAAGGGACTGCCACTCTGTATCCTTTTCTCTATAAAATAACTTGCTTACAATTATAAATAATTAAGCACAGACAAAATAATAAATGAAATTCCAGTGTCATTGTAACCAACAAAAACCACCATTTCTTCTAGCAGTTGACTTTATTACGAGCAAATCTCACATACCAGCAAAAAACCCACCTTAATTTTTTATTAAATTTTGACGAAAAAGCATGAAGAAAATGGTAATGACAATAACAACAATCATGCTGATGATAACCATGGGTAATTACAACAGTAATGGGCATGATAACCACCCAAATAGTTGTGGCTGATATTTTGTTTAGACCGAAGAGCTTAATTTGATTATTTATCTATCTGGTTGAACTTAAAAAGTTCATGTATCCAGCCAAGTAGGAAAAGAACTTGGGATAGTTGTGGCAGATATTCTGTTAGACCGAAGAGCTTAATTTGATTATTTATCTATCTAGTTGACCTTAAAAAATTTATGTATCCAGCCAAGTAGGAAAAGAACTTGGGGAGAAAACAGCTAGTTAGCGACTAACCTAAGAGGGTAGCCGGAACTCAAATTCGTTTCAGCGAACACAATCGTATCCCAGGATTCCTGCTGATTCTGAAGGAAGAAAATCCAAAGACGATTATCAGAAACAAGCAATTTCCATGATTTACATACAAGGCTTAACCGGGCAGCTTCCTTGGGCCCGAGAAATTTGAGAATTTGAAGGAAGATATCGGAAGGTATCTGATCAAAAGCCCCAGTAGATGACTCCACGACAATTGGCCATTCTGTTCCAGATGAATTCCAATTTGAATTGGAACGACAAGACAAAGATTCCCAGACTCTTCTCAGTAACGTTGCCATTTAGGATAGCTAGTTCCGACTCCTTCGATCAGAAATTGTGAATTTTCAGTGATCAAAGATCATGTTCCAAGTTGCAAGCTATCGGAAAAACAAACCAGCAGCTCTGAAAATTAGCAACGCAAGAGAGCAGAGCAGTGCAGCGGCTCTACAAGCTTTTGGTCTGCACCAACAACCCAACTTCGTCCCTTCGGGAACAAACAAATTTCAGAACAGCGGAAGCCATTTGTTAGACGCAATCCACGTCACTCACACTCGTCCGGAGAGACGTCATAGACTCATAATATCGTTATAACATCTGAATGCACGCGAAATCCAGAATCTTTTCTCTGCCAAAAAGGCTCAAAGACTTTTCAAATCTTAAAATATATATATATATATATATACAGATTCTTTTTCTTTGGCGGAACTCTGAAGGACATGACATCCAAGATATATTCATTATTAATTATTAATTCATAAAAGAACTACCCCTCTTGTATTTGCAAATAACTATCATTACACCCCTTAAGATTAATTTTATTACAAACGTCGTCTCTCTGTTGTTACATAAATATAGATCCAAGTGTAAACGTAATAGAATGAATTCTAAGGAGTGTAAACATAATAGAATGAATTTTAGGAGGTGTAAAATAAATTATTTACAGACATAAGGATGCAAATGTAATTCACTTTTTATAAAAAGAATGGGCATCCTAAAACTATACCAAATTAATAATGATCATTCAACATATTTTTTAAATTTGCATAATAGTATACTCTATTAGCAATTTCTATTGAGTTAGATAATTTCATAATTCTAAAATTGTTCCTTAATATACGGTGTTATTCTTTGTAAAATAGGAATTTAATTTCATCTTGTATCTTCATTCATTAGTTCTTGTTCCTCTTTTCCTGTCATTTTATGTTGCAACAAGATATAAAATGTCACGATCTAAGAATATATTTGTCATTCCCTTTAACCAACTAATGATTCTAACAAACACAATTTTGGGGCGTCTATGCTTGTCACCAATTATCTTGAGATATTCGTAAATGTTATGTGAATCCTTACCCCCCTTCCAATTAAAATATTTTCATTCGGCAACAAAGAAGAGAATATTTTGAATGAGAGTTTTTTTATTTTTTCTGATAAACTCTATAGTGTCATTAAAATATATGTCTCACCTACCTTGGATATTCTTTTTTTTTTTATTCCTTTGGGTTGATCAAATCAAAGAATAATAATTTCAAAAATATAATTTAAGGAAAATGGTGGGCAAATGTCTCTGTCACCCCTTTTCAATGGCTTTCCTCGGCTCATCTATTTGGAAAAGCTTTAATATCCCTCTTGTTCATAAATTTGGATATTTTATCTACGCAAATCTATCATACATTTAAGAGGGGGGGTCAAACTCTAAGTACTAAAGTGGATTCCTCTTCTAAATATGTATTGGAGAGATGCAAGAAAAATAGAATGAGTAGAAGACTCGAACTCCTTATCCACCTCTTGGATAATTTCACCAAGTAACGTGGAATGGGTGGCGTCCTAATCCTCTCCTTCTATATTATATTAAGTACATTTTGAAAGGCGTTTATCATCTCGTATAATTTATTCTATAAAAATTATAAGTATGAACATGAGTTCCTAGGATTTAATCTAATCCTTCACTAGTCTATACATTATATTAAAAAAAATAATGCCCTCATGTGATGTCTGGTTTTGTGAAAATAAAAGACACTATGTATTTACCCCCAAAAAAAAAATGGGTATTTTAATGTTTTAAAAATAAAAATAATTAAGAGTAACTTAGGACTTTAACTAGTAAGGTAATTAAATACATTCTAGAGTTTTAACAATAATATTAATAGATAGAAATTTAGTGTTTTAACTACTAAGGTAATTTAGGGTTTAAACTAAAATATCTTTTAAGTTAATGATAGTTTAAGATTTTAGAAAAATGATAAAAGTAAATTTGAACTGAACAAAATTAACAAAATTGAAGTTTTGATACCTTTATTAAATAATAAAAGAGGTAAGTAATATTGTCCAACTAAGAGGGGGTCCAAGTACCATTTGACCAACTAAGAGAGGAGAGTTTTCCCAAAAAAAAATAATAATAAAAAATCTAAGAGGGGAGGTAAATGATATTTGCCCTAATATTTTTCCCCCTTATGGACTTGTCTTACCTTTTCTTCTTCTTCTTCTTCTCCTTTTGTGGTAGATATTTTATTTTCTTTCTATTTGTGGAGCAGTGATTCAACTTGTAAACACTAAGGGGTTTTATACTAAAATGAAGATTGTAATTCATCTTCTTATCCTCTTTGCGAATGACACCATAGTTATAGGGAGAAATTTGGATTAATGAGCAGTAACACCGATAACTAATAAAATTTGAGTAACTAGCTACATTTACCACATCATGGTACCTAAATATGTTTTTCACAATGCCTCCGATACAAACCTTGACCATCAAAATAGAATATTCTCTTATGTAAAAACATGAATATAATAAACTTCATGTAAAAGTTGTATACAACTAAATACTTTATAAATTAAAGCCTCAAGTGGTTAGCTCAGTTGGCAAAAGACCAATGTTTTATAGTACGAGGTCAAGAGTATGAATCTCCTTGGCCAAGCAGGTTTCCCTATTATATATATAAAAAGTTATCCCCACTCCCTTTTATATATAAAGCTACCCCTTTGAGGATGTAATCAATGTACACATGAGCTTGCTCAAACAAACTAATTTGTTATATGTAGTGGAGAAATAATATTTATGGCTAACTATGGAATCTCTCTCGAGACTTGATCAACACACTCTTGGGACAAAAGCAACCAACGTTGGAAATCATTCAAATTGTACAGAACATTCTCTCTATTGTTAATCTCTTTCAATCCTGTAGTTTCAAGATCTTACCAGGGTCCTTCAATTGCATGGCTGATACCTTGGCTAGGTGGGATGGTGTGTCTAGGTTCAGCTATTTGGATAGAGGTGGTGAGTTGGTTGGCATGTAATGAGCTTAAGGTGGATGATGAAGTCATGAATGAAGGAGGTATGGAGAAGGGAAAAAGATGCTCATCAAAAGTAACATGCTTGAATATATATCTATGCTTTATGGAATGATCAAAACACTTTTACCCTTTACGGAAACTACCGTAGGCCAAGAAAATACATGGTGTGGATCTATACTGCATTTTGTGCTTATTTGGGGACGAAGTCATATGTAAGAAACACAACCAAAAGTTTTGATGAATGTATAATCTGGATCCTTCTGGAAAAAAAGAATCCAAAAGGCACATATGTTTTTAGATCCAATGTAGACAATTGGTTATTAAGATGTGTTGCCTGTCTCATATGCCTCTGGCCAAAATTTTTACAGCAATAAGGTTGAGGCTTGTGCAAGTAAAGAAAGACTTGTTTCAATTATATGCCAGTGCTTTCCCTTTGCCTTCACATTTTGTTTAGATGTGTATGGGCATGGGTGTTGATGTGAGTACCCTTAGCTTGGAAAATGTAGCAAATGCTTGGTACAATTGTGCACTATCAAATTGAAAATTTTTAACTTTTGCATAAAAAATATTCACAATACGCAAATAAAATTTCTAAAAAACTGGAAATGCCTCAAATTGGCTTACAAAAGAAAAAACCAAACAGATCTATTGAAATTATCTATAAAAAAAATTATAATAATGAAACCTGTGAATGGAGAGAGAGGAGAAGGCCCTCAAATGTCCAAATGAATAAACTAAAATGAAAACGATGATCTAGATGAATTTAATGCAAATGATAAAAGTTATGTGATTTAGCCAATTGACAAGCAATTGAAATTGAAGATAAAGTGTAGGTTGATGAAGAGAGATGCGAACTATGGTGTATAAAGTCCAAGCATTCGATGTAAGGGTGTCAAAGTTTGTCATGCCATACATTTTTAGTCAGCAACATAAACTGAGGGGGGGGGTGCATCATTGAGCCGATATAGTCCTTTATCAATGGTGTCTTGGAGTAGTACCTTCCCCATTTGAAAATCATTCACATAACAATAATGGAAACCAAACTCCACAATAACATTATTGTCACAAGTAAATTTGCTAATAAAAAGCAAATTTTTAGAAATAGGATGAACGCGCAACATATCCTTTAATAGCATATTTCAAGTGGAAAGAATAATAGTTTTGAACATGTTTGATTTTTGAACTCATCTTATTATCGACGTGGACTTGATCACCAGCGTAAGGTGTATTTAGTTGCAAATTTGCTAGATTGGAAAGCAACATAGTGCGATGCGCCTTAGTCTAGGTACCAATTTACATAAAAAGAAGTTGTAGGGGCTACCATATGGGTTTCAACGATGTCTAGAGAAGGAGTTGAGGTGAGGTGTTATAAGAATGTCGATTGTATTTGATATAGCAAGTTTGTGGCTGTGATTTGTTAGCAACACGTGCTTCAATTGTGGAGTGATGCAAGTGTGAAGAATGTTGATCCTATAAATTCATTGGCTTAAGAGAAGGCTAGTGAAATCCTCCAATGGAATGGGATCAAGTTTATAAACGATAGAAGTACCAAAGGCATCATACTTAGAACCAAGACCATGTAGACTACTCAAATGACATCAGGATTGGCAAAATGGTGGGTAGCGGTTATAGGATTGTCAACTAGGTCTTCACATGTTTGAGATAATCAGCCATTGTAGAGGTGCCTTTCTCGATCTGAAATAATTTGTGTTTGAGTTGTATAACACTTGCCTGTGATTGAGATGCATAAGTCTTTTCTTAAGTGATCCAGACAGCATAGGGGAGTGGTGGCTCCAACAATTAAGCGAAGGGATCTTTTATAAGAGAGGAATAGTTCATGAGAGACTACTTTGATCTTGCCTTTGTTAGGTGAGATACTCTGGGTTATGTGGAAGATGTTGAAGAGGAATACATCACAATGACATGGGAAAGGTTTCCTGTTGTCTATAAAACAATATAAATCATAATATAATTGCTGCCAATCAAGCTTGATCGGCTAGATAGACAGCAATGACATGATATTGGAGGGAGAAACCAAGGAAAACGCATAGGGTTTGTAGGTTGCAGTTGAAGTGGCTAAGTCTCTCATGGTTGTAGGATTGGAAGACCTTGGTTGCTAGTGAATGATACTGAGATAGAATTTCAACATCTATAGAAGCATTGTTTCAATCTGAATGAGATTCTTCCATATATTTAAGACAGTGGAGGCTTTGTATTTATAAAATTGATTTTACAATAGAATTACAATTTAAACACTTCCGTTTTAACATAACTCAAACTCCTCTTGATTAGTTGGAGATAGAGATAGTTGAAGATAAGGTTTGTTTTGATGACTTGAATTTGAGGATGATTCCATTACATACAACAAGTGACTTTTGATTCATGAGTAGTCTCCATAATGGAGGCCAAGCATGAACTGAAAGACTTCGTTGTGGAAGAGGGGCAATGAGAGAGAAGATCTAAACCAAACCACATGGGCAAAGATGCATGTGAGAAGACAATGCTCCAACAATTTTGGTGTTTGTTTTGTGGTCAGTGGAGGCTATCATGGGCCTCGTGGCCAATTGGAATTTTCCACTCATGCAATTTTTCTGTTGTGTTGATGGCATCCACCCAAATTTGAGAGAGTGTTGCAGCTAAAATAACATTGCAATTGTTTAGTTTTGGTGAACTGATTTTAAATATTGGAAGAGAGGGCACCCACTTGTTGTTCCAATTTCTAATGGAAGTATTAGAACTAATGCAACACATCTTTTGGAAAATGAAGTGTCTTTCTCTGCATAAAGTCTTTTTCTTGTAGGCTCATACATTTGGGGATTTTAGTCAAGTCCATCATCAAAAAATGACCCGGTATGGATTCTTCTCTTGGTTTTGTGATACTAATGCTGAAATTGTTTGGCATGTGATGTTTAATTGTGAAAGGGTGAAGTGCGTTTGAACTAAAGAGTCCTTTGGTTTGATAACATGATTATTCATCCCAAATCTGTTATAGATTTGTGCATTTCAAATTTTTGTAAATACCACCGATGGGATGTACTTCTTTGCACATGGGCCTTCAATGTGATTATGATAACTTAGTTGGAAAATAAAGAATTAGGTCATGTTTTTCAAAGTTCAAACCGAATCCTCCCCTACTATTGAATTCCATTATTTTTTGGATTCATCACATTACCCAATCCTTGTCTATTTCTACCTCTCATAATGAAGATCATTGCACTATCTTCTCGTGCGGGAATCCCCTCAGATAGGTTGAAATCTAGAGGATAGTGTTTTTGCTTTGTAAATAGAGGTTGCTGCTGCTCTTTGAGGGCAGGTAGATCAGACTTTCAATGATAACTAGGCATTTTGGTTACTGTTCTTTATTAGGGACTTCATATGGCATCAATGTTATGTTTGGATGTCCATTTTGTAGTTCAAATTATCCATATTGGGACCAACTTCTCCTTATACCACTTCAACCATGGTTGGTATTGTCACTCTGTCAGTGCCATAAGTATTGAATATATTTAAATTAATCTCTTAGATGTCATTTTGTTATTACCTATAGCTTGTCACCTTTCTGAATCACCTACTTTTCTTAGTCATGCAATTCAACATAATACTTGGTTGTATCCCAAAAAATGTTGGGTGATTCATAAGAATTGCTCTACTAGGACTTATGTGTGGACCTTATATTTTTTTGAAATTAAGATTGATGATCTCATATATATTTGAGGTGGGAACTATTACATATACCACGGGGGAGAATTAAGCCGGACATCTTCACTCTAAATGAGCCAGCCAAGCCTTTGGTGGCATGAAAATCAGATTTTTTTTTGTTGGCATGAAAATCAGATATGTTTCCCTATTTTTTCGGTGACATGCCTCATCCGATAAAATAAAATAAAATAAAATAAAATAAAATAAAATATCGTGGATTTTATTAATTTTACGATCCATTATAATCATCGTCATTTTCATCCACCGTACTGCTCGGAATGGTGATTCGCAGGGTTGAAAGAAAGCGACAAGGACCCCTTTATTGATTTCATTTGTTATCCCGTTTGCCGTTTTATTTGTTGTCCTTAGTTTTCTGTAACCTTCTTTCAGTCTCACCCTGTTCGTGAGGAACGATTTACAGATTTACAGTACGACGGTCGGGCCGTGTGTCCTGATCGATTTTTATTTGAGTCTAGAAAGACTTTGAGAAGCTTGGTCGGTTTTGATCCTACCAAGCTACAATAAAGGAGAGAATTTTGGTGAAGGAATCTCGAAGGTCAGAAACCCTCGCAGTTCTTTTTTATACTTCCATTTCTCTTTCTATTTTCTACTTCTCGTTCAAGGGTTTGCATGTTTTAGTTGGCGATGTTATCCTTTTTTTTCCTTTGTTGTTGTGGGGGTTTTGTAAATTTTTGTTGAAGTGAAGTCCTGATTTTTTTTTGGGTCTTTCTTTTCCGTCAATATCGTTTATTTGTATGCTTGTCTGCATATTTGCTTTCTTAGTTCGATTTATAATTCGTATACTTGTTTTCTACTTTCCATATGTGAATCGCCATTTACTGATGGTTCTGAATTAGGTGTCTTTCTTACCAAAAAAGAAGAAAAAAAAATGAATTAGGTGTCTTTAGCCATTAGTACCCTCACTGCAGACGCACCTGATATTTTGTATCCTTCATGCATGTTCCAAATATTACAACTGTGAATTGGCCCAAATGAGATATTATTAGATAGCTGGGGAAAAAAATCCCTAAAGGACTAAAGAGATCTTTAATTTATGGTGTTGCTTGGGATAGACGACTTTTTTAGACTAAAGAGAAGGCTGGCATTGAGAATGTATGAATGAATGGGGATGTGCAACGTCTTCTCAGATCAGAGGTCATACATGTAACAAGAAAGCTATTAGGAATAACTCTTTTAAGCTTCTATTCTGTACCAAAAATGGCAGATATGTTCTCTTAGTCATCCCTTCCATGCATAATACATTCCAGTTAAAATGTTGCAAATTTTCATTAACTACCCTAAGGGGTTGTCTCAGTCGGCAAAGACCCACCTCATAGTAAGAGGTCAACACTTCGAATCTCCTTGGGGCGGGATGCATATATAAAATGTTATCTCCCTCTCCCCCCCCCCCCAAAAAAAAAAAAAAAAAAAAAAAAAAAGAAAAGAAAAAAAAGAAGAAAAGAAAGAAAAAAGAGGATTAGTTGAGGTGTGCGTAAACAAGCCTGGACGAATCTCAGGTCTGAAGAAAAAATTTTCATTAGCTGATCAATCTTCTGTGGCAATTGCAAAGAATAGGTGATATATGCATAACATAAGGAATGAAAATAATAGAATCAAGGCATGAAAATTTATCAAGAAGACACTTGAACCAAAGAGGAAACGTAGGCCCATTTAGACATTTCTTGTCGCTTCTCAAATATAAAAAAGTATCTCTTTTTTTCCCTTTTTTCTGGGGAACATGATCAACAAGAAATTATTAAGTTCATGATTCTTCATCCACCGATGCGGAAAATGCTGTAGTTTCCATGTTAATCATTTATTGCTCAACTCTCTCTCTCCGGTTTTTCAGCTAGACACCTATAAAGCACATAGTTAAGCCTGACCATGACAATTAAAGCGATCAAGTAGTTGCACCACATACTCATTCCCAACCAAAGGTCCTCATGTTGTTACCCATGGGGGGGGGGGTTGCTACAGACATCTATAAAATCAAGTCAGGATTTCCTTTTTAATATTCTAAGGAATTTGCAGATGAGCATGTAAACCGTCTGAAAACAGTTCCGTCACTTCTTTGTTGGTAGGGCATTTGGCCTGTGAACTTATTTTGTTTGCCCTCTGGCAGTTGAAATGCAATCTTTTCATTTGTTGTGGGTAACATGCGTTGTTGATATTGGCATAGGCATACATTTGCTGAGTAAAAAAATGTCCCAGTACCAAGGGGACGACAACATGGCTGAAGATTATGAAATGGAGGATGTTGATGATGATATGGATCAAGAGTTTCGTGGTAGAGGAATGGGCGACTCAGAGTCGGAGGATGATGAAGATGATCGCTTGGTTTGTTTTCTTTTCAATTAAACCACTACTTTTTTACTTGTTGCAACTCAGTGCTTTCTTTTACCATCTTCCTCTGCAAGCTTTCAATGAATAAGCTATTCATGTTGATGTAAGATTATCCATGTTCATCCTCTGGCAGAACAACAGGATAACTGATACTTCATCCGCACAAGCTAGGGGGGGAAAAGATATCCAGGGAATCCCTTGGGATCGGTTAAACATTACAAGGGATAAGTACAGGCAGACCAGATTGGAACAGTACAAGAATTATGAAAACATTCCTCAATCTGGAGAGGGCTCAGAAAAGGTAAATATTGCTTTTCGTTCTGAATAATAACAAGTTCTTTATCTTATTCCTTTGATGGTTTTCACTTTCACTCCTATGGATACTAGGAATGCAAACCCACAAAGAAAGGAGGCTTGTATTATGAGTTCCAGCGCAATACAAGATCTGTGAAGTCAACGATCCTCCATTTCCAGGTGTGTTGACATGCTTAAGTTCATCCTGACGTTTGTGTCTTCAATTATATCAGCTTTATCTGTTCTGCATGTTTGTTTGTTGAGGGAAAACCAAAATTGGTTCATCAATGGTGAGAGTTGCCCTTCTTCATCTTCCAGACCAACCATAAGCATTTATTATCATTATTATCATGATAAAAAAAGTTGAGACATATTAAATTGTTATTTGCTCAAACTTTGGGCTTTCTCTGTGCATATTTATCTTCTACAGCCTCTCAGCAGAAATTACTAGGGTAAGGCTGCATAGGAAAGCTTCCCCGGACTCTACTTGTGCGGGAGCCTACAACACCGGGTTTTCCCTTTTTGTGCATTAACTGTTATGTGTGGAGACTTATCATTTTTTTATTTACATCCTATTGGATGATTGCAAGTCTTAATTTTTTTTTTTATTTTTAAAAAAAAATCTTGACGTCATTTGCGGGTCTTGTAGCATTTTCAGCTTAACATGTCTGCATATTGTGTCAATAACTGACAAGTTTTTTGTTGGTCTTTGCAGCTCAGGAATTTGGTTTGGGCTACATCAAAGCATGATGTCTACCTCATGTCTCACTACTCCATTATTCACTGGTCATCACTAACTCGTACCAAATCTGAAATTCTCAATCTTTCAGGACATGTTGCACCTTGTGAGGTGCTTGTTTCTTACAATATTTCTGGGTCACGAAATTGTTTTTCCATATATTAGAAATGACCATATGAAATGGTAGACTTTTTTTTTTAATGGCTATATTACCTGAAGTTGGACCTGAATTTGTATTTATTGTGTAGAAACATCCTGGGAGTCTCCTTGAGGGATTTACTCACACCCAAGTTAGTACATTGGCAGTAAAGGATAAGTTGGTGGTTGCTGGAGGTTTTCAGGGAGAGCTAATTTGCAAGGTAACTTGGTTCATTTCTTGTCCAAGTTTCTGCTCTGGTATGCGTGAGTACACTGGATATTAAGTAAAGCACATGTGTGTGTGCTGAAAATGCTGTGTTCGTTTACTCATATATCTTTCTGCAATTTGAACTTTACGGTTACTAAGTTAGAGCAATCTTAGATCAAGTTGTGATTCATCAGCAATCCTTTGGGTTGGGTTTCACAAATCATTATGCAGATTTCAGGGTCTAATTACATTATTGGGTTTAGTAGGACGTTTAATTAGTTACTTGTTTAGATTTATTATTGGGATATTCTTCTGTGTTTAATTTGTTATTTATTATTGGAATTTTCTTTTGTAATATTGTACATCTAATGGATTTTTATCATCAGTAGAGTCAAGTCCTTTTTATATCTTAGTAGACTAATTGAAGACAAAGTTGATTTAGGATTTAATCACACGTTTAAATTACTAGTAAGAGTTATTATTTGTTTCTTTTAATGCAAGATTAAAACTTGATTATGGATTTCAAATTGGAAGCATGGGTTTACCTCTGGGAAAATGTTTTTGTTATCTCTAAATCTCTCTCATCTCTCTGTTTACTTCTGCATTCTCAATATTATTCATCTTTCTTTCTTCCTTTGTGTTCTTATTTCTTCTTCCGTTTGTTGCTGTGGTTGTGAACTTCCATTCTGTGTATCTTTGATTCACCTCTGTTGAGCGAAATTACCAGATTCAGAAAAAAAGGGGCTCTGTTGGATCATTATCCCAGATCAACTTGGCCTGATAATCTGGGTGTGGAGTGCCCCTCTTTTTTTATTTTTGAATTGGACCTTGAGTTTCAGCTCCAATTGATACTGCTGCTGTGAGATATTAAGCAGATTCATACCTGGTACTACTAGTTGTTGTGAACTTGTGATGTTTCACAAAGTTTCTAATCAAACCTTTTTTGTATAAATGAAATCCAAAGTCTTGCAAGCTACCGGTTTCCCTCTCTTTTTATATCTCCCTGGTTACCTTCTAAGGTTGAAGGCAATGTAGTCTTCCCCCTTTTCCCACAATTTATTAGTTACCCATTTATTCATTCTTTTTAATTTCCAAAAATTCCCTTTCCATATATTTATTTTGCTCATATCCTCTAAATTTGTATCTGCTTCCAAGTTTGCCTTTCTCATCTTGTGCTCCCTTTTCTTGTGATTTTGATCTTTTAAGTTACAAAATCCATTCCTATCAATGGAATATGGTCTCCATTATTTAGGCTGGGCCATAAGCAATCTGAGTCGTTTTTAGAAACCCCCTACCCAGAGCTGCATCGATTGCCATCTAAGCCGAAGTCCTTTAATCTGAACGATGTTTGATATGACATTTGATGATGGTTTGCTGGAACTTTGACTTGAACCTCAGGATCTTAAAATAATGTTTTCTAGAGTTTGCTGATACTAGCATCTCCTGTGATAAGGTGTCAAGCATTATATAACGTTCGGGAGACAGATTAGTGGTGATAAATAAGGTTTTGCAGTGAAAGGGATGACCAAAAGGAACAGAACAGTCTAATAAAGTTTTCAGTTGAATAATTGATAGATGGTCTAGATTTTATTCCGAAACCCTTGATCTGATTCCCATAGAAGAGATCTCACTTGTTACAACCATCAGTAGATTGTGGTGGTTGGTTATGACTCATGAGATGCTTTGGGTTTACCCCCCATCAAAGCTGATGTTTGTGGATGCTTATCAAGTGCTGGTGATCCTCATTTTATAAAACTCACGGTCAAGTTTTTCTCAACAGCCTAGGTGTTGTAACCCAACTCTAGGGTTAAGTATCTTTGAAATAATGCCCTAAAATATAGGGCTAGCCCAGAATCTCCTTTATTGAACCAGCAAATAATTACTAAAATCCGAAGGGAATCAGTGATTTGCTATGGGTAGGTTTTGGGATGTAAAAGGTTTGTCAAAACTTTAATTGGTTGATTTAAGGTAACAAGGAATCCTAAAGGAAGAGCTATGGAAGTGTTTGTGAGATATTAGGGATTAACAATCTCTCATGGGATGACTTTTGGGAGACCAAGAATTACCGTAGGGTTGAAAGAGAATAGTGGGCATCGATCTTGCAAGGAAGAGGGTTGAACAAAAGTAGATTGGAATGGTTAGGGCCTTAGGGGAGATTGTAAGGGTGATTGAAGAAGGGATGGATCTTGGATTTCTAGAATGGATCGTGGGCAATCTTTCATGAATCTTTCTTTCTAGTCTCTTTCTTTTTCCTCTTTTCAGACTTGTGGCAAGTCAGAGAAAGGGAAAGAGAAGGGGCTGAGAGAGAAAGAAGGGAGAGAGTGGGTGCTGTAATTGTTGTGGGTTGGGTTTTTTTTTTTGTTGGGGGTGGGGGGAGGGGATTAGAGGTGTTGCAGGGGGTGGGAAGGGTTCCTAAGGGGCTGTGATGGGCTGGGGAGGGGTTTTCCCTAGGCTGTGATGGTGGGGGAGGGCTGCGTGGAGACTGGAGAGAGGAGGTTGGGGAAGGCTATGGGGTTGCTGAACTTGCTTGGAAAGGCTGTTGTAGATGAACAACTGCTGCTGGAACTTGAAGGTATGTTGCTGATTTGCTGAATTTGAAGAAAGAAGCCTTGAATCCTGCCGTGGCCTCCCTAGAAAGCCATGACTTGTTTCCCACAAGATTCTTAATTCTTTATTCAGTTCAGCATTAAAGTTTATAATGAGAGGAATGACTTATTTAGAGCCTTACATGAAGAAAGAAAGATTTAGACTCTTAACTAGGAAATAGATATAGACTCATCTAGGGTTTCCTTTATAGACTAGGATCCCCCCTTACACTTAGGTAAATGACAACCACACAATTTATAGAATTTAACTTATACTAAAAGACCTAATTATCCGCAAGGAATCTTTATTTAAAATAGATTCCTAGTGTTACTAGAACTCACTTGACTGACTAAAATAGGAAATTAGAAATAGATTTGGGCTAAAAAATAAAAAAGCAAAATTATTGGGAATAAAATAATCAACCTGATAAGAGTGAAAATGACCAAATTGCCCCTACAGGGGTTTGACCTGCCCTAATTACACCATCTTGGGCCTTTGGGCCGAAATTGAGGTTTCGGCAGGGGGAGATTTGTGCTTGCATCACTGTAGAGTTGATGTAGGAGCAATCATTTGAAGCAGCAAAATATCGGTTTGTGGGAGCCATATGACATATGAATATGAACCAGGTCTAATTGGGTTGTTGTTTTCAATAGGATATTTAGTTAGATTTATCATTGGTATATTCTCTTGAAATCTTTTACGTTGAATGGATGAGCTGTTAGCAATAGCTGGTAGAGTTGTTTCTATATTTTTATGGTCTAATTAAAGGTAAAACTAATTCAGAATTTTAATTTCAGTTTTCAAGAACAATTAAAGTCTTTATTTGCTTCTCTAAATACAAGATTTAGTCTATCCAAGATTTTTGATTAGCGTGAATTTGAAGAATGTGTTTAGCTGCAGCTAAAGAGTTTGAGCTTGTGCTCCCTCTTTATTTCCCTATTTTCATTATTTTCTTGTCTCTGTCTTCTTTTGATGTTCTTATACTCTTTCCAATATTACTTTCCTGTCATTGTGGGCTTCCTTTTTGCATATCTGTTGATTCATCTCTGTTGATCGGTATTACCAGATTCCAAAAAAGGGCTTAGTGATATCATTTCCTGATTGATCTGGCCTGATAATCTGGACATAGACTGCCTCTTGTTTGGCAATTAGGACTTCAGAGTTTCAGTCCTAATTAATTCTTCTGTTGTGAAATCAACAACAGATTCTTTTTACTGGGGCATGCTACATATCATCAGTAGTTTCAGGTTCTTAACCTTTGTTTTGCTTGTTGTTTTGGATTGCCTTTCATTGCATTATGATTATTGCTAGTCTGATGTCTCTCCAAGAAATTCAGATCAAACATGATGATAAAGGACATTCAAACTCTTGCAAGAGACTGTTTTCCACCTCACTTTTCATCTCTTGCTGGGGTTACCTTCAGAAGTTTTGAGGACAACAAAGTCATTCCCCATTTCTGATCATAATATTAACTACACCCGTTGTTTCCAATAATATTTTTCCCTTCATATCTATTATATATTTGCTTCCATGTTTGACCTTGTCATGTCTCTAACCTTTTCCCTTTGTGCCTCTTGTGATTTAAAATTTATTATGTTATTTGATTTTCATTTCTTTCAATTGATTGTTGATAAGTGATTTGAGTTGGGCTCTACCCTAGCTAAGCATTAAGTGACCTAAGCAACCTAAGCAACCTATTACCCCAAGTGGATATTTTGCAATGTTTACTTTGGTTAGATTTTGATGCAGTACAATCTTCGACCAACCGAAAGCCACTTGTGTATCCTAATGGAGATAAACCAGGTCGACTTAAATTTTGGATTCAATAGGATTTTTTTTTACTTTAGGGTGTATCTTTGTAGTTGGGTCCATGAAGAATTTGTTCTATTTTGTGAAGTCTTTTATTATTGTTGATTTAGTCATGGAGTTATGGTGAAGTTATAATTTGGATTTAATCTGCAAGCCTTCCAAACTCTACTCTAGTTTTGGAGTTCTAACAGGAGTGTTTTGATTCCTGTAATTTTACCAATTGTAAGTCATAAGTTGAGTTCAGTTAGGAGTTTGAGTCCAATTGGAAGTTTGGTCTATTAGAGAGTCTTTATTGTTTATGTTTTTTAGTCCCACATCGGAGAACATTGTACTTGCTCATTCATGACTATTATTATGAATAAAGCCCTGCTATGTCACATAGGACATAAGTCAGGGTTCTCTCAAGATTTCAACATGGTATCAGAGCGAGGTTAAACTCCCAGTCCCCATTGCCTCCATTATTCTAAACCCTAGCCACCATCCCAGTCTCTATCGCCTCCATCATTCTAAACCCAGCCACCATCCTAGTCCACATCCAGACCTGATTGAAGCCTCTTTTCAGCCCAATGATAGAGCCTAGAAGAGTTGCTGTGTTTTTGACTCTTGTAGGACTAAACTCTGTTACAGCCCTCTAGCCCCAATCAAACTTCCCACAATCCTCTTTAAACCCAACGATTGCTCCTAGAAGAGTTGCTGCATCTCTGTGACTCTAGGGCCATCCCCTGTCCCTGTCCTCTTCAAAAAATCCTAGGATGATCTAAACCCTCAAAAAAACCATCCTCTATTTGTAGATTCAACCCTGTGATAGTGTTTGGTAAGCTTCCAGATGTCTCTAGAGCCTTCAAAGATGCTTAAGAGTGGTTCTAGGTACATCGTAGGTTTAGGTAACGTTTTCTAAGATCTCAAGGACCTGTTTTGTAAATTCAAATAGTTCCAAGGAGCTGTTTTGCAAATCTAAATAGTTCCAAGGAGTTTTTATTTATTTTTATTTAAATTTCGATATTTTTAGGGCTGTTTTGTAAATTCGAATAGTTCTAGGAAGTTGTTCATAAATTTTGATATTTTTAGGTCTGTTTTGTAAATTCAAATGATTTCGAAATCTGTTTGTAAATTCGAATGGTTCTAGGGAGCTGTTTGTAATTTTTAAGTGATTTCTTCCTGCGATGGCCGATCATACATCTCCCTTATTTGGTACATCTGAAGAGTTTCCTATGTATTCCATTCATAGGGATCGTGAGTTTTCTCCGCTTCGATGATCACTTGTGGAACTTAATGTGACAAGTTATCTTAGATGGTCTCGTTCAGTTTCCCTTGCTGTTGGAGTTTGTGGTCTTACTTGCCATTTTGATGGGACTTGTACCAAACCTTCTACACCTGATCTGCATATTTTCAAGTGGTACACAAATGAATGCTTAGTCATGGGTTTCTTATCAACTCTATTGAATCAAGTATAGCAGACAATTATCTCTTCCTTCCTGATGCGACAACTATTTTTAAAGTTGATAAGGATATATACTCCAGAGTAGGCAATGATGCGCAATGCTTTGAAATTAGACGAAAAATCAATTAGTTGCAGCAGAAGGACCTTACTCTTTCTCAGTACTATAACACTCTTCGGGGATATTACCAGACTTTAGATTTCTATGGGAAATTTACACCGAAGAATGCTGAAGATGCTATCGTCTATTAACAGCGGGAAGACAAATAGAGTTTATAATTATTTAGCAGAATTGAATATAGAATTTGATCAAATTCGCCAACAGATCCTTTCTAAAGAGCCTTTCCCTTCACCGGTTCAAGCCTATGCCATGATAGATACAAAGGACAGTCGACAGACAACTATGGTACATACACTTCTCTGGCTCAAGCCTATGCCATAGTAGATATAGTGTGAGTATTGTGCAAAGGAACGCCATACAAATGATAAATGTTGGAGACTATATGGATGTCCAACTAGTTCTCGTGGAGGAGTAAAGAGTGGTAGTAGGGGTAGCAATCAAGTATCTGCAAATCAGGCTATTCCAGACATAAAGAGTAATCCAACACCTACTTTCGTAGACAAGATCCAGAATCTTTTTTGTCAGTTGATGAGCAGACTTGATGGATCCTCTTCCAGTTTGACTCCCAGTGCAAGTGTTGCATTTGCCGTTGCCTTTACCTCTAGTTCCCAGCCTCCTACATGTATTTTTGGTTGTTGTAGTGTCAATTCTATTGATCCCTCCTGGATAATTGACTCTAGGGCAATCGACCACATGATAGGCTCATCTTCTATATTCCACACTTATTCTTCTATTCCACCTGTTCATAACGTTTGAACAGTTGATGGATCTCTGTCCCCTATTTCTGGAAAGGGTTCCATCATCTGTTCACCTAACCTCACCCTTTCCTCTGTTTTGCATGTTCTTAAATTTTTAACTAATTTATTATCCATTAGTAGCCTAACTCGTGATATGAACTGCAAAATAACATTCTTTCCATCTCAATGTGTTTTTCAGGACTTGGAGACGGGGTGTACGATTGGCAGTGGTAAACAAAAGGAGGGGCTTTACTTATTGGATGGTTATGATTCTCCATCAGCTCTTTCTACAATTTTTGCATCCTCCCCCCTGCATTAGTGTCTTTATTACAACAGAGGCTAATTACCTAATTAGGAGACTTATGGAAAGGTATAGAGAATGTAGGAAAGACCTTCATATAGTATTTGTTGACCTAAAAAAGCTTATGATAGAGTCCTTAGAGTGTTAATTTGGCAAATACTAAAGAAAAGAAGTTTTGCAAGTAAATATGTAGATATATTTAAGGATATGTATGATGGTTCGGTGACTAATGTTAGAACAGTGGGGGAACAAAGTAATGAATTTCCGAAAACAGTTGGGCTACATCCAGGGTCAACTTTAAGCTCATATCTTTTTGCACTAGTAATGGATAAATTAACCAAAGACAATCAAGATGAGGTTCCCTGGTGTATGCTTTTTGCGGATGATATTGTGTTGATTGATGAGACTCAAGTGGGGATTAATATCAAATTAGAATCATGGAGAGTAGCTTTGGAATCAAAAGGCTTTAAACTTAGTAGATCGAAGACAGAATATCTAGTTTGTAACTTTAGTCATGATCGGGCAGATGATGAGGTGGTGATACTTGACGATAAAGAGATTCCTCAGAGTGATTGTTTTAGGTACCTAGGTTCAATCATAAGTAAAAGAGGTGATTTAGAGGATGAAGTTTCCCAAAGAATTAAAATAAGGTGGATGAAGTGGAGAGGTGCATCCGGGGTCTTATGTGATTGGCGTATTCCGTTAGAGCTTAAAAGAAAATTTTATAGGACCGTTGTTCGACCAGCTATGATGTACGATGTAGAGTGTTGGACTATTAAAAAGAATCATATAGATAAACTTAGTATAGCAGAAATGAGGATGCTAAGATGGATGAGTGGCAAAACTAGGATGGATAAGATAAGAAATGATCATATTAGAGTTGGTCTGGGAGTTGCTCCCATAAGTGATAAGTTTCGAGAAAGTCGTTTGAGGTGGCACGGCCATGTTCAACGGAGACCTATAAATGCCACTGTACGGAGAAGTGATATAATCCATATTGAAGGAACTAGAAGAGCTAGGGGTAGACCTAAGATAACCTTAGGAGAAGTGGTGAGAAATGATATGTGTATAGCTTAGGCCTTGTATCTAGCATGGCATCGAATATAAATTGATTGGAGGGCAAGAATCCATGTAGCCGACCCCATTTAGTTGGGACAAGGCTTATTGTTGTTTGTTGTTGTTGTTGTTGTAATCGTCTTGGCCACATTCCTTTATCAGCTTTGTCTAGACTCTTTCCTGATTTTGTTAAAAAGTATCATTTGAATGATTTTTGCTGTGATGTTTGTATTTTGGCCAAGCAAACAAGACATATTTATCCCACTTCAGATAATAGAAGTAAAGTTCCTTTTTCTGTTATTCACTCTGATGTATGGGGTCCTTCTCGGACTGTGTGTATATCTGGTCATCGTTGGTTTGTTACATTCATTGATTGTTGCACCCGCACTACTTGGGTTTATCTCTTGCATAAAAAAGTGATGCGTTCTCTTGTTTCCAAAATTTTCATAATATGGTTAAGACCCAGTTTGAGGCTGTTATAAAAATCCTTAGGACAGATAATGGGATTGAATATTCGGGTGGCAGCTTTCCCTCTTACTATTTTGATAATAAGATTATCCATCAAACCAGTTGTGTTGATACACCTTAAAATGGGGTTGCAAAACGCAAAAATAGGCATCTCTTGGAAGTAGCACGTCCCTTGTGTTTACTATGCATGTGCCACCTCGATTCTGGGGTGATGCGGTTCAAACTGCCACCTATCTCATTAATAGGATGCCTTCACGTGTCTTAGATCAGCGTTGTCCTCTTGAAGTTCTCCTAGGTACAACCAATTTTATTGTACACCCTAAGGTCTTTGGATGTGTTGTATTTGTTCGCAACCATCATAGTCATGGTAATCTTGATCCCAGAGGGTTATGGTGTATATTCTTAGGCTATCCCCCTACACCAAAAGGTTATAAATGTTACCATCTTGGATCTCGTCAATTTTTTTTGTCTATGGATGTTTTTTAGAAACAGGTTCCCCTTTTTTCCTCTTCTTCAAGGAGCTGCGGTGTTCCTTGAGATTCCTCTTGAAGTTCCTACTATTGAGTCTTCTTTGGCGGATTTCCTATTGGAAGATGGAGTGACTGGACAAGAACAGTTGGTAGATGATGTGCAGGGGGAGTCTAGACTTCCTCTAAAGACCTACTAAGGGAAGTAGAAGCCCTCTTGAGCCACGACAATTGGAAGCACCATATCTTAGTCCTGAAGCAACCATTCCTTCTGGTGAGTCTGTCTCTGATCTTGATTTGCCCGTTGCATTAAGGAAATAGCCACGCATTTGCACCAAACACCCTATTTCTAACCATGTATCATATCATTCCCTATCCCTAGAATTTCAAAGCTTTATTTCTTTTTTGTCTTCTACCTCTATTCCTAATTCATGGCAGGACGCAATGTCTCACTCAAACTGGAAGGAAGTTATAGATGAGGAAATGCAAGCCTTGGGAAAAAAATAAGACATGGAATTTGGTATCCTTGTCTGCAGGGAAGAAGACTGTTGGATGTAAATGGGTGTTTGTAATAAAACACAAAGTAAATGGGACCATTGAGAGATATAAAGCAAGATTGGTAACCAAGGGCTTTACTCAAAACTTATGGCATTGACTACCAAGAGACATTTGCTCCTGTTGCTAAAATGAATACTGTTCGGGTTGTTTTCTCATGTGTTGTAAGCCAAGGGTGGAGTCTTCAACAATTAGATTTGAAGAATGCTTTCCTACATGGAGAGCTGAAGGAAGAAGTATATATGGAGGTATCCCCGGTTATTCTAGTTCCAGAGATCCATGGGAAGGTGTGCAAGTTAAAGAGAGCTCTATATGGTCTAAAGCAGTATCCTAGGGCATGGTTTGGAAGATTTCACTAGGCAATGATCTCCTATGGCGACAGGCAAATTAATGCAGACCATACCCTGTTTATCAAGCAGGATAAATGTCATACTATAGTTCTCCTTGTATATGTGGATGATATTAGCATCATAGGAAATAGTGAAGAGGAAATTACAGCCTTGATGACATTCTTGGGGACAGAGTTTGAGATAAAAGATGTGGGCAAACTCAAGTACTTTATTGGGTTAGAGTTGGCCTACTCTGCTAATGGTGTTTCATTCTCTCAGAGAAAGTATACCTTGGACCTATTAGAAGAGACTAGAATGCTAGGGTGTAGACTTGTAGAGACCCCAATGGAGCCTAATTAGTACTTGAAAGCTAAGGAAGGAGAACCAGTTGACAAAACTAGCTATCAAAAATTAGTTGGGAAGTTGATTTATTTGTTACATACTAGGCCAGATATCACTTTTATAATCAGCCTTGTAAGTCAGTACATGCATGATCCGTATTCTTCACATCTTAATGCAGTATATCGTATCTTGAGGTATTTGAAGACGTCTCTAGGGAAAGGTATTTTAATCTCTTCTCAAGGACATCTTATAGTTGAAGCATACACTGATGCGGATTAGGCTGGAAGTCGAGATGACAGGAGGTCTACCTCTAGCTATTGTACTTATGTGGGAGGTAACTTGGTGTTCTGGAGGAGCAAAGAACAGGCGGTAGTGGCTCGGCCAAGTGCTGAAGCAGAGTTTAGAGCCTTAGCTCAAGGTATTTATGAAGTCTTATGGTTGAAGGGTCTTCTTCAAGAACTTTGGGCAGATCTAGAAGGACCTGTAAGGCTATATTCTGATAGCAAATCAGCCATCAGCGTCGCCCATAATCCAATTCAGCATGATAGAATCAAACATGTGGAAATTGTTAAGACATTTTATTAAAGAAAAGGTTGAGTCTGGTTTGATTCAGATTTCTTTTGTTACCTCTAACAACCAACGAGCTGATATATTCACAAAAAGTTTGAGTGTCAAGTTATTTAGTAGTATTGTTAGCAAGTTGAGCATGATAGAATATCAATGCACCAACTTGAGGGGGAGTGTTGGAAGTCATAAGTTGAGTTCAGTTAGGAGTTTGGTCTAATAGAGAGTCTTGATTGTTTATCTTTTTTAGTCCCACATCGGGGAACATTGTACTTGCTTATTCATGACTATTATTATAAATAAAGCCCTGCTATATCACACAGGACATAAGTTAGGATTCTCTCAAGATTTCAACTACTATGTTATCATGCAATCAGATGGATGGAATAGACATGGTGAACTAAGCTTTAGCCTTGTGTGTGTATGTGCTCCTTCCCTCTTTTTATGAGATTTCTTCTTCCTCTTCCCCTGCCTCAGTTCTTCTCAGGTTCCTCCTTTTCCCCCCGTTATGTTCCTCTTTTTTTTTTTTTTTTTTTTTTTTGGGGGGGGAGGGTTTGGGTTTCTTTCCCCTATTAATTGGTATTGAGTTGTAAAACTGGGTTAATTTCCCCAGTCTTTTCTCCCTGTTCCGGTTCTCTGAACCCCCTATCCCCACCCCCCAAAACAAAAGAGGAAAAAGTAAATTCATCTCCATCTCCGTTGACACTTAACCTCAGCTCATCCTTTCAACTAAAAGAACCTAGAAGCTGGAACGGAAAAGCAGGTTTCTTCTAATCCTTTGAACGGCCTCTCTGATTGTCCAATTAAACTGCAACTTTGGAAGAGAGATTGTTACTCAAAGCCCTCTTGATTTCAACCAGTTTCCAACCTGACAGCAAGCAATGGGCTCAAGCTACCAGATCCTGACGGTGGAGAAGCAGACCTGAGCTTGAGTTATCAGTTACAATATATGAACTGCTTAGATACAGGGACTCAGGAGATAAATCCCCTAGGGAAGAGAGTCTGTGTCTCAATTCTCTGGACCGGTGGACCTGTTAACGATCCAATAGAACTTTATTGGATGAGTGAACAAAGAATGAGACTAAGGTTGAGATGAGGGAGAGAGAGAAAAGACTTCTGGAAGAAGAAAACCAAAGAAGAGGTGGGAGATAGAAGATCAGGGAAGGGGAGAACAATGCAGCTTATGGCGTCCTCCAATCTCAATCGGAAATGTTCATTTAAATCTGTCACCAGTGATGGGAGTGCATGCTCTTTAAAAGAAAAATCATATCCCTAGTTTGGAACCAAATAGAGTTCAACACTACTTGGGACTCAGAGTTGACTAAAACTTTACTCCTAACTCATGTGTGACTCTTACCAGAAAATAAAACAACAATACTACTTTAATTAAACTTATTCTTAACTGCAGCACTCAACATGTGATAGGCTGGTCAAAATTGTCCGAAACCATTGAAAATGGTGAAACTACCAAAAGTTTTCTACTATATGGGGGGGGGGGGAGTCTCCAGATTCCAGATCCTCCTCTAGAATCCCATGTTTAGAATGAGAGATATTGGGGTTGTCATCACCTCATCAGATCATGTGGTGTTTTATACACAAAAGAATTTTAATACATTTATTTGATTAGTTGGTCTTGTGCGTCGACAAGTCTGCAGACTATGATTTACCCTTGCCTTGAGCAGATATGTTGTGAATCCAAGATGGTAATGGAAATGTATTGCCAAGATGCTGGTTTGGTATCAGCATGTGGCTATAAATTTTGTATATTGGCATTTTGATTCAAATTAGACTGCAGTATTTCCAGCCTCTTACAAGATTGAAGAATTTTGTGCTGAGTTCAGGTTAGAGGCCTAGGTTTTCTGTTTCTGTTTCTTTCTTGTCTTTTTTCTCAGCATGTTGTTTCATGGTATTACGAATGTTAATTTGTTCACTTTTAGACACTAATTGTTGTATTTGTTAATCGGCTCTATTAGAATAAATTGTTGAAGTTATCATATTAGCCATTTTAGCCAAATTGACATATTAAAAAAAAAAAATATTAATAAAAGAAACACTATTGATTTTCACATGCCTGGGCTGTTGAAAATTCAAGTCAATGTAGTTTTTTATGCTTACCTACGTTGTAGACAGGCCTTACACTGGCCTTTCCTGTTGCTTGGACATCACCACGTGATGACATTTTATTCTAGGCCAATCCATGGTTTTGTCTAGTTGTTTGGCCATCACTCTGTGATGACATGTTATTCTTGATAAGAAAATTTATTTTTGTGTGGCTGACTCCTCCTCCACTTGTTGGGATGCAGTATTTAGATCGACCTGGAGTTAGCTTCTGTTCAAGAACAACGTATGATGATAATGCAATAACGAATGCTGTTGAGATATATGGCAGTTCGAGGTGCATTATTTTGGCTTTCACAGTTTTATATCTTTCTTATCAAGGTGGAGGCTAATGAAGCTAAAAATTTATTGCAGTGGTGCCATTCACTTCTTGGCTTCAAATAATGATTGTGGAGTTAGAGACTTTGATATGGAGAAATTTCAGCTGTCTCAGCACTTCCGTTTCCCATGGCCAATTAATGTAAGTTCTTCTTACACTGTTTGTCTTCTGGTCAAATTGGACTTGAAGCAGTGAGAAATAATAGCATTTCAATATGTGATAGTACAGCAACAACAACAACAACAACAACAAGAAGCCTTGTCCCCACAAAATGGGGTTGGCTACATGGGTCCTTGCCTTCCAATCAGCTCTATTTGAGGCCAATATGTGATACTACCTGCATTTTATGACTTTAGTTTTTCAAGCCTGTGTTCCCAGTTTGAACATAGCTAAGCGTAGTTGTTGCAAGGATATGTATAATTCTATGGGAAGTGGGTACAGGTCCAATGTACCTCATCTTGGTTTTAACTCCACTGGCCTAATCTAGTATTTTGCTCTGGGTAGGTCAGGGAGCCAAATTTCCTCCCTTCTGTGCTTAAGTTTGAAGCAATTCTGACATTACTAGTGTTGAAGTAACACCACAAAAAAGGGTCTCCAAAGAAATTTATGATGATGAGACTAGGAAAATATGCAACAAACAGTTGGCTACAGTTGAACTGTGAACTGGAATCAAACCTGAACCATCTGTGGTGACTCTTTCATTCAACAGGTTGAACTTTTGCAGTTGTCATGGCACATGGCATCATGTATACTCCTGAGCTTGCAGCCCTTTGCCTTATATACCATTGTTTATTTCCTAGCAAAGCACCATAGTTTCTTTTTCTTGGGGGTTGGGTTGATTGGTCTAAACCTACAAAAATTTTATCGGTCATGGTCATCAGCTGAGTGACCCAGCTGTTTGAATTCCTGCCTGCTAAATTTGAGTATCAGACTTCAATTGGGAGTGATGATGTGTACCCTCATCTATCTTGAGTGCCAGGGTTCCATAATTGACCACAGCTGCAGTCTCCCGTTACTGGATTTGTTAATGTTACTAATCTTTTTGTATGGATTCTGTGTGCAGCATACATCTTTGAGTCCTGATGGTAAGCTTCTAGTCATTGTTGGGGACAACCCTGATGGAATGCTAGTGGATTCCCAAACTGGAAAGGTAATGCTTAATCCTTGCCGCTGGTATTTGAAAGAAATTTCCTTAAACTTCCTTAGCAAGTCATGCCTGTTCCCTGATGTGTTGTGCCCTTAATTGTTTGTAAATCGGAAATTGGAAACACTTGCTAATGCTATCCTTTCATTCTTTCAGAGAATCAATTCTCTTTGTGGACATCTGGATTTCTCATTTGCTTCAGCATGGCATCCTGATGGCCATATGTTTGCCACTGGAAACCAGGACAAGACCTGCCGGATTTGGGATTCCCGCAACCTCTCGAAGTCGGTCTCTGTCCTCAAGGGCAACCTTGGAGCCATCCGATCAATTCGTTTTAGTTCGGATGGTCAATTCATGGCAATGGCAGAACCTGCTGACTTTGTACACGTCTTTGATGTTAAGAATGGTTATGAGAAGGAGCAGGAAATTGATTTCTTTGGTGAGATCTCTGGTGTATCATTCAGTCCTGATACAGAGTCCCTCTTCATTGGTGTGTGGGACCGAACATATGGTAGCCTCCTTCAGTATGGCCGGTGTAGGAAATATTCGTACCTCGATTCCCTTGTTTGAGTTAATATGAGGCTTGATACATCTCATGCCTCATAATTGAGGAGAAATGGTCAACTCAAGGGACTCTGTAGGATTTTCTGGTTTCATTCTCAATAACGGGGACTGCTTGTCCTTTTTTCTTTGTAGTTTGGTTGAGGGGTGGGGGTTCCGTGTTGTGTTATACAAGGGGTGTATAAAAGGCGGTAATGTACAGGGATCAGATGCATTGGCAAGGTGGAGATGAAACTGAATGGCTAAGGGGCTTCGCTCATTGTAGAGAGAAGTTTGTGGTGTTTGTATCTGTAAACTTGTTTTTTATTCTAGAATTCTTATGCACGACTGGTAGAAATTTATAGGTGTTTTATCATTCTTCGCTTGAATCTATGTCCAGTGTTGTTGCCCTTTTAGGTTTGCATCTTTTCATTGTAATCATCGATAAGTTCTGTCCCGGCTCTTTAATGTTTATCGTCGGCTTAAATGCGCTCAAGGGGATTAGATTCCTACCTTGTTACGGTCCTGACGCCTACCTGCGTTGCCACAGGCATTAGGTGGAATAGAATTCCAACTTTGAAGTCTTCACAGTAAAAGTGTAAAACACATTTGGTCAATCAAGTTTAGACGCTACTGAACTAAATTCAAGATGATTTGGAGCTCTTTGCCTTCTTTGATCAGCCGTGTTCTGTTTCTGATGTGTTGCTTCTTCATTTTCGACGTTTGGGTTTGTTTGGGTTTATAGTTTCCTCCTTGTCTCAGATGCTGGGTTTTCCTAGTAGGTTGTGTCTCCTTGTGAGCTACCTTTTGTTGCTTTTGTTTTTGCTCTTCCATTGTGGTTGAGTTTTGGCTGCTTCCTGTTTGATAATTTGTATTCTTTTGGTTAACACGTCTCATGGCCATCTATTTTAAACTTTTTCCCTCTTCTAGCAATTTAAGGTGGGATTAATGCAGGTTCAAATTCTTGTATTGCTGATGGGTCTACACCACAGTACCTTGTGTCGGCGATTTACAAGGCGATTTTTCGCCATGTCGCTGGGGGGCGACACGAAACCCCCCAGCGACATCGACTTTACCAAAAGTCGGCAATATATCGCCGGCGGTCGAAATTTCGATAGATTAACGGAGAAAACCCATAGAATTCTTAACCCAGAAGCCCCATCCCGGTTCTCCGTTCTACCCTAGTCCAAATCTCTCACTATCATCCATCCTAAGAGTATCCTGTCGGTTCTTCCTCCTTATGCGCCAAGCGATGCTTGGAAACCCTAGGCCAACCCGCTCCCACCCCGCGTCTCCAACCCTTAACCCACTTGGTTTCCACCACCGTCTCCATCGTCCTCTGGTCTCTCCGCCTTGCACTCCTATTCCTCTGCCTTCTCTATCTTCTCCGATGCTTTTTCTACTTCAATGGTAAGCGAGTTCCTTCCACGTGGGAATCAACTATTTCTTCACTCCTTGGATTTCATGGCTTCTCCTTCTTGAGTCTGCTCCCTTCTTCGCCCCAAAAAATCTGATTATCTTGTTCTTTGGTGGGTTTTTTCGTTGTCCGTGATCGTTTTCGACATCAAGATCCATGGTCAGTGGTTCACCAAAGGGAAACGATTCTTATCGGGTGTGGTGAACATGCCAGGCGTAGGTTTACGGTGGTGCTGGTTTCCAGAATCAGGAAGACAGTGATCCAGAGTCATGGTGGTGCTGGGTTTCTTTCCCAAAAGTCGGGCGACATGTCGCTCCATGTCGCCCGAGTCGCCGTGTCGCCACGGTCCGACACGGTGACATGAAGCGACATATCGACCTTGGTCTACACCTTCCTCATGATGACTAATTTGTGTTTTGGTGCTCTTCATTAGCTCAAGGAGATTATAAGACTGCACTAATCTCCTCGCTCAGTCGCTCTGCGAGTGTTCTCTGCCTCCCTTCGGACTGACCATTCCTTACCTCACCAACGCTTCTGAACCCGTCCGTTAACCTTCCCAATACTCTTACCACTCCTCACCTTAGCTATTCTCACCAACTATGGCTTCAACCTTTGCTCCACCAACCCCGATAACTAAGCCACCGGATGAAGAGACACCCTTTAGGGTTGATGATGAAGATGAAGACAAAATCGTATACTCTCCTCAGAATACTTTGGTTGGCAAAATCTATGGAGGAAAACGATATAGAACACAAGCTATTACATGAAGGTCTCATTAAAGGGTGGAACACAAATGCTAGTGTTGATGTTATTCCGATGGAGGAACATATGTTCACCTTCCATTCTCCTGGAGCTCAAGAATGTTCTTGAGGAAGCTCCGTGGACCATTGCTAGGAATCTACTTACACTTGAAAGGTGGCATGAGACCAGCAACCGGAGTTTTGATAGTACACCCATCTGGGTTCAACTACATGGCATTCTTGTTGAGCTTATGAAACTGCAAGTTGCTCTGCAACTGATAGCGACGATTGAAGTTCCAAAAAAGGCTATGACCATTAATGGAACCAGCCTTAGAGAGCAACTGCATTACCTTCGAGCACGTGTTTCCATGAACATCAACACCAAACTGAAATCAAAATTTCGCATAGTTCCTCACACTGGAGTAACTCACAACATTCAGGTGAAGTATGTGAGACTACCAACTTTTGGTGCTTATTGTGGTTTTTGGGGCTTGATCATTCTCATTGTGATAAGTTATTTGAGGATGAGAAGTGTGAAATCCCTCGGATTTCTGACTGTTTAACCATGGTTTCAAGACCGCGAACCCGAAGCTCGAGTAGACAACAACTATGGACCATTCGAGTTGGGCCCAAAAGTTTGGAAATGGACCCCATGGTAGTGGATGACCCTATAGATGACTCGGCCACTCTTTTAGAGTTCAAGAGGAGAGAGAAGGTCAATCATGAAGGCTTTAAGGGGAGATTTTGGCACGTCCGAAAACCGATGGAAGAAGGCTCAAATGTCAAGGTAAATATACCAATGTGTATGCCCTAGAAAGACCTTGCAAGCCATCCAAGAATCATCGGAATCAGCCTCGGAATGAGGGGTATTCAAGGGCCGGTCGATTGGGCTTGTCCGACTGCCCCTTGCCTAGTTCGGGGTAAAATGGGTAATTGAGTTTTAAAAATCCTATTTTATGTTTCCACTCCTTATAAACACGTTCTCTATGCTAGAGAGGTGTTAAGAGCCTAGGAGAGGAGAAACCCAAGAGATTTGGTGATCCCTTCCCGTGTGGTGACTCATTGAAGCTTGGATCGTTGCAATAACTCTTAGAAAGGTGAGTATTATTAAAAACCCTCTTTTTCTAACCTAGTTTGATGGTGTTTATTAGCAATGAATACTAGGTTATGGTTGTTGGAGTTGTTGGGTTGTATTGAATGCTCCCCCTTGTGTCTCTTTGTGTCTCCCAACATCTTTGAGAGTTGGTTGTGTGAATCTTTGCATTTGAAACCGATTCGAACCTCTTTGAGATGCTTGCGGGTAGACACTAACAACCCAAATTGAAGGTTTTCGTTTTGAGACCTAATTGAGATGTTTGAATGGTATTTTGTGAACCCTAATACTGTTAATTTGAAGACCACAAAGTCCCATTTCAAATTGATTTCAAGTCAGAGTTTTTGCTCATGACCATTCTAGCTGGGGGGAGGGGGGTTTCTGGCCGGTCAACCCACCTTGTAAACCTATCCAACCAGCCATATTCGGAGTGTGTGTTTTGGCCTTCTTTTTTTTATTAGAGACCTCATGATTAGAGTTAGAAGCATGATCACATATTTATTTAATTATTCATCATGCTATTGTTATATTCATACATATTTGTTGTGAAGAATTTTGAATGGATGCTTGAATGTAGTTAAGTTGACCTCACTGAGTTCTATTGAACTCACTCCTTGTATATGTATATTTTTAGATCTTGTTATAGGTTATGAGGACTCCATTTAAATGGAGTATCCATTGTCGGCAGAATATTTTGAGGGAACGACTTGCGAGGAGGTGGACTCACATGGAGCTTTATGCTTGAGCCAGGATTGCTCCTATGGAGCAGGGTACTAGTGAAGATCCGACAATGTCTTTGGAGAATATAACATCCCTCGTAGCCCTATGTTATGTCTTCGCCTTTAAGCCTATATAGATGGAAGGTGTTGTCTTCCATCGACGAACCTAGAATTCCGCTGCAAACAATTCTTTCTTCTAAACTTTGATGATAGATTTGATCAACCTTGGATAATGACTGTAACTATATTTCATAATTTGGTTATTATAACTTTAAATCTTGATTCTTTAATTTATTCTTGTCCTTTGATTTTTCTATGTTGTATGGTAGTATGGATTTAGCCGTGAACTTGGTCCCGTAGTGTATCAATCACCCCATTGGTATTTGGGTATTTTCGATCCAGCTGAGTGTGGGGTTTGACAAGAAGAAGTATGAAGGAACTCATGAGTGTCCACACGGTGGAATCTACAAAGAGTTTACCTGGTGCCATTGATTCTTCCATTAGAGGTATATTGCTTCCCATTCGCCTTATGGAACAAGCTGAACCCTCTTCGCCAATAATATCAATATTGGAGCAGGAGAGGAAAGGAGAGAAACCCAGCCACGCTCTGACAATACCAGGCTTGTAACGGATATCCAAATCCCCTAGCTATACAAATATAGCCCACACTCATGCAACTGCCTAGCCCCTCAACGAACTCCTCCAACAATCTACCCACACCAGTTGTTGTTTCTCTTACTGCTTCCCAACAAACTCGGGGATCCATTAACCAACAATACCAAACCTCCGTTAATCCTAACGGTGCTTTACACCCATCATTTCAAAACCTTTCACCTTGCCATTACTCTACTAACCCCGGTACCTTTCTATCACACTACTAACCCCGGTACCTTTCTATCCCATTTGTTTTACATGCAACTGTACCCTTTACAACAAATCCCCTCCTCTTTGCCAGATGCCACTGGAACCTCACCAACCTTTATGCTCACATCCATGTACCACACCTCTCTTCCTACATAGTCAAACCCAACTCTTCCCTTTCTATAGGTTTAATGCACCACCTCGAGCTCACTTTGACCATTTTGTTGTTGCTTCCTCAGTTGTCTAACGTATCTATCACAGGACAACAACAACCTGGCAAATGACACCTTTTTGAGCCCAACACATGGCAACCACTTCTCCCTCTCAAACTCCCCCATACTTCATACATCAATCTACCCAACAAGCAATTATCGTACCACCCAATTGTCAACCCAAAACACCCAGACTACCACTTTTTCAACATGACCCAACCACTGAGCCATATGATTCAATGAACCAAATGGACCAGATGCCCACTCCTATCAGAACCCATCTTAGCCCAAGCCATCACGTAAGTTACCAAAAGCAAAAAGGCACAGGAATGAAAAAGCTACAGAAGAAAATCAAACTTCTTCATCGATGCAACATGACTCTCTGCATTTTTTAGAGGAGGGCTCTGTGGTGAAGGGAGGAGATCCTTACCACAGTCAGCAATAAAGTTTCTCAGCTGGAACGTTCAGAGGTTAGGGAGGCCTAGAGTGTCTCGAGTACTGCTCAACCTCTCTAAACAGGAGCACATAGACATCATATTCTTAATGGAAACAAATAACAAATCAGAGATGGTGGAGAGTTTCTGTAATAAGCTGAAAATGAATGCATCTTTTCATGTGCCACCACATGGGAAAGGAAGGGGTTTATCTTTGTTTTGGGCTCAACATATTAAAATTTATGTTCTATGGGCTCTCACATATCATAGATACCAAAATTTCTGTCAACTAGGAGGAACCTACCTTTGCTAGTTTTGTCTATGGGGATCTAGTCAAAGTCAATCGCAAGAATGTTTGGTTGAAGTTAGGCCAGATTGGGGCCACCTGAAATGATCATTAGATAACGATAGGAGATTTTAACTCTTTTATGTCATGGAAGGAAAAAAGGGGTGGAAAAACGACAACATCATGACTGTCAAAGCTACCAGGAAATGATAAACTTATGCAACCTTAATGGATCTAGGCTTCAAAGGTACAAATTATACATGGTCAAACAAGAGTAAAGGGGAAGTCATAATCAAAATTTTCCTAGACATGGCCTTGTGTAATCCAAGATGGAGAGTTGAATATGAGGATGCACCATCTTTGTAAAACCTACAATTGGATCTGATCATCACCCATTGATTATGGACTCAATGGGTAGTCATTCTCGTGGAAAATTCCCTTTTTGTTTTGAGGCTGCCTGGTTTAGGCATCCTCAAGGGAAAGAGTTGGGGTTCAAGCATGGAAGAAGGAAACACATGGTTCTTCAGCTACCAAATTGAATAAGAAATTAGAGAACTTAAGACAGCATATCAGACATTGAATCAAGATGTCTTTGGAAGGGTTCAAAAGAATATCTTGAAGCTGTATGAACGACTAGAGAAATCATACCCTTCAGAGGGTGAAGAAGGTTTAGAAGAACATATTCAATTTGTTGAAGTATAAGTGGATGAACAACTAGCAAGGGAAGAAGAAATTTGGTTGCAAAAGTCTAGAACTAGTTGGCTTCAAGGGGGAGATTGTAATACCTCTTTCTTTCATGCTTCAACAATTCAGAGAAGACAAGGAAATTTTATTTTGAGGATAAAAAATACCATGGGGACTTAGGTGACCAGCAAGGAGGAAATAGAGGAAGTCTTGACAGAATACTTCACCTTAGCTTTTATTTCAGAAAATATTGATACAGCAACTCTTTAGGAGGGTTCTTCAAGCTATGGACCCTATGATAACTATATAAATGAATGAAGAACTTGACAAAATTCCTACCCTTGAAGAGATCCATATTGCTCTATTTTCCATGCACCCATTGAGAGCTCCGGACCCGATGGGATGTCTCCTTTGTTTTATAAAAAACTTTGGGATTCTATTCAAGTTAATCTGATTGCATTGTATATGAGTTTTTCACTATTGGTTATCTTAATGTAGATATTAATGTTTCTTACATTTGTCTTATACCCAAAATTGACAGCCCAAAAACTCTAGAGAATTGTAGACCTATTAGCTTGGGAGGTGTAGCTTCGAAACTCATAAAAAAATTTAGCCACTAGACTTCAAAGCATCTTGGCTAAGGTAATTGCCCCTTACCAATATGATTTCATCCCATCAAGATTGCTCTCAGATAACATTTTCATGGGACATGAACTATTTCACTACACAAAGAAGACAAAAAAGGGGGGGGGGGAAATATATGGCTCTTAAGCTTAATATGAAGAAAGCCTACGATAGGCTAGAATAGGTATATATTGAGGAAATTTTGAAAAAGTTGGGCTTCAATAGTAGATGGATTGCTTTAGTGATGAGCTGCATTACATCCGCTTCATACAAATTATTATTTAATGGCAACATCAACAATCAAATCATTTCTTCCAGAGGCATCATGCAAGTAGACCCCCTTTCCCCTACCATCTTCATTCTATGCTTTCAAGGACTAGGCTCAATTATTCCAAAGGCCGAGGTAGCTAGACTCATTAAAGGTATTAACATAAACACAAAGCACCCTCCATTTCACATATTTTATATGCAGATGATTGTCTTCTATTTTCTGAAGTTAGACTTGAACCTGTGAGTAACCTAAAGGCATGTCTAGATGCATACTGTAAAGCCAATGGCCAAGCCATTAACCTTCATAAGTCAAGCTTGGTTTTTAACCTTCATGAGATGGTTCTCTTGAATTTTGAAGGTGTCATATACCAAGCGAACCACCAAGTACCTTAGGCTTACCACCGGAAATTGGGGTCTCCAAGGCCAAAGCTTTTAAATACCTATCAGAGATATTTACCTCTAAATTTGAAGGGTGGAAGTTGAAACTACTATCTCATGTTGGGAAAGATATTCTTTTGAAGTTATTTGCCTATGCATTACCCCAATATGTGAGCTCTCACTTTAAACTCCCCAAAGCCATTCACAAAGAGATCAAGAAACAACTGGTAAACTTCTATTGGGGGTTATCGGAAGGAAAGAACAAAATATATTGGGTGTCATGGGACAAATTATGCAAGCCAAAAGTACATGGAGGTCTAGGATTCAAGGATTTAGGTCTTCAAAATATTGCTTTATTATCTAAAGTAGCTTATAGATTATGGTCCCTACCAAACTCACTCTAGGCTATGTTTATCAAAGCCATCTACTACTCCAAATATTCCTTTCTAGAAGCCACTAAAGGATCACAACCCTTCTGGGCTTGGACTAGTATTTTGGAAGGAAGAGAGGCATTGTTGGAATACCTTGTATGGAGGGTTAGACATGGTACCAAGATCAGATTATGGGGTGATAAGTGGTTGAATTGTAATGGCCAGGAGAAAAAGGATAGCAAGATATCTGTTAAATCAATATATAACTCCCTCAATGACAAAGTGCTTAAAGCCCAATCCCAACAGCCATCATCATCTCACATTCTTGCATGGAAGTTAATGGACCCTAATGAATGGAACATTATCTAGAAGGCCTTGGCAATTTGGCATTACCCAAAGTGAAGACCTTCGTGTGGTGGGCCTGGGCTGGCAGCATTGCTTCAGGGGAGGCACTTAGCAAGGGCAAAATTCCAATTGACCCCTCTTGTTCTCGGTGCGGCCAAACTCTTGAATCTATGGCTCATATTATTTGAATGTCCCTTTGTGCAAGCATGCTGGTTTTGTAGCCCAATGGGCTATAAAATCCCTTCAGGAAGCCCAATACAACTTCACAAATGGATTCATCAAGTACAATCCATCAACTTGGGATCGAAGAGGCGAACAAAGGAGATACAAGGTCTCTGTTTATACATGTGCTAGTATATGTGGATAGTTAGGAATGACTATCTTTAACAGGAGAATTTGGACATTGGAGGAAGTATCAAGATCAGCCTACCAAGCTGTTGAGGAGTTTGCCATGGCCAATAATGGGCTTTCGTTGAATTCAAATTCTAATATATCAAGTGCAGGTACAAGCTCATGGATTCCACCACCAAAAGACAAGGTTAAACTAAATACGGATGCAACACTTAAGCCCAAAAACAATTTGGGTGGTCTTGGAGCAATGAACCTGTAGTTGTTGTATTAGAATTGGTCCATTTCACTGAAACTTTTCTAAGAGAAGCCTTAGCCATGAGAATGGGAAGGTATTGATCATATCTTGGTGGAATCGGATTGTCTAGAGTTGGTGAAGTGCATTCAATATCCAGATTTGAAGACCCTCCTACTAATGCCAAGGCCATTGTGGATGACATCAAGGAATTATGTAGTACTTTTCTATTATGTAATGTGGTTTATGTATCTAGGAATTCCAATTTTCTTGCGGATTTCCTAGCCCCAGTCTATTTCGAACTTGAGTTTTTGGTTTGTTTCCTCTCCCTGGATGTTAGAGCTCTATGCTCTCTCTACCTCGGCTATAGTTCATCTCAATAAAGTGATTTTGTTAACCCAATTTTTTTTTTTTATAAGGATTGCAACTAAAACCACAAAACTTTATTAAGGTTTGGCTAGAATCATCTCGACATACTTCCCTAAGGTCCCTAAGGGCTTCTTTGCAATATGCACCTCTTCATGGGCAAAGTTGGGCCCTTTTTATGCTACTTTGATAAAGGTAACTTTGTCGGGTGCTCTTCTTTTGAGCAACGTAGTAGTCTGATGGTTTTGGCCCCGTGGTTGTGCGACTTTTTTTTCTTCTTCTTCACTTGTTGTGGTATCCTCATGATTCTTTGCGCTTGATTGAGGAGGATGCTTTACTTAGCGGACTCAAGTGTAGTGGAGATACTCTCCACCAAGGCTGCCCCTCCACCCATACAATTCACACTCACATAAATATGGGACTCACACTACCTGTATCTGTACAACTATTTTATTATTTATAATATGGAGCAAGCTCTTTCTTGTGCAGGTTGGCTAGCCATAGACAGCGAAGTCTCCATTGATTAAGCTTGTGTCAAAGTGTAGTTATTCTTGAAGAAAAAATAATTCTATGTCCTTCGTCAATCATTAGTGACAACCCAAGTGAAGTGTTCTTGGTTGAAATTAAATATGAACTCCATTTTATCTATAACATTTTGGCTTGAAAAAGAAATATTATTCCATTTATGCATAGTACTTGTCCATTACTACTTTTATTTTAACTTTCCACTAATGGTTTGATCATTCATTTGGTTTTTATTCTGATGGGAACTCAACTAGGAGTACTGAGATAGATCAACTAATCATTTTCTCCTCTGATGAAAATGAGGTTGTTAGTGGTATTACAGATTGTCGAGAGCTGCAATTGTCCTCTATAATCGACCTTAATGCTATTGGTTTGGACATATTTTGTGCAATGGAATGCGATGGAGTTTTAATGCTACCCTTGATTCTTTGGACTACTTAATTACCGCTTGTTTTGAAAACTCTTTGCCATTGGACCCTTTAGCTTGTCTATGATGAAGATGAATAAATTGAGGATTTTGTAGGCCAATATGATACTTTTACTAACACAACCAATATTTTCATATGAATGATGTATATTTTATTATGTTAATTAAATAACTATCGACTATATTTTGTTGCTGAAGAAAATATTTGAGTCAAATCTATTGATGGTCAATGAAATATTCTAGTCCTTCGGCTTAAAAGATGACCAAATAGAGTACTTGACTTCTAATAAGAAAATGTTGGAATTTTTCAGTGCTTCTGTTACTCCAAAATTTCTAAACCATAAATATTGTAGTGCCAAGAAGAATAAGAACTTTGATAACAAATTACTCACTTGTTGTAGCATCTTTGTTGAAGTGTTTACAACTTTGTCAACCATAATAATTAAAGTTTAAGATTTGACGCGTTGTCCTCAAATCTAACCCCTTGGATGATCCACGCTTGATTAAGCTTGGTTCTGGTATCCTACAAGCAAAAAGGGTGGGTGCTGGCCGACTGAGGTGGTCAGGAAGCCGCTTCCGAAGGCTAAGTTAGATCCAAATACAACCCCACCTAATTGGGCTTCAATTCTGCTTGAGAAGTAAAATTTAATACAAGTTGTGGGAGTAAATGAGAATTACTATTAAATGTGGTAGGTGGGGTAATTTATACTTGAACCTGAGGCTTGATGTCCATCGTATCATCCATATGGCAGTGATCCCTAACTTGGGGTGCCACATCACAAGAATGGAAGCTTCATCACATCCCATTGAATGTTGACAATAGGCATGGCTTCATAGGCTAGGCTTGACAACTCATTGTGTCACGACCCAAGGTTTTAGGCTAGGTGGGGGCCACTCACCACAACCATACTAGGGCACATGACAATTCACATGTCCTGTTAAACCTATCATCAGAGCATTACGATAACAATACAGAAACATGGGTAGAAAGGGGGAAATTGAAACACTCTTAACTGATGGCACCTGTCCTACTCTTCCACAATAAATACAGAGTGCTAAACTGCTAGCCTAGATTACAACTATCCTTGTACCCTCCTTAAAGCTGGATATAAACACACATCACAAGATGAGTTTTATATACTATTGAACCAAATAAGAAACCACAAAAAAGAAAGCATCACATTCATGTCAACCCCGTTGCCTTTATTCTGAACTTGGGCCTCTGTTAATATTAAAAGCAATGAACTTCACAAGCCCAATAAGCAATGTGCACAACTCGATACAATACTCTCCTCATGCCCTTCAGCTGGTGATCGCCTAGGATATACCCTTGTTCAAATTAGTTCAAGAGACATTCCTTCATTAGTCCCAAGCCAAATCACTCGACATAATCTAGTTGAGAGCCTCTGGGGTTGGTTCACCACCAACCTCCTGATTCTGTTTGCTTCAAGGGTTTATATGGTTCAAGTCCTATTGCGTCAAGGAATCCGGATTCTCACCCCCGTCGGGTTCCCGACCACACAAAACAGTGGGGCCCACGGATGAAATTTTAATTTTTTTTTTTTTTTTTTCCAAAAAATGTTTTTCACCATGGGCCCCACTGTTTTGTGTGGTCGAGAACCCGTCGGGGAGCTGATCCGAACTCTGCGTCAAGAGATTAAAAAATTGTTTTAAGTCTGCCGATTTCTAGTCCGGTTCACCCAATTTTGAACCATGGGCTCGAACCTTGAGAGGTCAACCAGCCAAACCGCCAATATCTGTTGCTCTTTTTCTTCAGACATGATCTATATTCTTATCTATTAGCAACCAATGAAGATGGACCAACTGGGATTCAAGAAATCATTACCCACCTCTTAAAAATCCCTGTTCACGATTTAGAGAGAAAGATAAGAGAGATAACAAGCGCACGGCAGTTAAAGAAAACAAAGAAGAGAAAATCAATGGCGTCCACCACCTTGTTCTCCACCTTGGCGCCGTCATCCTCCGTGCAAAAACACTACCACCACGATGCCCAAGCACATCTGACATCTCAATGTTTTCAGGGTCTGAGACCGATGAAACCCACAGGTGCAGGTCAGTTCGTTTCATCACCTTCAGCCATCAGCAACGGCCGTAAGATTTCCATTTCAAAATCGAAATCTTACAAGAGAGGGACTTGCAGAGCTGAGCTGAACCCATCGCTGGTGATAAGCTTGAGCACTGGGTTATCACTTTTTCTTGGAAGGTTCGTGTTCTTCAACTTCCAGAGGGAGAACGTGGCCAAACAAGGGCTTCCAGAACAGAATGGAATGACCCATTTTGAAGCTGGAGACACCAGAGCCAAGGAGTACGTGAGTCTCCTCAAATCGAACGATCCTGTGGGCTTCAACATCGTCGATGTTCTTGCCTGGGGATCCATCGGCCACATCGTTGCTTATTACATCCTCGCTACCTCCAGCAATGGATATGATCCCAAGTTCTTCGATTAATCTCTGAGTAGAATTGAAATTTCCATTTTAATTCCTTTTACTTTCAAATATTTCTATAGACTGCTGCTCCTGTTTGTGAATGTTAGAAATCAATGTTGGTTATGATGATGCTTTCTGAGTTTGTTGCTCACATTTGTTGCTGGTGTTCATACGTTCAATCAAAAATCCACAAGATATGTTTTTAACTTTGAAGCAAACTTTTTCCAAAAAAAAATTCAAATTCATTCAAAGAAAACTTTTTGTTAGTTAAGCAGGGCTTTTTAGCTCAAGAATTCACTACAAGATTGGGTTCTCTAGAAGTAAGGTAACATTACATTGTTGAAAGCATGATTTCAATTACTTAATTCATCAATTGCTTAGCAGGTCAGAGAATGTGGTAATTAATTTGTTTTTTTTTCCTTTCACTACCTTAATCAAAACCTAACAATACCTTAAGGGCAACTCATTTGAAGCTTAATTAAACCTTTTCCATCTTGAGTTTGTACTAGAGAATCTCAAAAGCTTCTCATGTTTGGCTGAAGAAGGCATATTTTAGGGATTCAAATCATCTGCAGGTATAGATGTGTCAATCATCTTTTAGCTAAGCAAGAATGGTGTGCCAAGTGATTCTAGGTAATCCTACACTATTAGATGATTTAAAATTTTAGATTTGAATTTATACCTTGATTTAATTCTACACCTTTGCAGTTGTATATGGTATGAATCCATATTTTAGCTAGATTTTAGTACATATATAGATCGATGAATGACTTAAATAAGACAATTAATTTTGAACACCAACTTTGATGGAACTTATTTTTTCCATGACACTGAATGTGAAATTGAAGGTTCTTTGTTTTTTTTCCTTTCCCTTTTGCTAAAAGGTCATTTTCATTAGGAAACTCTGATATGCATGCTTAGAGTCACTTAATAGCCAACTCCTACCACAACATTAAAATGAAAAATCATGTGAAATCCAAGCTTCCTACTCCACTAGGTGGTCATCACGACTATCTGTATTGATCATCATCTAAACATGAGTAACCTCCTCAATTAAGTTCGTGATCCAGCTGGTTTAGGTTATGAAAGTGGTGTTTAATCTACCTTTTCAACTTCCTCTTCAATAATTTTAGCCTAGACAACAAGATGTGCATCAGGGATCCGACAACTAGACTTCTCCAAACAATGTGCACCAATGGAAGAAACTTAAGGTGGTCATTCCAATAGTTAAGGAAACAGAACTGATGCCCCCCCCCCCAAGATGGCAGAGAATCAACCAAGGTTACAATCATCGAGCAATGGTCTAAAACATTGGGCCAGAGGAAGCAGTCATGTGAATAGGGAAACTGTGCCAACCAACAAGAATCCACCACCACTTGTCCAACTTAGATATGATTTTGCTCTCGATCTCCACTAGATTTGTCACTCCACATGAAATGAAACCTTGTCCTTCTAAGGTCCACAAGGTCGGCATTTTCCATGCAAGTAGCAAGGGGGAGGACATTTCTAAGAGTAGACTCTGCATTGTCGGTCTTCTCATCTGGATGTTGATGAGCATTGAAATCTCCAAGAAATGCCGAAGGAAAGGCAAAAGAATGAGGTAATGATAGAATATCCAAATGCATCATCTCCCTCTCAGTCTCATAATTAGCTCCATAGACCATAGTGACAAGGAACCTTCTGGAAGAATCGGGAAGCAAGACTTCTAGATGCATTAACTGAGAAATCTTCATAATACACTTCGCATCAACAAAAGTGTGATCTCACAAAACCTAGAGTCTACCCATAGGAGAGCATTCATGGTTGTTATTGCAACGCCAAAAAGGAGAAAAATGGCAAAAAAAGGGGAAAAATCTCCGATTTAACTAGGGTCCTCCATAATCCCAAACAAGCATAGATGATTACTCCTAGCCAAATCCAAGATTACACACTGCTTCCCTATATCATTTTGACCACGGGGATTCCACACTCTAAAACAATTTTCGCCCTAAGATGGATTATTTTACTCAAGTTGTCAAAGAACGTCAGTCTACGTTAGAGAATTCATTTCGGAGAAGGAGAAAGTTGAGAAGATTATCTGGAGAGTGTGTTCTAACTGCAAAATTTAAGGTTAGTTGATTCCTCCTTTCTTCTAATCACCAAAAATAGTAGGAGTGGCCCCCCAAGGATGGCAAGTATGACGATGACAATGATGAGAGTCATGATCGTCGACACCCTTAATGCAACACTTATATAATAGCCAATCATCAATTGGAAGCAGGCAAGATGGTGATGAATTGCGATTGGTCCAAACCTTCGACTAGCATCTTCTTGCGACCATCTCTTTTGATTTTATTGACGGAGGAAACCATGAAGGAAGATCACATTAATTTAGGGAACCCAAACCCTATTTTGATCTAGCAATACGAGTGACTCTTCAATCACTCTATAATGCTGCTTTTTCTTAAGAGATAGGTTTCGGAAAGAACCTAAACTATATATTGTTTGATTTTTGTTTGAATTTAAGTTTTGGATCTATTATTATGATTAGACTTTGTTTGGGGATGAGTTGGGGAACCTAATTGTTTTGGAAGTGATTTGAAACCAGAAAATGAAGTCGATGGGAACCATGTCGGGTTGGTTTCTGAGCACCCGACAGGGTCGCCCCAGCTACCCATCTCATGCCACCCTACCCCACCCCTCCAGGGTCGACTGGCAAGGGTCTCCCTAGGCTACCCACCCCCTGTTGTTTGGGAATTGTTTCTATACTTCGACGCTTGACTTTCTAAATTAATTCTAACATGAACCATCAATTAATTAGGATAATTTGAGACGTATTAGGCCATTGTTTGATTCACTCTTTAAAGGTTATAGACTACTTGTCAAGTGAGGAAATTCAATTATGTATGCTTAAGATTGAAGCTTAAATTATTATTGAAATTTCATATGAATTATATGTTGTTGTCGTGTGATTCTTTTCTTCATATTAGAATCTGAATTTACTTATAATTATGCTCTGAAATGCTGTATTGAATCATGAAGTATTATAGTTGAGTTTGGGATTAAAAATGTTATGCATGGACTTGACCTGGGGTTGTGGCACGACCATTGCCCTTGGAAACTTAGTATGGAAATGTAGTTTTGGTTGCACACCTAGGATATCTACTTGCATATGGTTAAGAATGCCCCCCTAATGTATTATGACCCTATTGGCATAGGAATTAAGGTTGAGTGACCCGTAGCAGTGACATTTGGTTGGTGGGTGCCAAAGATGGTGAGATGCATGGACACAAGAGCTCCCCCCCCCCCCCCCCCCCCCCCAAAAAAAAAAAAAACTATGTGGATGATCAATAGAATTATGGGTGTGTAGTCCGAGTTGATTGGTGCTATAGGATACAACATCCCTAGACTTGGGAGGATACTGGAACTAAGAATGTGAGATGCACGAGGGGAGGTATTTGGACCTTGAGTAATATGTCAAAGTAGAAGGCTATGCATTAGGCTAGGTATTACCCTGACACGCATCAATACTCATGGCAATGGTTGTGGTGAGAGAGCGTGGCCCTAATCCTTAACCATGGTCGATGAGAAGATTGCTATCCCTATACCTCGGTCGGGACACTCAAAATCAGCGAGACTTCGTGAGATGTCTATGTGGACTACCCAGAAGAGGCTAGTGGCATACCTTAATGCATGTCTACGTATATAGAGACTTGCATTGGTTGAAGTATATGAGCGAAGTATATGAGCATCACTACATTGCATTGCACTATCATAATCATACTCTCATATAATTATTTTGTTCATTTTTGATCATGTGGATATCTATACATTGTTGAATTACACGTTGAGTTCTTTGAAACTCATCCCTCGTGGAAATGTTGTTTTAGACTTTGCTGCAGGTCATGATGCCTTGGCACTTTATGCTCACAAGATGTTGGCGACCAATGCGTACGACATACTAGAGTATTGGAGTGATAACGTGCATGGTGACACATGTGCATGTCTGGGCTGTTCATATGGAGCTTAGTCCTACGATTAAAGAAGCCAGAGACCATTAGAGAAATTGAGACATTTGAATTTCATATCTATCCTTTAATTAAGAATTACACAATGTAATCTTTGAAAATATTAAACTCATATTTCATTTCATTCCCAGTTTGACTTTCAATTTTTTTGTAGACATTTCTTCAAGTTTTGATCATGCTTCCATTTTTTTATTTTTTATTTTTTATTTGAGATTCTTTGAATATTTTTTTATACTTAGTAATTAGTATTAAATAATTATTAGATTTATTGTTCCCTTGCTCATGATTATGTTATCATGTGGATTGTGTGTGATTGCATGTGAGCCTGATCTTGTGACTGTGGATCACTCCTTTGGGTGGATCCAATACTGGCTAGGCATAGTTGACAAGTTACTTCTTGTAAGGGAAGTGCCTCCCATCTCTTCAACTATGACCTTCGTTGGCAGCCCCTTGTCTATACTAACTAGGACGCAACACCGTGCAAACGAGAGATGTCCACGGTACATCATTCAACGATCACATAGATTGGTTTTCCAACTAGGCTAGCAACCACCCCTAGTGAATGACTTCCCACAAGTCTAAATGCAATCCAGAAAATCACAACCATAAGAGTAAGAACTTCTCATCTTTCTTCTGAAAGGAGATTCCAGGCGCCCACAGGCAAAGGATCAGTGGTTTTGAATTTATCATCCATGTCCCTTTTGACATGATTTGTTTGCTTAAAAAGTCTCCAGGAATTCAAAGATAAAGATCCAACTATCTAACCCGTATACTCCATAGCACCAACATGAACCAACTTCAATTGCATGAACTTCCTCATTGTAGTGAATGTTGGTTTTTTACTAACACGTACCCCACAAGAGTTGTATTCCACCGAGCATGCTCATTAGCTAGGTAATTAGGATTGCATGCTCATCTCTTCATGCCATCCACCACCACTAGTGGGACATACATCACTGAATCATGCTCATCATCAAGCATCCTTCTTCCCTCAAACAACGCCACCCATGTTTTCAAGTGTTCATCCCTTCCTAGGGATGAATAACGTGGCGATGGCAAAGAAAAATTAAAGACCATTTGTCACATCCCCTTAGCCGGTACTCTATTACCCAAATACCCGAAGGTGTGATCCACAGCCCCAAAGGTCAAGTCTTAAATAGTCATCCAACCATTCCAAATAGTCCAATTATGAGCAAGAATATGCCAATGATGGAATGTTAAAGCGGTTAAAGGCCCAACTTCCCTAGGGGAGGTCTTGGGTTCGCATCCATTTGGCGGCATTAATATAAAAAAGCTCCCCTGAGGATGTAATCAAGGTGAGCGCAAGCTGGCCCGAATGAACCTTAGATCCAAAAAATATATATATATAATAATTATGAGCAAGAATAAATCAATGTGTTAATTCAATTAAAGAATTAAATCAAAGAGCAAGAATAAATCAATGTGTCTTTTCAATTAAAGAATTAAATCAAAGTCTTTTCAATTAAAGAATTAAATCAAAAGTAAGGATCTCAAAACCAATATCAATGTTCTACGAGATGCTACGATTGTAAACGGATCTCAAATATCTCGTAATTGAGGGGGATCTAGTAAAACCTAGCTTGCAAGCCTCATAAGGGTGCGATCAAACTATTCTAAGTGTTACATCAGTGTCTTTAAGTAAAATGTAGTTTCTAAACTCAAAAATCTTTGCATCGAGTACGGGATAGACCAGCTCATGAGTCGAGCTAATCCTGGTATGAGCAGCCAAGACACAAACATTCTTCATCGTGAATGTCATAGTCGCCAACACCTTGTACACCGTACGAATCTTTCGTCGAGGTCTCGTATTTCTGGATCTCGGTATCTCGGTATCATCTGTACCTGCAGCAAAGTCTAAAACAATATTGTCCCTGGGTCTTAACCCTATTGGTCATCCTCACGGGTTGTCTACCAATCTTGAGAGCCCATGAGCCCATGTTTATTATGATGCCACCCTACCAATGAATGGCCTCCACAATGTGGTTATGTCCTCTCACGGGTTGGCTATCGGTCTTGAATGCCCACCCCCCACATTGTTGCCACGATCACTCGGCATCAATACCCACGCCGATAGGGTGTGATATGATGGGGTTTCTAACCAAACCCATCTAGACTTCCTAGTCATGACATCCAATGATCATTAAAAGCGCCAAGGGGCATCATAGGATTGTGTCCCATACCACCTCTACTGATGTCCCAAGATAGAAAAACACCCGAATGGTATTCCCCAATTCAGAAACACAATCTAACATTTGCATTACAATATGATTCCAATCACATTATCATATCACAATTCATTCCAAATTCAAAACAGTCACATATAGATCATATATGAATAGCATCATTACTAAACTATATTTTGAAAATATAGAGTCGTAGTGATCATTTCTAAACCATATAACAGCAATATAAAACATGCCTTTCAAGTCCTATTACGAATAAGAATGTAACTAGGGTTATGTCTAAGTGAACATCCTCACCTTTTTATCGATTCGAAACCTTTGAAGAATAGGTCAAAGGATGAGTTCAAACTTGTCAAAGAGTCCCAACAACACAATGATTCAAAGTTATAAACAACCCTAGAAGTTTAGAGTTGAAAAGAGAACAAAACCTAGCCACCAATCTGCAAACACAAGGCTTGGTCGCTTGGGGCTGCTAGGACAGGCGACCAAGGCTTCTGTGTATGGGCAGAAAGTGCCTAAATCAATAGAAAACTTCACGTTTGGATTCCAAACAACTCCAAAATTAATTAGAAAATTTTGAAATCATGGTAGGACATTATCTAGCGTGGTTTAAGGATCAACCATAGCAAAAGGAAAGAAAACCTAATGAATCCTATATTAGGTTTTTACTGAAATCATACTGCAAGATTCATGGAAGAGCTAGAGTGAATGGATTCACTCTAGAGTGAATGGATTCACTCTAGAGTGAAGAGGATAGAAGACAAATGTCTGAAATCATAATAGATTATGGTCTCACTTGGTTTAGAGATCAAACTAAACAAAAGTATGAAAATGTAATAGATCTTATACTAGGTCTTCTTTGAAATCTTACCGTGAAGTTCACAGCAGAGCTAGAGTGAATGGAACTTCACTATAGAACAAAGGGGAAAGTAGAGATAGGTCATCACAACAAGTATAGATCTTCTTCTAGGTCTATACAGTAGGTAGAAACAAGAAAAAGTGAAGAACTAGAACAAATAAGAGGATTACTAACTTTTAAGAAAGAGAATCAACGAACAAAAACCTTGATGGATACTTCCACACCTTCCTTCACCTTGGAGAGTGTATTTTTGAGAGTCTTTGACGTTCTTTGATAGCTTTATAACATAATGACACGTTTTAGAACGAAAAATAATTAAATAGGGCTTCAAAATATATATTTTCCCAAAACACCCTTTTTGCCCAAGACTAGTCGGTCACCTGAGCTGGTCGCCTGGGGGCTGGGGCAACCAAGGTAGGCTGCCAGATCCTGGTAGTTTTGATCTAAGAGGGGTATTGATGCTCCGAAAGCCCTAGCTTCTTCTTAGGTCTTACCTGGTTTTTCTGGACCTTCTACTTGTGTCATTATTGTACTCTTGATCCATCTACCAAGTTTGTCAATGTTCGAGTTAGTTCTTCTTCCATAATCTAACAAAATTCCTAACTTAGCATCATATCCATCTACTTTCATTGGTTCATAGTTTAATCCAATGGTTTCAATTCGGATGGCCCATAGTTGCCTTCTTCTTGCACTCTGGGTTTTCAGACTTACAATATGGATTTCCTGGTTAAGATTTTGAGGGATTTCACATTTAATGTCTCCTAACCGACAACCATAAGGCCCAAACCAAAAGTCTTAGTAGAAGATCATGACGCCCCCTCAAAGATGCCACCAAGATCCAACCCCTTCTTTCTTCTCGTAGAAGAAGTTTCTCCTTAGTCCAAGTAAGAGAATTTCAAAGGTACCTAAAGGTAATGTGAAAGTTTGAACTTGTAACTTTGAGATACCATTAACTAATCAACTTGACAATAACCAACTATCTACCATCTGTCATTTGTTTTTATGGGAGAAGGGTTTGGTGTGGGGTGGCATGAACTAATTTGGGCAAAGAGGAGCCAACGTAGATACTCTTTTATCCCTTGGCTCATGGTTTTGGGAAGATTCCCTACCAAGGATAGGTTGCTTTCATGGAGCATCTAAGTGGATCACTTATGCACCCTCTATAGATAGGAATCCGAGAACCACAATTATCTATTTTGTCAATGTGGCTTTTCTAGTTCAAAATTTTCTTTTGGGGGAGGGGGTGGGGGAAAGCAGTTCTTTCTCTTAATGGATATCACAAGAAGGCCATTATTATTCATGTGGATGGTGCCTGGAATAATTTAGGTTTGGGTGGGAGGGGTGTCATTATTTGGGAACGTGGTGAGTTGTTTGGGGCCGCCAAATGTAAGTGGAGTCACTCTTTCTCTGCCATGTCTATGGAAGCTGAAGCATGTAGGGATGTTGTCCTCTTCGCCATTGCTCTCTAGTTGAAGAAGGTTACAATCTATTTGGATTGCTTGCCAGTTGTTTTGCAGCTGAATGGCAGCAATGCTCTGTGGATTGGGCATCTTTAGGAATTTTAGCCCATGTGAAGTCTTTTTACTCTCTAGTTTTATTTCTATCCGGTTTAGGTCTTTTTCCATTATGGGAACCTTTTAGCAGATTTTCTAGCTATTGGCTCCTCCCATCTCAGCCTTGCTAAAGTCTGGATCAGAAGCCCTCCTCCTTTTGTTGTAGATACCTCTATCTGTAATGCGAGGTCTTTCTCGCTTTCCTCTTTCATCTAATACAAATCCATGTTTCGGACAAAAAATAAAAAATAAAACTACCAAAAAAAGGAGAAGCTATGTAATTTGTATTCTAAAGCGGAGAGCTTTTGGTGATTTCAATACTTTGTGAATGTGCAATAAATTATTGACAAATGTCCTTCCATCTTGCAACCATCTACATTTTCATGTGTCAGCCATCTACATAGAGTTTCAAATGTTCTTGGGCATGGGGAGGATCTTCCTTCGCTTGTAACTTTGTATGTACATTGTCTATAATTTTATAATATTATATATACATTTTTTTTGTTTAAAAAATATTATATAGAACTTATAAATAGGGGATTTTTCTTTTTCTTTTAGGATCTAAGGTTTGTTTGGGTGAATTTACGTATAAATATATGGCTCAAGACTTTATCCATAGTCTAAAAGATATTCAAACTCTTAAAGGTAATATTATGAGGCATTGGATTTTTTTTTTTTTGGGTAGCAATAAATGATTTGGATGCTCGTCTGCACTTTAGATTTTTATTTGGTGGAATCCACTTTATGATAAATGCTAATAATAAATGCCTTGTCCTATTATAATAAATGCTCATGCATTCATTAATTGCAAGAGTTTTTTTTTCTAAATTAGTTCTTAAAGCTCATAACAAATTTAGATCAGATTCTCTTATATTGCTCTAGATTTCAATCTAAATCTAAAAAAGCGTGAAGAATAGAATTTCATCACTAGAAGTAAAATGATATGTTCTTATTAAAATCTCGGTAAAAAAAAAAGTAGATTCTCTGCATCAAATCTACGCATTTATGGACAGAAGTAAAAAAAATCATCGAACTACCAATTTATCTATACCTAAGTCAATTCCTATTTTCGACATGTATTATTTAGTTTAGAAACTCATTCGAAGTCTAACCTCAAGCTTACATTTTGCAACCCCAATAATTATCATCATTACTAATAAATATTGTTGACAACATAGTTAATAAGTTCTTGTATTAATTGTCGTATCCAACTATTTTAATAGAGGATGACATATTTGTTATATTTCATTCACTATGTCGTTCTCATATATGACTTTGAAATTACATCGTATCGATGCTCTTATGTCATCCAGATCTCGTAATTCATTAACCTACTAATTATTATATGAATTATCATGGTTTGAGTATAACCAAAAGAACTTGACGATTTGATATCAGATTAGTTGAATCGGCCGATTCATATCGGTACAAAATAAAATAATAAAATGTCAAAAAATCACTTCTAAGAAAAAATGGAGTTATATTTTTTTCCCCCTCTTGGTTACTAGGTAGATCCGTAGATATGTCTAGACTATGAACTGAGTCGCTGACCAGGAGTCATGACTCGGAATTTGGAATTTCAAAAACACGTGTCCAAAAAAAATATAATAATAATACGTTATCCGAGTGATTTGTCTTTTTTACCCATAGTATATGTATGTATATTTAACCCTAATATTTAATAATTTATAATATAATAATAAACAATTTTCTCCTACTTCTACTTCTTTCTCTACATATAAATTTATACATCTCCATCACAAATGTATTCCAATCTGTATCCTCTCCTTCTGCGATAGTGTTTTCTTCTCCAACAAAAAAAAAAAAAATAGTGTCTGAGTCTGTTTGTCTTTCTTGGGAATCTACCATATTTTATACAAGAGTCAGCATGGTACGGATTAGAAAAAAATTATTAAAAATGAGGTAATCAAAAATTTATTTTCTGAGTTTACGAATATTTTCATTTTTTATTTTAGATGGTGAGAGATTTTCTCCAATCCCCACCCATGGATTCCATTCTCTGATGTCTCTTCTTTGTCCTCTGTGAAACTGTGATATTTTCTTTTTTTTTGGTAGAAGTGAGACTCTGAATTTTGGACTGGTTTTTTGATTTTGATGAAATTGGAAAATTCACGTTTCTTTTACCCTTTTGACGAAAAAAATAATGTCTACCTCTCTCTCCAGTACTGAGCCAACTCCAACAGCGACTGATGCGGGAAGTACGAGTGAACAAATTCCCAGCACTTCAGGTGGTGCTGCTGCTGCGGCTGCGGCTGCTGCGGCATCGACGACTGCTGCTGATGCTTCAACCATAGCCAAAGCTGGGAATTTAGACGTAGCTAAATCCTATCCTTTGCCGTCTGCTGAATATGAAGAAGTCGTTGAGGATGTTGATATGTTCATGCAAACCCTCCTAGAACTTCATCGTTACTTGGGAACCAAGTTTATGTGAGTTTGTGACTTGTTTACCTAAATTTCTTGGAGTTTATCTGCAAATGAAATGGGTTTTAGTCGTCTTCATTTCTTGCAGTGTTTCTTGATTTCTTGCAAATAGTGCAGGATTTTATGGATTTGATTTCTTGGTTAACGGAATTTATGTGCAGGCTTCTTTTAGATGGTTAGTTTGTTTATATTTACTGTATGTGATCTGTCTTAACTTCGAAGAAAGAGTTTTTAGAGGCGTTGTGTATGATTTGTTATTTCGCCGTGTTTCAGAAATGGGTTTTTATAATTCTTGGATTTTCTCCTTGTTGGTTTGTTGTTAAGGTATACTGATGATTATATTTTTTCTGTATATGATTCTGTTCTAACGTCTAAGGAAGACCCTTGGAGGCAACGTCGTGGACGCTTTTGTATTTCACTGGATTTCAGAAATTGGTTCTATTTTGCTGGACTTCTCCAATCATTGTCTCCGTGCTTGATATATATATATATATATTATTTTTATTCTTGACGATCTGTTATCGTAAGATGAAATGTGGGTTCTTTCAGGTATTTGTATCTAAAATTTGCTCTGAATTCGTAGTAAAGAAAACGGGGTTTTTTATCTAGGGATTTTGTAAATTCCCCATCTCCTCCATATGCTGCTGCTGTTTTTTTTTTCTTCTTCAGTTGGACATTTTTCGTTTTACCTTGCAGTTTGCTTACTTTAACTGCATGCATGTGATACCTGTATCGTTCAGCTTGTGGGATGGGCTGAACATGGCATTTCTTTGCAAATCTTTTTTGTTTTTCTGTTGCTTTGTTTTTTTTTGTTTCTCTGGTGAGGGTGGGGTGGGCGAGAATAAACCTTGTTTGCAAGGTATGATGTGGGGTCATTTGTATTTTATCAAACAGTTTGAACGGTTTTATGCTTTACCTATTCGTGTATTACATTTTGAATTTTCCCTTGTTTTTGTACTTTCTTTTTGTCTTTATAAACAACGATTATTAAATTGGATGCCAGTAAGTGAGCACGTGTTTTTCGGTTCTGACTCTGTCAAAGAATGTGCTTCTTTTTGCAAATACTGGACTTTGATCAATTCAAAAAGAGCAAGTTTTTTAATTGCCACTTTATCGCTGCCCCTCCTGTCTGATGGAGTTATTACTTCTATGTGATTGCTTTTTCATATGGTCAGTGTGCTCCTTGATTATGGGATTTGGAAGTCCTTGGTTGGTAGTTTCAGATTGGGAGTATTTATTATTTAGATCAATACGTTTGTATTTAACGTTGCATGTGAATGTGTTACCTTGCCAGATTGGCATGCCATGCGTGCCTTGAAATTTAATAGATGTTAGCTTCTCACATACAAACCATCTGGTTCCTACATTGAAAAAGAGAAAGCTCTTCATTTTTGTCTTCATTTCACCCTGTGATTCACTCACTTGACAGGGTGCCTACCATGGGAGGAAAGACCCTGGATCTGCATCGCCTTTTTGTGGAGGTAACATCCCGTGGTGGTCTAGAAAAGGTATGAATCATATTATTTCTCTAAATGTGGTTAAGACACTTCCTGCACTTCTCATACTATGAATGGATGGGTAGTTCAATGTAGCATACAAGTTATTTTGGCTGGGGTTGCTGGCCTGTGGTTCATCTGATCCTCCGTGATACACCATGGTCGATCTTCCTTGGCAATTGGCCAAAATGTTGTCGAATGGGTTATAGGACCCAGCCTCCAGTGCCATTTTGAAATCCTTGGTCTCAAGGATCTATTAATGCATATGCGAAATTAAATGCTAAGCATTCTGAATTATCCACAGCATATGGGTGATCCATATAATTTGTTGCATGGTTATGCATTTTGTTCTTTTCTATATGGTATGAAGTGAATGGCTAAGATTGCGCGACCAAACCCAGCTTAGCCTTCTCTAATTGGATTACCATTTTGTTTCTTTTCTTTTTTTTTTTTTTTTTGTTTTTTGTTTTTTTTTTTTTTGTTTTTTTTTTTTTGGGGGGGGGGGGGGGAGTTGTTTGCACGGCCCCCTATTCCAATTATCTGCTCCTTCCATGCCATTTCCTGATGCTGGAGCAGTCCCATGGACCAAGCTGAACCTATTTGAGAATCTAGATGGAGAACTGTGTCCAATTGTTTTTTAGAACCTGATAGGATTTTGAGAAATTTTATTTATTTGGCAAATATTATATTATCCTTTGTTTTCCAAAGTTATTAGACGTGTTGGGAAACTTTAATTTGAGTTTTATTGACTTTATAATTTTGTTTGTTCTTTTAGGAATTAATTAGGACCCAGGAGATAGATTATAATTCTATTGCCATTATAGACGTCAATTAGGGGATTTATTTTAATTTTTATTGTATAATCGTCATTTCGGTTCCTTTGTTTTCACTTATTGTTGTATCTTTGCCTCCTTAGATTTGTGCATAATGGTTGTGATGTTACCCTGGATTCCAGTGCCAGTAGGAGGATCTTTTCTATGATCACAGCAAGCAGTCTAGGGTTTAATGCTTTGCTGTTCGGGGTCCAATCTCAAAGGATGGCAACAATTAGGGAATTGTAACCTAGTTCAGGTCTGGAACTCAGGAATAGCAGCTGTATTGCACTCAAAATGCTCAAGGAACCCCATGGCTAGGTCTGATTAGGTTCCCAACTATTAGTTCTAGGTATAGGGTTGAGTTGGATAGGGTTTTAGGGTTTGACTAGGTTAGAAAGAGGTCTGAAATTAAGAGAAAATACTCTGTTTTGTATGAACTGCAATTGCAGAAAATTTCCAAGTAAAATTAGGTCTCTTATTGTGTTTTGGACTCGGTTAGGGTTAGGGTTTGGATCGAGGGTAGGGTTGGGGGGGGGGGGTGATGCTAATCCTAAAAGGGTTTAGGCTTTGGGTTAAGGGAAGTAGATTTATAGGGTTTCTAATGGAATTAGGGTTGAGGGTTTTAAAGAAGAAGATGAAGTGCAGGATAATTCTACAACTTCTAAAGGAGGGGATGTAGTTAAGTTCAGAAGTAGGAAAGGGGGAGAGGTAGGGTTGATCCTAGGGTAGGGCTAATAGGGGGAAGGGGGTAGGGGATATAGGACTTATAAAAGGGGTAGGATGCTGTTGCCACAAGGGGGGAGAAGAGGGTGAGGAAGCTTCCAAATGGGGTAGGGAGGGGAATTGAGTTGGGAATTGGGTTGGGGGTTGTACTTGTTTAGAAAGGGGCTGTTAGCTGAAGATTGAGTTGAAGAGGGCTCCAGGGCTGCTGCAGGCTTGAAGAAGATGAAGAAAGCTGTAACTGCGGAATCTCTCTCAATTCCCTCAAACCCAGGTTGTGGCTAGCTTCCCATGGCTCCAAGTCTCTGAAATTTTATTGATCTTCAACTGAATTGCCTACAATGAAGTGGGGGCTTTTTATAGCCTTACACTTGATGGAAACAGACTTAGACTCAATCTAGCAAACTTAATTGGGACTCAAACTAGAGAATCCATGTTGGATTGGGATTCCTCTTACAACTCTGAAACTTAATAACAAACTAGAAAGGAGTCTTCGAAAAATCTCCTAAATAAAAAAATAACTTGCAAAAATAAATAACTTCTAGGAGGAATCCTGCTTGAAAATTGGATCCCAACTGGGACTCTAACTCTTATAAGAACTCTAGCCACTAATCCAATTGAAAAACAAGTAGAAATAAGATCCTAAAAATATCATGGGATTTACTGGACCCTTTTGGTTTTTAAAGGGGATGGGAAAAGACCATAATGCCCTTCTGAAGGTTCGGCCAGCCCCTTGGTGCTCCAATGGGCTTGGTTTGTGGTCCAGATTTTGATGGGCTTTGTGCAGGTTGGACCTTGTTACATTAGGTTGGTTTTTGAATCTTCTCCTTACGGTCTTAGGCTTGCCACATTTATGTCAACAATTAGTTTCCACACACAATAATTATATGATGGTTCATCCGCCGCCCTACCTCCCCACACCCCAAAAAATAAAAATAAATAAATAAAAAAAAAGAGAGAGAGAGAGAAAGAAAGAAGAAAGTAATTTTATGATGATGCAAATTGGAAACCCCATGCAAGGCAATGATTAGCTTGGATTAGGGTTAGGGTTTTGGGAAATTAGGGTTCTAAATTTTGTGGTTTCTAGAGGGTAACTGGGGCTGAAATTAGGGTTGAGTGTGGAGGGAGTGAGGGGATTGTGAATTTGTGATTCTAAAAAGGACAAAATTCTGTGGAGGGAATAGGGAGTTATGAATTTTAGGGTTTGGGGGAAGAAGAGGGCTGAATGGGTAGGGAAGAGGGGAATCACGGGGTGTGGCGGAGGTAGAAGATGGGGAAAGGTTAGGGTTGAGTGCTTACCAAATTAGAAGGCTGGGGATGAAGAATTGCTGAAGCCAACAAGCTGCCGCAGGAGATTTCCTGTGCTTGGAAACCCTAGTAACCCTAGTCAATTCTTGATCTGTGCTGTAACTCTCTCTCTCTGCAGTAATTTAGTCATCAAAACTCATCTCTTACAAGCATTAGGCAATAAAAACTCCTACATTCCTACTAGAACTTAACTTCAAAAGCTGAAACTAAAAGACCTTCTATTTTAGACAGAACTCCTAACTAAAATAGGAATATAGGATTGCTTCTTAAATCTTAACTTAACATGGACTGACTGACAAAAAATCAAAGACAGAACTGGGCTCCAAACAAAATTGTGACTATGACTAGACCTAGTTGGGCTTGACTTTGACTGTCCAAAATGACAAAAATACCCGTGCTGTCAAACCATGCTGCTTGGCAGTGCTGTAGGCTGCTGGGTAGCAACCCTAGGTCGTTGGTCCTGCATCAGCACCCCAATTGATGAGGGTGTGAAGTGGTATAGTTTCATTTCAGTGCAGCTTTGGAATAGTTCAAAAACTAGGTACTCAATACCTATACATTACATACCATATAAAATTTACATTTGTGAAATCGCAATCATACCACTATAGTATGTTTTCAATGCAGTATGCAAACCATATGGAAAATGGTGCCTGTACGATATGCAAAAGGAATAGAAATGATGCACTGGATTAGTCAACCTTTAGTTTTCCCTGATCAATGTCACTTTCCCCCTTAGTTTCAAGCATTGTTCGCAAATCAAAGAAGAATATTTTCTATGGCTTGAGACTTCAGGTACAACAGGGAACTCGGTTCTCAAAAAATCAAGATCTCGCAAGATCTCAATCGAGATATGGTAAAAATCCCTGATCAACTTGCGCAACTCAAGGGCCCATCTCAGCGGGTAGTAGGTTTCAGTTTGGGCTAAATACAGTGGTAGCCTTGGAATTGTGGAAAAACAAGTATATATATGAGTTTCAACTTGGCTGTAAGTTGAAAACCGATATGCTTAAGGAGTGAACGTGCAAACTTACAAAACATGATTTATGCAACCATTACTTGATATAAATGAATATAAAGGTTTAAAGTTAAATAGTACATCAAACATGTTCTGTTGTTCACAATTTCACATTACAACATCGGTGCACCTACAAGTTACACCATGAGAGTACAAGAGTAAAATCAATGACTGAAGCTCCTCCGACTTCTGCTCCACCAGCACCTCCATCAAAGTAGAATATAGTTTTTGAAAAAAATGAAGTTTGGGAAGAACACTCACATTGCTTCAAGATTAGCTTCAAAATAGTAGGTCTTTGTTGTAGATTAGCTCAATAGGTTGTTGATGCAGCCTAGGTTTGAGATTTGACTAATTTCCTGATGAAAAATCCGGCCTAAACGCCAAAACAAGGGGGAAGAGTGTCGAGACCAGTTGAGATTGAGATATCTCAACTTGTCTTGACCTAGATGGGGTATTTATAAAGACTAGGTTGAGATGAGACCTTGCGAGATCCGAGATCTCAGCCAATATATTGTATTTTTTGATACCGTCTGAACTTGCATGAGATTTCAAGCTCCCAAAAGAGTGAGATCTCGTGAGACCTTGAACCATGATATTTTCTATGTTGTTCTGCTTCCTTCCAGTGTTAGGTTAAGCATTTAGGAAGCCCTAAAGAAACCAATGCGCATCTGACTGCAAAGAAGAAAAAAAAACTAATTGTTTAGGAACCCATCAAAATTCTTCTGATGAAGATTTTTTTTGTAGCTTTTCTTTCCATTGAATGGTAAATGCCTTGCTCACCTCCTTGGATGAAGACAAAGATTTACTAGCTTTTGTTTTCTCCAGAGGGGAATTCAGTTGGAGTTGAAGACAAATTGAAGTTTTCTCGTTGTTTTCTTTGTTAAATCTATGGGTTTGCTCTGTTGGAGAAGATTAAGGACAAAATGAATTTTTTTTCTTTGTTTATGATTTTCAGTGTTGTTGATGATATTTAGTTTTTCGTTTAATAATTCCATTAGTTTAGAGTTTTTTTGTAATTATGGCTGGGTGATTTCGTTTACTGGGACAACATTGACATTGTTAGTGTTAGGACGTCTCTTTCTCTTTGTTGGTTTGAAGTGATGAAGGTCCATCCAGCTTTAAAGAAATTGAACATGATGCTTAGGTACGGCATCAATCCAAGCCTTTTGGAAGCTAATAGACACATGGGAAGGCAGAAAAACTCCGTCTATTTGTGGAGTTTCAGGATTTTGCTATTGACAAGTAGTCCTGTACTAAAAATGAAGGAGGTTTTATTTTCTTAACCCTTAAACCGTATGTAAGCTGCAGTTTTGGTATGTAGAATGAAACCATTGCCATACCATATTGCATCAAAAGCTTCTTGAAAACCACACTTTCCCATATTTGAAACAATTTGGTACGATACAGCTTTATATGGGCTGTTTCAGTTTCAGTACCTAATTGGCACCCTTACCATTTGAGATTATCCCATGAGAACACCCATACAGCCTAACTGAAATAGCAAGAAACCCTTTCTTAGAACAAGCTGGTTCTCTTAGAAGATCTTGGTTTCCTCATTCAATTGAGGCTGCATCAGTTATTTACTGGGCAAATAGTTAATGTTAGTGGAAGCTTAAGCACGTGAGGCTTTCTTTTGTCTCCCGGGGGGGGGGTAGTATTTAGCTTTATCAATGAGCATCTTGCTCCAGTGGGTGACCAATATATGGGCCATTTTGTTGGGAACCCTTGATTCTTTGGTGGATGTATTATTACCATAATTTGATAGCTGAAATTGAATGTATTGTCAATCATTATTACCAGGTCCAAGTAATTGTAGTTTTTGTTGTGTTTTTCAGTCTTTAATTTCTTCTTTTTTGTTCCCAAACACAAACTGGTAGATTGTAAATTTCCATATGCAGAAAATGATTTGGCCACAACAGTCTTATTTCTCAAATACGGTGGTAGGAGCTTTGTGCACTGGGCATGCCCTTTTTACTATAATGACATTAGATGCACATCAGCTTATCTACTACTATAGTACTATCTATCTTTATGTTTCTTATTTTGATAATAACATACAGGGATGATTCTTTTTTGGAAATACAACAATTTTCGAGTTTGTCCTTTCAGTTTGTTGTCGTTGTGCTGATTCGTGATTAGTGTACATTCACATAAAAAAATGTCTCTCTTGGATTGGTTTCAGGTTGTTAGTGATCGCAAGTGGAGGGACGTTATTGATGTATTCTGTTTCCCAGCAACAATTACCAATGCGTCATTTGTCTTGCGGAAGTACTACCTTTCCTTGCTTCATGACTATGAGCAAGTGTATTACTTCCGCCGACATGGCTCGTTGACCTCAGAAGCTGGTGTGTTTTTACCCAGATCTACATCATGCTCTCCATTATCTGATCATTTAGTTATGTTGTTTAATAGTTCCCTCTTTTTTTCTTTTTATTTGAAAAAACAAAAAATCTTCAGTTTTCCTTATTTATTTCTTTCCGCAGTTTCTGTGGCTAAGTGCCCTGCCCGTGGGTCAGCAAGCTTACAAGTTCAAGCTGATGCTCCAGCTTCTAATGAAAAAGGAAGCTCTGTAATTGAATCACCAGGTCAGATACTTCAAACTTTACGTTTCCTTTTGGAGCATGTTTCTGATGTGAAATATGGTTTGCCATTAACAGTAGGAAAAACATATTTCCTCTCTTCAGTGAATATTTTGTGAACACCCAAAAACAGAATTTTTGTTCAAATCATTTGCCACTAAAAATAAGGCTCTTAAGTGTCTTGGTTCTGAAAGTGGCAATTTAGGTGCCACAGCATTTTATATGGTGACACGTACTAGTTTTAAGATCTTTTGGGAGTTCTAATCTTTTTAATATGGTGCCTTCTGGATATAGTAATATCAAATTTTAACAGTTTATTTGACTGAATTCTTTCTTAACTTCAAAATTCTGACGCTTTTTCATTCACAGCTTTGACCTTAGCCCTTTTGTTCCTTTCCACCATGCCTCACTCTGGTAAGGAAAACATTTTTGAGCCTCTTCCCTGTCACTTTGAATCCATCAAATCAGATAATAGTAGTCTTCAGTTGCACTGTCACTTGTCTTTGCTGCATGTGACAAACCATCTCCATCAACTCTCTCATCTTGTTACTTACTGGTGCTACTAAACTTCCTCCAGATGCTTCATTTTCTAGTTTGCTTTTCTAGTCATGTCAATTATCAAGTTCTGCTACACTAATTGGATTCATGTGTTAATGAGTAGTTCGTTAAGTATTTTTGACTCCTGATGGTATGCTCAACTGGGTCATTGATTTACACAATTTTCTGGAAGACTTCACCTTTCTCACTTCTCTGCTTGTATTTGCCACTTAACTTTACAGGCCTCCTTACATATGATTGAACCACCATTATAGGCTTTTCTTATTCCTGTGCATGCCTTAATAATTTCTGTATCTTCTGTTATGCAGCAAGTCGTCAACTGCAGGTTGGCTGTACAGTTTCTGGACAAATTGATGGAAAATTTGATAATGGATATTTTGTGACTTTTAATGTTGGTTCCGAGGTGTTGAGAGGTGTCCTGTATCATGTTCCTGATAAGTTGCAAGTGCCTAGGAGTCCTACTACTTCAATCATGACTGATCGGCCAAACCGTAAAAGATCTGCAAAAGAATTGAAGGATCCTTCTTGCCCTAAACTGAAGAGGGGCGATTACAAGTTCTCTTTTGCTGATAACTACCCAAAACTGATGTCATCCTATAATGAGCGAGAGAAAGCCATCAGTAAGGAGATTGAGCAGCTATGGAGTGAACTCACCGAAGATGAAAAACAGGTATTCCAAAGATTTCATTCCTTCCTAAATTTAATCTTAAACATCTACTTGTGGAATTACTTAATGAAATAAACTTACTAATTACTATTATGAGGAATAGGCTGCATTATTCATGAGACAGCATATGAGCCCTACTATATCAGTGGCTCCGCAATGGTTCAAAATACTCCATTGATGAGCTGCCTCATGTTGGTGGTTGTCCAAAAATGTATGCAAAATCTAGTCGAGGCACTCTCTTGATTGACTAGGGGAGCACCTTGAAACCATCTGAGACCAGCTAGGTTAAGGGGACCTAGGCCGATTGGGCAATATAATATCTGACAATTAAGAAGTCAACATAGTGTTTGCTAGGTAGATATAAAATGTTTACACATCAAGTTAGCAAAAGGCTTTTTATTGTGTACTAGATTTGATTATGAATCCATTGTATGATTGTATTTGTTAAGTTGTCATATATTATATATTATTGTCTTTTAGAGCGTTAATGTGATATGGAGTTTCACACAAGGACGAGCCGGGGAGCATTCAATGGCTCGTGCAGAAAATATTCAAGAAGGTAAACCTTTTTGAACTCCTAGTTCACTTCTTACCATGATTATATTTTGTTTTTGACACTCACTTGATTCCATAAGCTAAATATTCAACTGGTACACATGATTATTTAATTCTTTTTCTAGTTAATGAAAAACATTAAGAAACATTGACTTTTTGAATATATTCTTCTTGTGCATTGTATATATCTGCATGCTATGTAATTCTATTTTCACCCCTCTTCTTTGAGTAAATCCTTATTTTTAGATATTATATACTGTACAAGTACTCTGATTTGCTTGAAGCATCCAAAAATTCTCTGTTCAGTTCATTGAGGGACAGTATCAATACTAACTATAAAATGTGACCTTGGGTTGGTCATCTATATTTATTTTTGTCTTGGTTATTATGAATGGTGTCAGGATATGGTAATTCAATGACTTGCCCTCAACAATAGTTGTTTGTGTTTTAAGTCATCATCTTAAACTGTTACTGGGAGTTATGTTGCTTATTTTCATTGTGTTTTGGCTACTGTTCACGTGAACAGTAAATGGAGATGGAAGATGAATTTTTCATAGGATTAGGCAGCTATGGATCTTTGAGTGCAAGAAGGCTAGCTTTCTAAAGATAAACCTGTAAGTTGGTAGAAATTTCAATACTAGGGTCAGACTGTATGGTGTGCTGGGCTGACATTGGAGCTGAAGTTGGATGTATTTTCTTTTTGTACTGCTAATATCCTTGAGTGGATTAGGTGGTGATGTGTAACAAGGTCATCAAAGAGCATGAGAATGGGATAGGTGGTAGTGTGCAATCAACATATGGGGCAGATACTTGTTAATTAGGAGAATAACATGATGTATCCCTGAAATAGTTATGTTGGTTTGATGAATAATAGGTCATGGAACCTCTACCCCTTCTAAGTTCTTAGTAACCAGAACAATGTGTTTAGACTGTCTTATGAGGTAATTTGTCAATGTGAGGTTGTAATATGCGAACGGAAAACACCGCCAAAGTCCTTTACCAGAACATTACAAGGAATGGTTGGGACACAAATTAGAAAATGGTATTCAATTATCTAGAACATATGCAGGCACCTTGTTATGAGAAAGTCAGCTGTGGAGAAAAGATTTCACAAATAGTTATTACAAACATGTCTGAACCATTAGTGAATAGTGATTGAACAAATTCAAACAAGTGTACTTTTTTTGTTAAACATTGAATAGAGGATCCACTAGTACTTGTAGCAGCAGTGGTCATGGTTGTCATGGAGCCTGGGCGACTCAAGGTTTTGAAGGAAACCTGGATGCAAGGATAACAAACAAGGCGATCAAACAGCCACCTAGTTGAACAAGGAAACATTAGTTGCTAAGGCGTGTAGATCCCAAGTTGGTCACCTGTAGAACACCTTGACAACAGTGGCAAGTAGATAGTCCAGTATATCTTTGTAATATTGTCCAACTTGCTCAAGCCCTCCTTCAATCCTCCTCTTAATGTCTTAAAATATGTGAAAAAGAAAGAAACCAATCGAACAGTTAATTGGTTTTCATAAAACATGAAGTACAAATGAAGCAGGTGAGACTGTATCATGAGTTCATGACTTGTCACCTAGGTGGGGTATCCATCAACAAGAATTTTATACTTTTTGAAATGGAAGAGAATACATTTTTCTTTCCAAATCACATGGGAATTGTGAAGAAGCACCAGAGTTTGTAATCTATGGAGTGGATGATTTTGTGGTCAGTGGAGATGAGTTACAAATGTGAGCTAAAGTGGTTGTGGAGGGGGAGTAGATGGCTCAAGTTTCTTTAGATGTTTAGGTATCTGGTTATAATTGTTGAGGCTCAAAAACCGAGGAAGAAGCTTTGGATGTTTTTTCCAAGTGTTGTTTCACCAAAGTTGCTTCTAATAGAATGATCTTTCATAGCAATATCGGCCAATTCATTTGTGTAGCCTGGTTGACCATGTTTAGCCCAATATGTATCAATAATGTGATTGGGTTTGTCACAGAAGGTCCTCTGGAGAAAAGACCTGTCAATTTCCCGTCTACTTGGCCCACAAACATGACCCCTCATTAACCATGACTTTTGCCAAGCAAGGTAGAGCCTTGTCCTCAGCAAGCAACAAAAGCTGGAACTTCCCTAGGAAGGGAAGTGTCAACTCTGGATGGAGCAACAGTATGCTGAAGACTAGATAATGTCTCATTCGAGGAAGGTACTTCCTCACCAGGAAGAAGTTGATTTTTTAACAGGTTACTGGCCAAGATGTAGGCCAGCCAGCCAGAGATTTAGCCACATGAAACTCTTCCAACTTAAATCCAGTTGTGCCAAATTACTAGCAGTGGGTTGGTGAACCCAGAGTTCTTCAATGATACCTTTATGGCTGAAGGATTTTCATTCAACTTGTCCCCTGTTCTCATCCCGTTCATGGGTCTCCAATGTATCCATCTCTTGCAAATAGCTTTCCTAAACTCCATGTGCAGTGGTATGGAACATGATGTTGCAGCAATAGCTAGATCCATATTGTCCCACAACCATATTCGTAAGTTTGGATTTTTAGGCATCCATTCTTCATATGCTGTGATGGCATTTGTGTCCTTAGAACCAGCAGATGGATGATTTATCAATATTAAGATATTCCGTCTCCCCTTCGACATGGATATCAACAAGAATGGTTGAGATCATAACATGTACCTAGATTACACTGTCAAGTTACATGGATACCGAATAGAACCTGCGAATTGGATACAAAAATTAATAAGACTTAATTGCTAATAAGCGAGAACAAACTCAACGACAGATAAACCTGGTTACAATGGTGCCAATCACCCCCATGGCAAAACCAAGACCAGGACTGTAGAATAACTAAAAGTACCTCTAAAAATTGTTTGTGATGGTTGTTTCTGCCATTTGATCGTTAGCAAGTCTGTTTATTGGCGTACAAGACTCCTGTTGTGTCTTTGGAAACGGCCACGCTACTGGGCTTCAGTGAACATGCTGAATCAGCATGGCTGTGCAGCAAGCATGTGAAGACTGAAGACCAAGCTCCTAATTTTCCTTCACCTTGAGGACAAGGTGAATTTCATGGGGCTGGTAGTGCTAAGGTCCTAGGATCATGACATGTGGAGAAAAGAGAGTTGGGGGGGGGGGGGGGGTTGTCATAATTAACTCGCGGTTGGTTATAAATAGGGGCGAAGATGTGAGAAAAGGGTATGGAATGTTTTATGTGAGTGTTTGGGCAGCCTTTGGCTGTGGAGCAGCATATCTGTGGGAGTGAATGGCACCATCAAAACCAGTTTATCTTTCTTGTGTTGCTCTTGTTTGTTTCAGCCATTAAATACTATTAATTTTCGTATCAGATTGATTGGTTCTTATCAGATATCGACAATATTAAGATATTTCATCTTCCTTATCCTTTGTAGGCCCTTCAGCCATGTCTGCCAAATCTGAATTGTTTGCCTCCTTATTAAATTTTTGTCTAATCTGTTTCGCCCCTTTTCCTTATGATTCTGTCGACAGGTGATCTTCACTGACCCTCTCTGGTTTGAGATTAGTATTAGATTACTTTTACCTTCTTGTTTATACTCATATGCACCTTTTATTTGCATGTATTTTTTCAAGGTCATCTTGCTTATCAAACAATTGATAATTCCTTCTTTATTGTATCCTACCATATCTTATATTTCTTCAATCCCTACTCTTGCATATAGATGTTGTGGTGGTTTGTGAATATGGATGATAATCTGTTGAAGGTTAGTTGATCTTCTTAGTACCATCTGCAGGTTTATCGGGAGCAGGGACTGAAGGACAAGGAGAGTTACCAAAGTGAGATGTGGGCTTTCAACCCTTTAATAGGTTTATAGAAATTGATTTTCAGGACTCAAGACTCCTTTCTTAATAATTTTCCTCCCCCAACTTCCCCCCCCCCCCCCCACAAAAAAAAAAAAAAAAAAAAACCTAACCCAAAAAATAAAAAATAAAAAAAAAGAAAAGAAAAAGAAAAGCTCCCTTACATACAATTTTTGGTGTACAGAAAGGGAAAAAGGGAATCATGGATTTAAAATACTGTGTGTACTTAATGGTAAAATAGGCCTTGGTTGTATTTATTGTGGATTTGGCCTTGATACTATATCATGTTATGTTATATTATGTACATATTTATATGTCAGTTGGACAGGTTCCGACGCCGGGGGCGGGGCCCGCCCCCGTGGGGCTTTGTCGTGGTTCGTAATCTTGTTTTTCATTGTTTGGTTCGTTCCAGTGAGGTTGTAAGGTGGATAGAGGGGGGACCTATTCAAAATAAAAAATTAAAAAGAAAAGAAGAAGCTCCCTTACCAATTGTTTTTGGTGTACATAAAGGGAAAAGGGAATTATGGTTGTAAGACACTTCCTTGTACTGAGTGGTGAAATAGGCCTTGGTTGTATTTATTGTGGAATTAAAGGGAACTATATCATGTTCATAGAGTTTGTTGGTTGGTTCATAGATTTAAAAGCTATTGTTTGGTTTCTGTTTCCAGTGAGGATTGTTTGTTGGTTCATAGAGTTCATAGAGTTAAAAGCTATTGGTTGGTTTCTGTTTCCAGTGAGGGTTGTTGGTTGGTTCACAGAGTTAAAAGCTGAATCTCATGGCCATTTGGCATCTCTAAACATAAAATTGCCTTGTGATGCTAGGAAATGCATGTCTTGCCTCATGTAGTTGTGAATATTCTTTGGTTCTTGTGCATTGGCCATGGTGTGCCAAATGTGATTGCTTACTCTCTAGAGTTTCGGTGGTGGTGTCATCTTTTCCATTTTTTCTCGTTGCTGCTGTAAGCTTGGAAAGCTACGTTCTCTTCTGTTCTCTTCTCTTCTCTTCTGTGTTTGGATTTGTTTGGCTTAGTAATTCTAAAACAAGATAGAAAGAGCTGACCCTTTTGGAACGCAGGTTAAAAGATGATAATGGGAAAACGGAAAACCCCAGATTTTGGTGGTGGATAATGGAAACCTGGGAATTTTTGAAATTTTCTTTTTATAAATACTCTCTCTCCTCTTTTACTTATCTTCCCCTCATCTCCCACGTAAATTTGTTTACTCAAAAATTGGACATGACGATCAAATCTCATTAAATGACTTCCTAGATTCTGTGAGCTTGAATGTTTATCAGTTCTACCTAAAAACAGAAGTTTTTTTTTTTGATAAGAAGAAAAGTTTCATTAAATTAAAAACACTTACACCCATAATTTTTAGTTGCATTACCTGTTTTTATTAGTTCTGAATCAGATAGTGCTAACTTTTCAAACAAACCATCCAGCATTTGGGATGGAAATTTGTTAAATATTACATATTTGGTTGTCCTAGCAACCTTAATTAACATATCTATATGTTGTAAAGACCATGTTCCAAAATTTGGTTTTGGTAACAGATTTGGCTACTCTTCTATATTGAACCAAATTTCCTGTATCCCAATCCCTTGTGTTGTTGCCTTATCCATCCCATATTGTATTCCAAAAAGAGCTGCTTCTAGCTTGTCTGGTATCTGCACGGTTCCAAAATTGATGGACTTATGTCCATTCTTGTGCATCCCAATGCTCCATCCTACCATCCCTAGGTGCTGGTTAAGTACTCCTGCACATATTAATACAATATTATTAGTTTTTGGGATGATGTTGCACCAATTTAAGTTCTCATAAGTTAGGTTTCCTGCATTTGGGATTGGAGAATTATGAATTGTAATTTCATTATTGTAGTTTAAGATTTGCAATCCATTGATTCAGGCTTTTTAACACCTTCAGAGGGTTAGGATTTTTTTGTTGAAAAACTTTAAGATTTCTTTCCTGCCAAATGAAATAACAAGAGATAATAAAGATTGAGATAAACCATTTGGATTTGGATATATCCAAATGGGTTTCAAGGTTTTGGCACCAACTTAGAATTGATGAGTCTCTCCAATTTTCAGTTCGTAAGCCCAGTGGTCCAGCATCATGTATTCTTTTGGCCCATTCACATGATATAAAAACATGCCAACTTGTTTCGCTTGCTTTTTCACAGAGAGTGCATTCAGATGAACAGTTAGACCACTGGGCTAGTTTTGATCTGATTGGTAGACCGTCGTGCAGTAAACGCCAGAAAAACACCTTGAATTTTGGGTGTATAGGTAATTCCCAATAGAATTTCCACCACCCAAAAGAGGGGTTGCCTAACGAAGAGAAACGCCTCTTGATTATCTCAGAAAAAGCTTTTTAACCTGTGAATTCTCCATTTGGAGAAAGCAGGGAGGACCATGAGTCGTCATGGTCCGACAAATTAATTGGTGTTGAAATTATGGAAATAAAATATGGATGAGTTAGGAATATCTCCCTGTTGATGCTTTGGATATTGTTGAGGACCTCAGCAACTGTTGCTTGGCGTGGCCCTATTGAGAGATCATTTGTTGATGTTGGATCTGGCATTTGTGTTGGTAACCAGGGATCAAACCAGAAAGAAGTTTGTGTTCCAGCTCCGATTTTTTGTGTCACCATTGTTCTTAATTGCGGAATTATAGTCGTGAGACTATTCCAAAATCCATGATCCTTTCTTTGCACCAACTTTAGGGTCAAAAAGAGATTGATTTCTGAAATATTTTGCTTTTAGGATACAGACCCATAAAGCATCGGGTTGGGTTAGCATCCTCCATCCTTGTTTCAGAAGCAACGCAGAGTTGTAATCTTCCATCCTCTTAAAACCCATACCTCCCATCGCTTTTGGCTTGCAGAGTCTACCCCAAGCAATTAAGTTCAACTGTTTTTCTTGTTTGGCTGGCCATTCCAAAACCTTTGACAAATCGCATCTATTTTGGTGCAAATAGTCTTTGGGAATTTCAAACATTGCATTTGGTATAGCGCCATAGATTACAGTGAAGCTTGCATCAAAACTCCTCTTCCTGCGAAAGAGAGATTTGTTGCCTTCCAACAAGCCATCTTCTTGGTCATTCGCTCGAGCACAGATTGCAGAATTTTTGTTTTTCCTTTCCCAACCAATAATTTTGTTCCCAAATATGTTGTCTCTCCTCTTAGTTCTGGTACCCGTAAGATAGAAAGTATCACATTTCTGTCCTCTCTGGGCACATTCCGGATGAAATGAACCCCACTTTTCTCAAGGTTGATCTCTTGTCCTGTTAAATTTGAGAAAAGTTCTAGGACAGCCTTCAAAGCCATCACTTCTTTAGTGTCTACTTTGCAGAATAAAAACTTGTCATCTACAAAAAATAAGTGAGTGATATCTAGTGCCCCTCTCCCTAAAAACAGAAGTTAGTGAATGTATATCATACTTGTGGAGTTGAGGTTCTCCATGCAATGTTCTTTTGCAATCGTTGAACTCAATGTGTTGATTGGGTTCATACCAAAAAAAGGAAAAAATGTGTTAGATTGGGTTTTGCCTTTTTCCATCAATCTGGACCCCGACATTAATTTCCTCATAATTTTGTTGTCCATACTGGAACCGAATCCAAGGTTAAAAACCAAATCAACGTAATGAATTCCAATGATTGCCAAAAGGACCATTGCACAGAGAACCTCAGTTCTATGCATTCATTTACTTTTGTGTTTTGGTATAATTGATAAGCATTCAAGTTCACAGGGAAGCCATTTAATGAGATCTAGTCCAGATAAGAGGTACACAATTAGTTTGAATCTTGAAGATGCAGGGAAGGTAAGCATATGGGCTTTCCTAAGTGATTAGTAGTTCTTTAACCCATCGTCTTCCTGAGGAGTTTGTTACCTGTCAATGGTCCTAAATACACACTGGCAATTTCATAAAGCTGAGAGAACTTATAGTAGTAAGTAAAAGAGAGAGGGAGATCCTGTAACAATGGACAAATTTGCACCAAAAGAGAGAAAGTGACACTTAAAAAGCAAAGTGGAGAATTCAATTCTGTCTTTTGGCATCAATTTGGCATCGGTAGAACTGATAAGCATTCACTTATGGTTTTGAGAATGGGATAAGCACTATCACTTTTCCACAAAATCCTTTCATTTCCTTTTCTTCTCCCTCACCCCACTATACATGGGACCCACATGTTTTTTTTTTCCACCCCACCTTTGCAAACAAACGTAGCCTTATGGTTTTGAGAATGGGATAAGCATTCACTTATGGTTTTGAGAATGGGAAAGAATTTTTCTATTAGGCTTTTGGGAGAAGTAAATCAAAATAAAAGAAAAACAGGGTTTGGTCATGAAAAAGAAAGTTCGGTTTCAATATTTCAGGAGAAGAATCGCTGCATTAAGTAGTAGGGAAAAAATTAAATCATAAAACCTCCAAAAGGACTTTGGGGGCGGGGGTTTGGGGGGAGGGGGGAATGTGTGGTAGGGGTGGAGGTTCAAATCCATGACCTCCTCATTGCACTTATTGCCTCTATTGCCACCACTGTGCTGGAAGAACATTTATATCCTGTCATCAATTTTATAAGGACATAAAGGGACTCCGTCTATTTTTGTTTGTTTAGGAGCAGTTCCATAGATATCGAATATCCTTAATTTGGAAAAAAATATCAAATATCCTTATATGTTGAGATAAGGACATTAACCAGTTCGTGCTTGTTTTAGCTTTGTCCTTTATTTCTTGTTCCCTCTATTGCATTGAGTTTACATTCATGATGCAAGTAGAGTTGCGATCTTCCATCCATGAGGATAGATGACCTTATTTTCTATACATTTGTCTATCACATATTTAAGAAGGGGTTTATCTTTGGGTTACTTTGTCGGCTCAAAGGTAGAGCTTTCTTTTAATTTTATGGTGAGCAGATGTGAGGATTGTACAATTCCCTATACCTGTAGGTAGAAAATTTAGTATTTATGTACCCAAAAAAAGAAGAAGAGTATCTAGTCTCATCAGTCATCACTCATGTAAGCATACATTTCCTCACTTATAATATTCTTTATCGGCACGTTTTTGTGGCAAAATTGGCACATAATCTTGTATGGTACGTACGACTTCTGTACCAAAATGGGCAGTTTTAATAAAATAATTAAAAAATAAATATAAAATAATTAAAAAAATATATAAATATGTTGGTTTAGTTCATACACAGGTGCTCACATAAAATCAAATGAGATTATAATGTTTTCAAGTGATTAGTGGGAGTCTCGCTCTTGCTGCCAATTCATTTGGAATTTCCTTCATTTGCTCTTCCCTTTGTCTTGCTTCATTTTGGGTGTTTTAAGGGGGAATATAGGGGTTAGATATTAGTTTTTCAGGTATCCAATGCGGGTTTCCATACTCTTCAAACTATTTGTCGGCAACTTGCTCATCTCGGATGAAGTTATGAATAGCACAACAAGCAATGACAATTTTGGCTTGAGTACGTAATGTAAACCCGTGACACATTTTACTAAAAATTGGGAACCTGCTTTTTAAGCATCCAAAACATCTTTCTATAACATTCATTACTGAAGAGTGCATGTGGTTGAAAAGTTCAACAATAGTCCTTGGCCCTTGACTTCTCCCCTTGAAACCTCTCAAATGATACCGATTACCCTTGAATGGTGTCATGAATCCAGTCATAGTCGGGTATCCGGAGTCAACCACATAATACTTAAATACAATAATTTAAGATAATAAAAGTTAGTCCCATAAGTTTAGATCTGATGAAGGGTTAAAAAAATATCGATGAAGTAGTTGTATTAAATTTACCTAGAGGAGGATGAGGAAAATTGAAAGCAGAGTCTATAATCGCTTGACTAAAAACTTTGCAATCATTTGCAAAACCTTCCTAGCCATAATAGACAAACGTGAATTTCATGTCAAAGGAACATGCACACATGACATTTTGTGTGGTGATTCCTTTCCTTCCACGATATATTACTTGTTTTTCAGCCGGTATCATTACATGCACATGGGTGCCATCGATTGCACCAATACAATCCTAGTACAATGAACATTCTCAAACCCATTAATAGAAGTCGGTGAGGAGCATAAAATATAAATGTGGGAGATTGTATTCCAATAATGAAAGCTTGTATCATACCTTAAAGTAAAGAAAGTGTTTTGGATTTGTGAGTTTCTCTGTTGGAATTGCATCAAGGTTAGGAGGCCTTATGTTTTCTTTGCTTAACATCACAAAAGCATTTAACACTTTCTTGCATATTCTTGTGATTGTCTCAGGCGAACGTTGGAAATCTTTGGCCACATCCCTATATTTAAAGTCATGACCAAGTAAACACATAAATATATCAAGTTGTTCATCAAAACGAATATACCTAGTATCATCTAACCATGCTCGATGCCGCATTTTAGTCCCTAAGTTATAAAACACATGTCATTCCATCTTGAATTTCTCGAAGACGCGATCTATGTGTCCCTTTCATATTTTGTCCCTTTAATATTTCTCTAACATGTTCCGGTCCCGTGAGTTTGCTATCTCTTATTGGCTCAAGGACACGGGTCACTTGTGGTTGATTTATCAACAGCATTTTCAAACCTAAAAACTCGATAAAAATCTCTTCATCTAAATTACTAGATGTATCCATATTATGAATATAGTCCCTGAAAATAATCATACAAACCATGTTCAAATAGAAAGCACAACTAAATCTTCATAATGCATAATCTATTAAAAAGCACACAAATGCATAACATGCAAATCCAAAGTTTTATACTCCATACCTTACTTAAAAAAGAAGAAGAAGAAGAAGAAATGGTTCAACTTTGAGTAGGATCACTGGGGTGGTTGGGTAGCCTGAAGCATAGAATTTAGTGTAATATGTCTGGCTTCGGGGGGGCACATATTATCATTTATCCGACTTAACATGTAAGATTGCCTTGCCTAATGTGGCGGGATCCAAATTCATTGACATCAGAAGACCAAAGGTCTTAACAATGTTGATTTCATTACTATCAGTGGATGTTGCTGTACTCTGAGCTGGGTACTTGTCCCGCTTTGCCAAACACATTTATGAGAATGACTGAATTGCACTAGAATTGGAGAATCCTGGCTCTGTGCTCTTTCTCTTCCTTCTCTTTGCATTTGGAGTCTTGTCATGTCTTTCAGTAGGAGGGACCGGTCCACTGGGTGTACAAAGCTAATGGGTAAGTGACATCTCAGGATTGACATTAGAAAACATATTCAGGTTATATTCATCTAAGCTAGCATCATCACAAACTCATAATTATCCTTGCTCAAGTCCACTAAAGGTTGTAGTGCAGTGTCAGGAATAATCGCTTCCTCACCGATAGCATAAGTACCTCCATTACACAAGTCTTCCCACTCAGGAAGGCCATGCCTCTTAAACTTAGCCCAGCCTGAATTATCCTGTCATAAACATTGCAAGTCATTGTACATAAGCATACGGTTCATACTCTATTATTAAAAAAAACATTAATACCATAAACTGTCTAAATTTTAATAAATATAATATAAACATAGCCGAAATTCCCTTGATGTGCATTTCCTATAATGACTCATCATCAACAGTGGCATTTTTGGTGATAGCAGTCCACCCAAATCCTATAGTTTCCAGCAATTTCTTGAAACTAGCATACTACTGCCATAACTTGTTGTATTTGTTTGTTAACTGCTTCATTTCATAATTGATGTTTGACCTACTTCAAAATTTCTCTAGAATATTTTTCCACCCTACCTTGTTGAACGTGGATGTTGTTCTATTGGATGTCTTAACCTCCTCAACCATTATCTTAATAAAAAGTTGGATATTCTGTTGGCTCCAATAATTGGTGTTTGAGTGTTTGACGTTAACATTTTTGAAAATACTAATTCATACAAATAATGATGATATGTCATACTAGTTAACAATATATGTAATACTAATCAAATTAAACTTGATAAAGGTGCTGACAATGATTCTAACATTTATAAATTACATAAGATTAGCCATGATATCAGTTAGTATTCCATAACAATATAACAAAATACTATACTGCAAGTGAACCAAATAAGAAAGAAAGAAAGAAAAAAATACACCACATAATACAACTACTCTTATCACTAAATGTTTAATTAACACTACATCCTTCTCTATGTTCTCCATACATTTCATTCCCCTTTTTTGGGACTTCAACAGTTCCCTAATTAGTGGGTCATCTTGGCTTCTTTCAATCCTACGTAAATGAGTGGGTATCGGCACTTCTCCTATTGGTTCACACCATTGAAAAAAAATACATCCCCTCGAAAATGATGCACATACTTGATATAACCTATTAGGATGTCGAATTGATGTTGAAATTCTAACTGCAGCTAGATTCCCACAATTGCAATTTGTATTGTTGAACTTCAAAGAACTTCTAGCATCATTGACACTGGATGTTGACATCCTGATACAAATGGGCATAGTGATCCAAGGGGCAAAGACAGTTTGAATGACATCAGAAATACAATTATCAGAAGTATGCCCACACGAAAATGACCCATCAATAACATATATATTAATAGGTAGCCCAACAAACAATAACCACAAATAGTAGCTAACAGCAACATTAATAAGATTCTAATCTCGATGCGATTTGAGAGTATCTAGTTGAAACCCATTTTCGATTTTTTGATTGGAGAATGCCAATTGTAATCTCTGTGTTAAGTGATGGTTTTGGGTCTCAATGTTTGCTAAAATGTGGTTATGAAAATATATGTTCAGACACGACAATATAAAAATTTTTACTAAACAAAGAGGCAACATCTTTGTGAAAGCAGGGTTAGGCTGCATAAATTGTGACCCCTCACCAAACACTACAGTGGCAAGGGCCTCCTGCACCTTTATGCCCTTCATACACACTGCTTAGCAACTCAAACCAAGTTTTCTCATCTCATGCAATCAACAAATGGATCATATCATGAACAACTTAAACCAAATTCTCTCATCTCATGCAATCAACAGTTGGATCATATCATGAACTTACATTTTTTAAGCCAATGATATACATCAAGAAGAACAATTCCAATATAGGAAAACAAACAAAATAGAGAAGCCATTCCCCCAAGTGAATAAGAAAATGTTTCCCTACTCAGCAATTGTAAAGACAAACAGAAATACAACAAATATACTTAACACATGCAGAAGTGGTAATGTAATGCCATTGCAAAAACATAAACAAATAGATGCACTTGCATATTACTTAATCAAGACAAATAAGAAATGGCTCATAATAACCACTACCCTCTGAATGTTGGACTAATAAAAGCAGCAACTACCCATGCATTTTTCAAGTTATTACCATTATTTTCTTTGTTAATTTCATAGCTTTTCATTCAGCTACATGACAGACCCCATGCATACATGAAACTAGATTTGAATAAAGAACATTTGAAGGACCTTATGTTAGTTAATTTAGTGATAATACATAGGAAATATTTCACATTCATAAAGGTCCAGAAACAACAGTCGTATAACGCAAATCTGATACCTTCATAGCCAAAGCCAACATGATAAGCAGGGCCAACAAATTACACAACCCTTTTGAAAAACCAAAAAATAGTTTAGGAGAATGATTTGTAAACAAAACATTTTCAATGATAAAATATGCATAAGGAAGTGGAAAATACCTCGAATCATAAGCAAATGAATGAAATCAAAAAGTGGGTTGTAGATACACGGCTTCGATTGAAGAGAGATCGGTTGCAGAGACAGGGTTTTGCTTGCACAAGAGGGCTTTGACTTATGATAGAGAGATCGATTGCAAAGATGCTTCCAAATAGAGACATTGATTGCAAATATGCTTTCAAACAAAGAGATCAATTGCAGAGATAATCCCAAACACGAGAGATCGGTTGCAAAGAAGCTTCCAAACAGAGAGATTGGTTGTAGAGATGCTTCCAAATAGAGAGATCGGATGCAGAGATGCTTTCAAACAGACAAGAGACACGATAGAGACAACAGAGATTTCTGAGACGATTTTATTTTTGAGAGACTCGCTTTGGAGTCGAAATTACCTTAAGAGAAACCAGAGAGTCTAGAGAGTTGAGAGAGACCAGGGAGAGATAAGAGACATGAGAGGCAAAACACGAGAGATAGTGTAGAGAGAAAGACGAGAGAGAGAGTGCAGATAAACGAGATACATTAGGTTTTTGCATAAATTACATCGATGTCCTTGATCACCGTCAGTTGAGAGGTTGTGCCCGTGCGTTTTCACTAGAAGCAATTCTGTGTCAAAGAAGCTCCAATTTGGAGCTTCTTGTTGGCACAAAATTTGTGTGCCAAACGCCCGGTTTAGCACAGTTTTGTTGAACTAGCACACAAAAGTTGAACCGGTTTACCATACATACTTCTGTTGACTTATGTGCCAAAATGGGCAAATGGCACAGAATAAGTGTGCCATAATTGTTACCATACAACCCCTAAGCTTTGATGGTTTTAATGCATTTTTCTATTAGAAGCATTGGGACCTAATTGGATCTAATGTTGTTAATTTTTTCACCTTTATCTTTTCAAATGGCAGTTTACCATTCGGTGTTAATCATACCTTGTTGTGTTTTATCCCTTAAAAAGATGGTGCGAATCTTACCTCTGACTTTAGACAACAAAGTCTTTGTAATGTTAGCTACAACGAAAATTCTAGTGAAGCTTTTGAAGTCATACTTGCCCACTTTTATTTCTCCCTTTTAAGGAGCCTTTGTTGCTAGCAGACAGATTTCACGACAATATCATGCTCGTTCATGAAATTTTCCTTTTTATGGGAAAAACCTGAAGGAAGGTAAGCTATGTTGCGTTAAAGCTTGACATGTCTAAAGCCTATGATAGAATTGAATGGGAATCATTATCAAACTCTTTCATTTTTTGGGTTTTGATACTCATTGATGTCATCCAATCCATTCCCTCATTTCCTTTGCCTCTTTCTCTATCAAAGTTAATGGGTCCCTGTATTTGTGGTTCTCTGGAACTCGTGGATTAAGACATGGTTGCCCACTTAGCCCATATCTCTTTTCTATTAGTAATTGAAGTTTTATCCAGATTCTTAAATGATTACATAGCTCTTAATATGTTCCAGAGTATCAGACTTGGGAGAGCTTCTCCCAAAATCTCTCATTTTTTTTGCAAATACCTTTCTTTTATGCAAAATCGAGACTGATGGCATAATGACAATCAAAGGGGTGTTAGAACTGTTCTCAAACCTGACAAGACAAGAAATCAACTTTGAGGAAAGTGAGATTTTCTTCAATTGAAATGTATGGCAATCAACTCATCGTCAAATCTAGGGCGTGTTGGATGTTCCTGAAATACATAAGGATGCCACCTATCTTGGAACCCATCTGTTCTTGGGCCGTACAACAACTCAAAACTTCAAATTTATTTTGGATGGAATGGCATGAAAATTTGCGACTTGGAAGGCATCAAATTTGACGTATGCATGACAGGGAATACTGATGCAGTCAACACTTCAATCAGTGGTTTTGTATCAAATGTTGTGCTTTCGATTTCCCAAAAGTATATGCTAGAAAATGGATTCAATATGTCACAGATTTTGGAACGGAGACATAGATAAGGTCAAATCAATGACACTTGTCTTATGGGATAAATGTTGTTGCCCAAAAGAATTGGGAGGGTTAGGATTTAAAAGAATTGAAGATTACAATACCGCTTTATTGCTAAAACAGGGGTGAAGGATGCTAACAAACCCAAATGCTTTATGGGTCAAAGTTTTACATGTATAATACGTCAATGGAATCTCTCCTTTTCATCCAAAGGTCATGAGTAACAGAGGATCCCAGGTATGGAATAGCATCAAAAGCATTTTGCCAAAACTCAAGACAGTGGTGGATCGAAGATTGGGAATGGACGAGAGACCTCGTTTTGATTTGATCCTTGGACCCCCTCCATTGAAAGCAGGATATCTCAACATCAAGATTTCTCCATTTGGCCAAGAAATGCTACAGTGGCACGTGTGGTAGGGGACTTTGAAGAGCTCAATAGGGAGTTATCTGATACCGCTGATACCTCTACTCTTTATGTTTCCTTACCTATTTCACTTTCTAATCAATTTGACTTCTGGTTTTCTAGTCTCTCCTCAAAGGGCAACTTTTCAACCTAATTGGTAGCTTATGCCATTTTGAGACCAAGATTCCCTAGCCTTTAGTATGAGTTTTCAAAGTGGTGAATTTTTTTTTTAGAAACTATCCATTGACCCAAAATTAAATTATTTTTTTTTGGCAATTATTGAATGCAGGCCTGTCGCTTAGAGATATCTTATCTCGGTGGTCACAATAGCCTGGGGAATGCCTATTGTGTAATCGAGGAAGAAAGACAACATAACATCTTTCTTTCGTGCAATTGGACAAAGAGAATCATGTAGCTGAACCACTAGGGTTGCAAACGGAAAATTGACATCATCACTCACTCTTACATCTATGCAATACATTTCTCTTTGGTCACCAAATGGATAAGAAGACTAAAACTTGGTTTCTTTTTGTATTTGCAATAATATGTTACTTTATATGAAAAGAGAGAAATTATGCACTTTTTAGGAAAGCTCAACCAAATCTTGCTAATGTTTTAGGGCAAGTATCAAAATGGATTTTGGATTTAAAACTCTTACCCCCAACTAATTAACATGTGGAGTATCATGAAGAATTGGTTGAGAACCATACACAATATAGATTCACTCTATGTATAAACTACACTAATCATCTGATGTTGCTCTGTATGGGGATATCTAACGAACAACTAGGGAGTGCAGGATCGAGTATGGGCACTTATAAAGACAAGCATATCCAATATTTTAGTTATAAGAGATTAACTACTACATATGAAGTTGAGGTGAATTTGGTGGCAATTCAAGAACGAATGGGCAAAAGCATGACAATTGGGATTAGATATCAAGAAAATTTGGAGCAACAAACCAAAACGTTTGACCCTTTTACCTGAACCAGATAAGCCTTGGCCTATAAGTATTGTTAGTATTTTGGTAGTGGTTGCTTTGGCAAAGATCTGTTAACTATTTTATATTTCAGTCCCCCATGCTCTAGGAAGTGTATGCTAGATGACGTCTAAAATTGTAAATTTAAATTGTAAATATCTCTCTTTTTCATTTTGTAATAAATCATTAATTGATTGATACGTTATTACACTTATACCAAGTAATAAAATCTATTAATTAAGGAAACGTTTCTTAAATTTACATAGGAAAAGCAAACATTTCTTAAATTTCAATGGTATTATGAAACTGAATAGACACGTTATACACTTATACCAAGTAATAAATCTACTAATTAAGGAAACGTTTCTTAAATTTACAACATAGGAAGAGCAATCATTTCTTAAATTTCATGGTCTTGGCCATTAATTAATTGAAGTTGAGTTGAAACCCACCTTGTTGGGGGGGAGTTTTGACGAACAAAAAAAAGAAAGGAGAATGAAAACTTCATGTTTGATTACTTTGGGTTTTTTGCCTAACTCACTTTGGTTCTCCGATATCTGTTTTGGGTTTTTTTTTTCATTTTTCTTGCTTCTTTGTCCAAGTTCTTATTAACAATGGAGATTATATTTTGTATCTGCACTAGGAAGGTGATGATGACATTGGAGATTCTCTCTTGAGTTTTCGTCTCGTTAGAAAATGGATCTAAATTCTGCTTTGACCGGCGTGTTGTATAGAATTCCATCGTTGGAGAGTTATTGGTTGTTTTACTCCGAAACTCTAACCATAAACTTAGCGGGTTCTTCTTCGTCACTCGTTCACGATTGCCAACGCCGCAGATCTCCAGTTTGTAGGTGTTCATCTTGCTGCAGATTCATCGCTCCGAGCCAATTCACTCGGGTCGAGCTTCGTGGGCTCAAATCCAGGTATGTTTTGCATCTTCTTTGTTGATTATTTTGCGACGGGAGGTGATTTATGAATTGGGTTATGTTTGTTTTAGTTTATATCCTTGAAGACTCAATCGGCTAGTGGTTGTTGGAGATTTGCCTCCGTATGGCCAAATTGAAGGACTTCAATCGGATGCTCGCGAAGAGGAGTCTCCGTATTATGAGCGAGTCTTCGATATGACGATGGATCGGTGTTATGCTTCTCCCCAAAAGGTGGTTGAGCTGTTTGAGTAGAGTTCTTACATTTTTCTTATCTTTTTTTTCTTGTGTATCGGTGGCAATGTTTGAAACTTATCTACGTGCCGGCAATATGTTTGTTTGACTACAATGAGGTTGCTTTTACTAATCCAATCCCTCATTCAATCTTGATGAAAGAAAAGAAGAAGAAACCTCAGTTCTGTCTCTATATTTTACATTGGAGATCTAACCTACTATGTTTCTGTGGATCCATAGCCTCGAAGAAGAACATATTCATCTTATCTAGGTTGAACCGTGGGATGTTGAACCCTCTGTTTCAAGACCCAAAGGTAGTTGCCTTGCAACTCTGCACAATTTAAGGCTGGGTATGTCATTCCCTTTATTCGTAATTCACTCCTTTGAAATTCTACATAGCCGCATGGCCGAGTTCTGTGAAAGAATGAAGAGTGACTGGCATGCTTGTTTGGACAACGGTTGGATTCAGGTGAGGTGTAGCTGCATATGCATGTGATGGTTTATTACCGATTATGTGTTTGAGTGGACTTCATGGCACCAAAATTATTTGGTTTTTAATCTTTCCTAGGGGGAAGGTTGTAATTCTTGGTGCCGTTGGTTTTGAACATCCGAGACTCGGGTTTCCCGGGCTTTGAGTGAAACTAGGACAAAACTGGTATTTTTGGTGCAATATAATTCGGATGGTGTCGAGCCGATGATGTAAGGTGGTTCAAAATTTGTGCGAACATGGTATTTTTGGCATCTACGGTTCAAAATTTGTGCGAACATGGTATTTTTGGGTTGAACCTTGTTTGTGGGTTGGTTGGTCAATCAAAACGACTAATATTGTTTTCTTGCTTTTTCTTTTCTTTTTTGTTGTTGGGGGATTTGGGCACCAATCAGCGGGTTGAGCCTGCATACTAGCCCAAGCGAATATCAAGAGGGTGAGGTGGGTTGAAGTCAAGGTGATAGTAGGAGAAGCCATGGCAATCCGTCTGCAATATTCACCGAACTCCGGAATGTATCTTGATTTCATCCGAAACTTGAGCTAAATGTTACCAAAGTATTCCGGTATCTTGGAACTCACTTGTGTATGTGATTGAAGGAGAGGGTGTCTTTGAGACACTGGGTTCGGCATCAGTGAGTGTTCATCATATCCTGGTATTGGGTTCAGGGGATGGTGTGAATATATGGAACAAATCTACTAAGCCTCTCAAGTTCGTCTTTAATTGGGGCACCACTTATGACTCCGCCTTCTTCGTGTGGCACTCGCGAGATAAATCTATATGCAAACTTATGTTTACAAAGAAACATTTAGGTTGTACACTGAAACTTAATTCAAATGAAATATAATTTTAAATTCACGATCACACTTCTATAAAAGGGCACATCCCGTGCTTGCCGTGCGTCATTACTAGTCTTAAAAGTGTATATTGTTTGGTTGCTTGGGGTGAGAAAGTTAGAGATCTCGGTGAGGTAATAACCCAACTTTTCCCTCAAGCCTTTTCAAAACCCCACAAAATATGTGGGACTTTATGGAAAAATGTGGAAAAGTAAAATGTGGGACTCAGAATTAACACTTCTCCGCATTTTCCTTTAATTTCCTTTCCTTCTCCCTAACTCCACTACATATGAGGCCCACATATTTTTTTCCCACCCCACCTTTACAAACAAACACAGCCTCAATGTTTTCAAGAATTCCCATGTGTAAATGTTTTAAATAATGAGTTTCTTTTTCTCAGGAAAAAAAAAAAAAAAAAAGAAAAAGAAAAGAAATAATTGATGACTCAATGTCTCAATCTTATCTTCGAACTACTTTGGCTGGGCCCAACAGTTTTCTACAGTTCCAGCTCAGAAGTTGTACTGCTTCCTTCTTCTTCGGTTCTTTCTCAGGTCTCCTCCATTCAAGAGTTAGACTTGGTAGAGTCTCCTCTTTCTCCTGGACTCTCTTCCTCGGTTTGTTTCTTCGCTCCTTCGGCCCTCCTTTGATGATCTGACACTCCGGTCAATTGCTTGTTGCAGACTAGCAGAAAGCGAGGTCCTTGCAGATACGCACGCTGAGACGAATTGGAGCTATTTCCCAAGCCAGGCTTCTTTCATCTGCTCAGTCTCTTCTTTTGAGGTGGAATGCAAATCTCACAAACTTATTATCGCGTTTCTACAATATTCTTTCCCCCTCAAACACACAGAGACGCTTCCTTTATTTCTTGGATTTCTTCTCTTTTCTCATATCACTTCAACCCTTCCCTCGTCTTCCTCTTCCTGTGATTCAGGCAAGGTGAGCTTTCTCACTTTCTGTTTCATTCTCTCTCCTTCCAACCCCCATTCTTTGTTCTTTCTCCCTGTAACTTCAGTTCTCCATGGTAGTTCTCCGGATTCGTTGTTACCCTCTTGGAAGTATACTTCTGTTCTTCATTGATAAATTCGTTATTTTGTTTAATTTCCTATTCGCATGATGGGGGTGCATATCAGCTTAAATGAGTTATGCATCTTTAGCTCGTTGGATTCTCTGTTTAAGTTCGTTCAGATAATTTATGCCTTCTATTAAATAAGGTTAATATTTTCTAGTGGGTATTTTGAATCCTGATAGGTTGGTTTGCATCCTTAATTGGATTATTTGAAATCGATATCCTTATGATTACCCCTGCAAAATTAATTTGGAAAATCTGTCATTTTTCATTTCTTTGTGACATGTATATCTGTCTGAATTTAGGGAGTTATGGCTAGCAAAAGAATCCAGAAGGAACTCCAGGATTTACAGAGAGATCCACCCACTTCCTGCAGTGCTGGGCCCGTCGGAGAGGATCTCTTCCACTGGCAGGCTACTATCATGGGACCGGCTGATAGCCCATATGCTGGTGGTGTGTTCTTTGTCATGATTCATTTCCCTCCTGACTATCCTTTCAAGCCTCCCAAAGTCAACTTCCAAACGAAGGTAATCTGGGGCTGCTCCTTTGCATGGACATTTATTTATTTACTGGAGAACAAATAAATAAAAAGTGATCCGTTATTAGCTGTAATTGGAATGAATCATCTTAATTTACCAATTCAAACATTTCTGAATTAACCTAATGTTTTAGTGACAGTTGTGCATCGATTTTAGTAATAGCCTTGACCTCCATGTATATATTTTTCTTTCTCACATGAATTGACTTAACTGCTCTTCTATGTACGATGTCATTTTGTCATACCTCATAGTGTGCTCCCTTCTGCCACTTGCTCAGATAAACCTTTTCCTTTAGATATTGACCGAAATGAAACTATCCAGGGTTACGAGTTTACCCAAAGGATTTGTCTATGTCCAATGTGATTTTTTGATAGATCAATACCCAAAGGGAACATTCAATCGGATGCAAATCTTTTGAAACAGAATCTTGCCTTAGAAGTGGTGAAACAGAAGCAGAACAACTATGCTTGTAGGGAAATGATTCCCTTTTTAATTGTCCTTGGGGCAGATGGGCAATTCATCCTCCTTGATGCTCAGGTGTGGACTTAGAATAACAAATAGAGCAAAAAAGTTCACCCTAATGGCGTTACTCAGTTGGCGAGGACCTCACCTCACAACTAGAAAGTATCCAGCTCTCCTTGAGGCCTCCTCCCACCGACTTCCCCCTCTCCTAAAAGAGGGGGAGTTCCTTTTTGGTTATCAAAGAAGGATTTGATCAGAAAATAAAATACAGATTAGAAGGTAGGACAGTATTTGTTAATCTTTGGAAGGGAGTGAAAATAAATATAGGTAGAAGATCAATCTGGATGGTACTAATTAAACCATAGATCAATATTGGTGATGAAATATACTGCTGCTTGGCTGATAGCGAATGCGGTCATAATAATGGACAAGTTATTTGTAATGCCTCTCTATAGGTTAAAAAAAGGGCGAACCTGGTGCTGAAGGCTTCCTACACAAGCAGAGTCCCCCCCGGGGGGTTGCAATCTTCCTACGCAGCCTTGCCCCAATAATTTTTACTGAGAGGTTGTTTTGATACCTTGACTTCAGGCTGTATTGCTTCTCTGTAGGTGTGGGCTTATAATAGGTAGTATACATCTCATAAAATATGTACAATTTATATATAGCTAGTAATTGGATTAAGGAGATTGGGTTTGGGTTCAGTAATGACAACCCTTCTTGGTTCATTTAGGATCCTGAGTAAGCATCTCTAAAGTCTACAACAACAACAACAACAAGCCTTGTCCCAACTAAATGGGGTTGACTACATGGATTCTTGCCTTCCAATCAGTTCTATTCGAGGCCATGCTAGATACTAGGCATAAGCTATGCATATCCTTTCTCACCACTTCTCTTAAGGTTATCTTAGGTCTACCTCTAGCTCTTCTTGTTCCTTCAATTTGGATTATATCACTTCTGCGTATAGGGGCATTTATAGGTCTCCGTTGAATGTGGCCGTGCCACCTCAAAAGACTTTCTCTAAGCTTATCACTCTTGGGAGGAACTCCCAAACCAACTCTAATATGATCATTCCTTATCTTATCCATCCTAGTTTTGCCACTCATCCATCTTAGCATCCTCATTTCTACCACACTGAGTTTATCTATATAATTCTTTTTAAGAGCCCAACATTCTGCATCGTACATTATAGCTGGTCGAACAACGGTCCTATAAAATTTTCCTTTAAGCTTTAATGGAATATGCCGATCACACAAGACCTTGGACGCACCTCTCCATTTCATCTACCCTATTTTAATTATTTGAGAAACATCATCCTTTTAAATCACCTCTTTTACTTATGATTGAACCTATGTACCTAAAACAATCACTCTGAGGAATCTCCTTATCATCAAGTATCACCACCTCATCGTCTACCCAATCATGACTAAAGTTACAAACTAGATATTTTGTCTTCGTTCTACTTTGTTTAAAGCATTTTGATTCCAAAGCTACTCTCCATGATTCTAATTTGGTATTAATCCCCACTTGAGTCTCATCAATCAACACAATATCATCAGCAAAAAGCATACACCAAGGAACCTCATCTTGAACGTCTTTGGTTAATTCATCCATTACTAGTGCAAATAGATATGGGCTTAAAGTTGATACTTGATGTAGCCCAACTGTAATTGGGAATTCATTACTTTGTTCCCCCACTGTTCTTACACTTGTCACCGAACCATCATACATATCCTTAACTATATCTACATATTTACTTATAACACTTCTTTTCTGTAGTAAGGATCTCTAAAGTTTGAACTGTGTAAAAACATGAAGATCAAAACATACAACCATAGGTGTGCCTAGTGGATATGAAAATAGGCTGCCTAAATCTAGATATATGCTCATATGATATTGTTTTGTTGGAAGAGATGAAACACAAAAACACTGAAGTTGAAGAGTCTAGCCTATGGAAACAGTGAAAGGGAAAGGAGAAAACTTTAAGCCCATATCTATTTGCATTTATATGGATGATTTAAGCAAAGACATTCAAGATGAGGTTCCTTGGTATATGTTTTTTGCGTATGATATTATTTTGGCAGATGAGACACAAGTAGGGATTAATACCGAGTTAGAACCATGGAGAGCAACTTCAGAATTAGAAGGCTTTAAACTAAGTAAAACAAAGATGAAATATCTATGTGTAAGTTTGGTTTTGATCAGAACGGATGATGAGTTGCTGACACTTGATGAGCAGGAGATTCCACAGAGCGATTGTTTTAAGTACCTTAGCTCAACGATAAATAAAAAAGGCGTTGTAAGATTTGAGAAAATTCTGACTTATGTTTGGGTGAAATAGTAGGGCCTTTATTTATATTAGAAACTTACCAAAATAGGAACATATCTTCCCAATGTGGGATTATTACAATAAGAATAATAAAAACAACTTAACAAGATAATTCTACCTTTAGTGACTTTGCCTTAATCTTTTCTTTGATAAAATGTTTGTCAATCTCCACACGCTTGGTCCTGTCATGCTATATTGGATTGTGAGCTATGCTGATTGCTGATCTGCTATTTGAATATAGCTGTATAGGTATCTTTGAATCTGATCCAAGCTCTCAAAGCAGCCCCTTTAGCCATAGCACTTTGCAAGTACCTTGAGCAATTGCCCTAAATTTGGCTTTTGCATTGGACCTTGCAACCGCTGCCTACCTTTTGTTCCTCCAAGCCACTAGGTTGTCTCTTACTTACAGATGGTAACCAGAGGTAGATCTCCTATCATCAGGACACCCTGCCTAATTCGCATTTGTGTATGCCTCAATTTTTAAGTTTCCATGAGCTGAGATTAGAATTCTTTTTCTTGGAGTAGCCTTTAAGTACCTTAAGATCTAGTATACTGCATCCAAGTGTGAGGAGTAGGGATCATGCATGTATTGGTTAACAAGACTAACTACAAATGTCATATTTGGTCTAGTGCATGGTTCAAATTTCGACTGAAACAGTTGAAATTTTGACTGAAGTTTCGGCCATTTGGGTTATTGCAAACCTAGGAGATTTTCTAGGGATATAATGTTTTAGTTGAAATAAACGGAAATTTCAACTGGAACTTGTTGAAACCTTCGTTCGACCAGTTTCGGTCAATTTTTCGATCAGAATTTGCGATATTTTGCAGGTTCTGCCAACGAGATTTCAAGCTTCTCTTCCCCCTTTTTTGATTTTTCTTCGTTTCTACCCCCATTTCACCTCATTTCCACAAGTCCTCTGCATTCAAACACCTCTCTTCCTCCTCCATTGGGATTTTTCTTGAGATTCTTGTAAGGTGAGATTACATACTTCCCATTTTTTGATTTTTGTTTTGTTCATGCCTTAAATCATGTTATATTGCTTTCAAATTAATAAATGTTTAGTCTAAGGTGTTGATCTATGATTCTGTGGTGTTAAAATTATTTTTTGATTATTGCTACTTTTTTCCCCCTAATTTAAAATTTTTGTAAATAGTGATAAAACCAGAAAAAGCTACTCAAAGTTGTTACTATTAGCTCCCGAGACTGAGAGGTTGTAAGTCATCATGAGAAATGTTCGCTTACATTATGCAGATTGGAGATTTCCTTTTGTTGTTGATTTGGCAATGATTCTTTTTCTGTTAAATTCGGAGCTAGTGCATATGCCATATTAAGTATACTTCCTTTTCGGTACAAGGTTGGCTGAATTATTGGAGTATATGACATGATAGTCATCTAATTTTTCTATCCAATAAATTGTTTTGTAGGTGTACCACCCAAACATCAACTCTAATGGCAGCATCTGTCTTGACGTCCTGAAGGAGCAGTGGAGCCCAGCCCTAACAATATCAAAGGTCCTCCTCTCTATTTGCTCGCTTCTCACTGACCCCAATCCTGATGATCCACTTGTTCCTGAAATTGCCCACGTTTACAAGAACCAAGTAAGTCGATATGAGGAAACAGCAAGGGCATGGACCCAGAAATATGCCATGAACTGACATCAGCCCCTGTGGATTGTCAGTGGACCTCATTTCCTGAAAATATATAAAAAGAAGAAAATAATGGAGGTGGGGGTGGAGGGGATTGATGCAAGCTAATGTGTGGTGAACATGCTTTTTGACGAATCAGACTGCATAAACATCGAATGACTTATTTGGTTTTGTATATAATTGAGTGTAGGATATATGGTTCATTGTTCTATTAGTATTATGTTGATACATTTTCTTGATTCTGTGAGTATATGTCAAGAAATTGACTCCTGAGCCATGTATGACTGATTCCACTGTTCTGGTGGTGATATGCTTGTGGATATGTTGGTTCTGTAGGTAGAATCCTCAGAAATTTGCTACTAAGCTATTTATCATTGGTGTTACTAAGGGTTAACTGTTATATTGCTGGCCAAATACTTCAGATTAAGGTGGCAGTTGGAATTTATTTAGGAGTTTATAACCAATTAACCATGTTGGTTATTAGTGGGATAAGTCATGCATAGGGTGGGGTAGTTGGGGTTTGAGTAAGTCATTGTAATGGGTTGTAAGTCCAAGTCTTAAGCAAGAAGTTAGGCATGGGTAGTTGTTAACAAATGAGAGATTTTGTAGGAGGTTAGCTTTGCAAATGTTGATATTTATTGGGAGTGTTTGTAAGAGGATTTTCATAAGGAAAATTATCTAATTGAGCTTTTGCTTATTGGGTTTGGTCCACTCGAAGAAACGGTTCCTTGTTTCCCTTTTATCTAAACAGTATAGGTTGTAACAGGATTCATAACAAAATGGCATTAGAGCCAGGCTCCACTAAACAGTGGCTCAAACATGTGGAAGTTCATTTGGGAAAGATGGTTGTGGCACAAGATTCCAAGTCTCAAGGGATGATGAGTTCTATGCGACAATTTTTTGCAGCAATCAATACGGGGTTGACAACGTGGCTGGTAGCAGAGAGGATGGGGAGTCTTGTCATAATCAGTCACGCCAATATGGAGGTTGCACCCATACTGACCCAACTTTAGGATAGACCAGTCGAGTTGGATCTGTTGTGCTGATCAATTCTTTGATTTTCACCAAACTGCTGAAAAGGGGAGAGTTCCACTTGCATCCCTCAATCTGGAAGGTGATGCATAAGTATGGTTCCAACTAATCAAAGAAGAGCAAGGAGCCATCACATGGAGGGTGTAAAGAGGTGCTCCACATGAGGTATGGTCCCACTTTATTTCAAAACCTTTTTGGAGATATAACTAAGTTGCAGCAAGTTGGAACAGTTGAAGATTATCAAACCCAGTTTGAAAGATTACTAATTCGAGCAGGTCGGTTGACGCAAGTGCAACAAGTGGGTTGTTTTGTTTGTGGTCTCAAGGACAGTTGAAGGTGGATTTACAGGCTTGTACACCAACAAGCTTATCAGCAGGATTGGGCTTGGTCACCTTTATGAGGGCAAAGCCCAATCCATGAAGCGTGGTGCATCAGCAGAGTGAAGAAAGACTGTCAACTCTGGCTAGTTCCGGTCACCCCATTATGCCAATAAAAAGATCTCACCCACTGAACTAAGTGAGCGGTGATCTAAGGGCTAATGTTTTAATTGCAACAAAAAGTGGAACCCTGGCCATTGATGTAAAAAACCTTTTTTAATTGAAGGCATGTGGCCAAAAAGTGAGAAAGATGAAGCAACTGTCAATGAAGAACTAGAAGAGGCAGTACCTGAAATATCTATTCATGCTATCTCAGGAATGCAAATCCTCAAACAGTGCAAGTCCATGGGATGTTGGGTCACAAAAGGGTAACTTTCTTAATTGGCAGTATGCATAATATTTTAAATACCCATCTTGCTAATAGAATGGACCTGATTTCTAATGGTGAAGTCGAATTTGAAGTTGCAGTTGCTAATAGGGAGAAATGTATCAATGCTGGATGTTGTGAAGGAGTGAAAATGACTTTGCAGGGAATCCCAGTTGTAGTGGATCTTTATTTACTACCACTAGAAGGGTATGATGTGGTCTTAGGAGCCCAGTGGTTGAGCACCTTGGGTTCATTTTTGTGGGATTTCACAAAATTGATCATGTCATTCAACTTGGGTGAATGAAAGGTTGAGCTATGTGGCATGAGGACTTTGAAAAGGAAATTTAAAGGAAGAAAGAAAGGCATTTACTTCCCATTTATTCTGTCTTTGCGCAGCGATCGTGGTACTGAATTACATCATTCTCATGCTTTTGATGTTAATCCTAACACCCAGTTTCAGCAATTATTTCCGCGCTATGAGGACGTGTTTCAAGACCCTAATTGACTTCCACCCCATCTTACCCTGGATCATCGAATCCCATTGAAGGAAGGACATGGGCCGGTATCCAATAAACCATATTGTTACCCTTATTTCCAGAAAAAATGAGATGAGAAAATTGTGGCAGAATTATCAAAGAAAGGTGTGATTCATCTGAACACCAGTCCATATTCTTCAGCCATCATGCTGGTCAAGAAACATAACAATTCATGGTGAATGTGAGTAGATTACAGAATGCTTAATCAATTGACGGTAAAGGATAACTTTTGTATGCCTATGATTGATGAATTGTTAGACGAACTACATGGGGTGAATTATTTCACCAAATTGGATTGAAGACTGGGTTGTCATCAAATTTTTATGCACCCAGACAATGAGAAGACAACATTTCACACTCACCATGAGTGTTACGAATATTTGCTGATGCCACTTGGGTTGATGAATGCTCCAACTTTCCATGCTTTAATGAATTCTGTGTTCCAAGATTACCTCAGTCAGTGTTTATTAGTATTTTTTGATGACATTCTAATTTATAGTAAGACTTTAGAGGAGCATCTGGAACATGTAGAAAGGGTTTTTTCTATTCTGTGATCTAACCAATTGTATGCAAAGTGAGAAAAATTTTGATTTTTGTCAGACACAGGTGAAGTATTTGGAACATACAATCTCCAATGAAGGAGTGTCATTGGACCCGGAAAAAATAATGGCTATACTTGATTGGCCAAAACCACAATTTGTGAAGGCACTACGTGGATTCTTGAAATTGACGGGATATTATCTAAGTTTGTCCAACACTATAGCAAAATTGCTGCTCCACTCACCAGCGTGTTAAAGAAGGGTTGCTTCGATGTGGAGCCACAATCTGAATAGGCGTTTGAGGCACTCAAATGAATCATGACAGAGACACCAGTCTTGGCGCTTCCAGATTTTTCTAAGTCACTTGAAATTGAATATGATAGTTTGGACTTTGGATCAGGCATTGGAGGGGAGTATTGACCCAAGGAAACCAACCAATAGCTTTCTTTAGCCACACATACAAGGTAGAAATCTATTTACCACTTATGAAAAAGAGATGTTAGCATTGGTCCTTGCAGTTCAATGATGGAGACATTATCTACTGGCTTGCCAATTTATTGTAAAAACGGATCAAAGAAGCTTGAAGTAGGATCAGAGTGTTACCACCCCAGCTCAACAAAAATGGCTTGTCAAACTGATGGGTTATGATTTTGTGATCATCTACAAGGCTGGTAAGGAGAAATCGGTGGTTGACGTGTTACCTAGAAGGCTAGAAGAGATATAAAAGGAGAGAATTAGGGTATTGGCAGCCCCATTCCACACTGGGTTACTCCAATTCACAAGGAGGTGGAGAGCAATCCTGAAGTAGAAGATCTTAAGAAACGTATAGAAGAGTGGGATGTCTAAGACTATCGTTTGTGATAGAGATTGAATCTCACTAGTCAATTCTGGAAGTAGTTGTTTCGTTTGCTAGGAACGAATTTCAGTTATTCATTGGCTTATCATCCTCAAACTGATGGGCAAAGTAAGAACATTAATCTTATAGCGGAGATGTATTTACGATGTTTCTTACCAGCCGTAAGCCAAAGGATTGGGTTCGCTGTCCCTTGGGTTGCATATTGCTATAATACTAGTGAACATTTGGCAAAGAAGATAACGCCATATGAAGTGGTCTACGGTCGCCCACTCCGGACATTATTATCCTACATCCTGAGGACCACCCAAGTGGAGTCTGTGGATAAGGAATTGAGGGATCGTGAATGAGTTCTTGCACAACTTTGAGCACAAATACAGGTGGTGCAAGCTCAAATGAAAAAATATGTCATAGCCATCGCACGAAAAGAAGCTTCAACAAAGGAGATTTAGTCTATTTACGTCTTCAACCGCATAGTCAGACTTCTGCAGTGCTTTAGAGGAATCTCAAGCTATCACCATGTTATTATGGACCATTTCTAAAGGCTTAAAAAAGGTGGGTCAAGCAGCATACAAACTTCAATTGCTGACACGTCTAAAATTCCCCCTATATTTTTATGTATCATGCCTTAAGAAGAAAGTGACAGAGATCTACAAGGGGAGCTACTCAATGTTCTGGAGGTAGATAATGCCTTCACTATTCACCCACAAGCATTATTGGTCCATTGAGTGCGCAAAAGGAGGGATTAGGTTTTGGTACATTGGGCTGGGTTGACACCTATGGATGTGATCTGGGAAGATTGGGAAAACCTTAAGACTAGATTCCTTGAAGTATCCCTTGAGAACAATCATGGTTTGAGATCTCGCGAGATCTCTCTTTTTTGGCTTGGCGAGATGAGACTTCGGCGAGTCCCAAAAAGTTAGAAAACTCTACCAAGATTATTTTCGAGTCTAGATCTCGGTTCAAGATTTCGGTTCAACCTAAGATCTCAGTCCAACCAGGTTTGTTTTTTCACATAACCTCAAGTGAGACAAGTCGAGTTTAGTCTCGTCTTGACCTTGTCTCACTCTTGCCTCCCATCTTGCTAGTGATCTTTCAAATTGAATTTTGGCTGGATTTTCTGCATGATTTTTTTCTAGATCTTCACCTACAAGGCTAGACACTCCCTAAGCAAGGGTTAACACATCTACATCAAGAAAACAAGATCAATCAAGGCTATTTGAAGGAGTTCTTCAACCAAGGTGAAATTTCCCCCCAAATTTTACTTTTTCAAATTCTATATTCTAGAATAGGTCTTTGAATGTGGAATAAACTTATGTTCAACTTTGAGTGGTGTAGGTCTTTATGAACTTATGATGGTTGTACACTTGTACTATTGGATCTCGAGAGTCGAGAATGATGAGTTGTATTGTACTCCTATGGACAGAATTTTGAACAATTAAAGTTATTTGATGTATCTTATCACTTTTCATTAATATGCCCTAGTGGTTCTATATTTCATGTTTTTATAACCTTGCATGTTCATTCCTGTAGTATTTCGATTTCAACTTAGGGTAGAGTTAGAACTCATACATAGGTTTGTTTTCTCATAAGCTTAAGGCCATCAATGTGTTTAGAAGGCTTGAAATATGCTAGTAACCAATTTTGAGCCCAACTTGACCCTTAAACCCCCAAGATGGGCCCTTGAGTTCACTCGAAATTGGACCCTAAAACAGATTTCTCCGGAGATCTCGCCAACTCAAGCGAGATCTTGGTTTTTCTCAAGGGCGAGATTGCCCTCAAGAGCGAGATCTTGAATCATGAGTACAAGGGTGTAATTTAAGGGGGATAGCATTCCTGGCCACATACTTCAGATTAAGGTGGCAGTTGGAGTTTATTTAGGAGTTTATATGTTAGTTATTAGTGGAATAAGTCATGCATAGTGCAGGGTTGTTAGGACTTAGGGATTGAATTAGTCACTGTAATGGGCTGTAAATCCATGTCTCATGCAAGATGGTAGGCATGGGTTGTCATTAACACATAGGAGATTTTGTAGGAGGTTAGCTTTGCAAACATTGATATCTATTGTGGGTGTTTGGAATGAGATTTTTATAAGGAAGATATTATCTAATTAAGCTTTTCGTGATTGGAAGCATGGCGGGAGATCTCGCGAGATATCTCGGTTTCTTCATAAACCGAGACGAGATCAAGGGCGAGATCTGCGAGATGGGATATCTCGCTCGAGATCTTGCCATATCTCGCTATATCTCGCCATATCTCGCCATATCTCGCCCCAAATCTCGCCATATCTCGTTGGAACTCTCAATTTTTACCAAATTTTTGTAGATTTCAGCCAAGTTTCACTTGCAACTACTCTTAGCCATCTACAACATCAAAGAAACTCAATCATCCTCTACTTGTCTTATGACTTATGCATTAATGACTTAAAACTTCCGGTTGTATACTTTATCATTCTTTCTTGGTTAAGATTGTGTTGTATACTCATATGATGTTATCTTGATGACATTTAAGTTTTGTGTTTTGATACACTGTTTTCATTTATTGCCTTGGTTTTATATTACATGTTATATAACCTTGCATTCTCTAATCCTACGCTTTGGTTTTATATTATTGTTATTAACCTTGCATTCTCTAATCCTCACATTTCGGTTTCACAATATGGGTGCTTAGAAATCATACTTAGGGCTGTTTTCTCACAAATCCAGGCCACTGTGTGTTCGGCATCAATAGGCTAAAACCGTTTTGCCTCTGGGACCTAACCCACCGAGTGGTCTCCGGTTGGCCTGGCCATCTCGCCGGATCTCGCCGGTGGTCGGTCTCGCCGGTGGTCGAGTCTCGGTTTTCATGGTGCGGTCTCGCTCGGGCGGATCTCCCACCATGATTGGAAGTTTGTTCACTTGAAGAAATTGTTTCTTGTTTCCCTTTTATCTAAACAGTATAGGTCGAAATTGGATTTGCTCAATCTAGCTTGTGTAAACGTAACATTAACTGATTTCGATTATGGGGAAAACTTTGGAAGCATACTTCGAAACACCATCCACAACCCCCTCACTCTAGCACCAATGCAGTGCACATCACAGTTAATTTAGACATTCCATTTCTGCATAGATGAAGTGCAGCTGCTTCTGTGGTGTCTCAATCTGACTGAATATGAGGCATTCTTTCAATATTTGGCTACTTTAGTTTGCAGCAGGTTTGGGTTTTTTCTTTTTTCCAGGAGTGTCATGCTGGAAACAAGGCTTGGTTGTAATATCGAGTTTTTAAGTTTTTGCTTGGAGAAATGTTTAGGAGTGAAAGTTCAGCAATTTAATTTATTTGAAGGATGTGTAGTACTACATTCTAAAAATGTCAGCAAAATTGTCCATTAGCCCGTTAGGAATGACGTTTGTGAGACAATGTGTACCCATGTGACTTAGCAAGTCAGGTCATCGATGTAGATTTTCCATCATCTGGGTATTCGGGTATTCTAGCATCATGTTCAATGGAGAATCTACTGCCAAAGGCAAGCCAGGCTGTGTAAAGAACTACAGATAACATAACTGAAGGTTTATAGGGAATAATACAGATCAAAGCTTTAAATATAAGAACAAGGTCTTTAATAATGTATTAATAAGAAACTGCAAGGGACTAGTTGACTTGGCATGGACACTGGTCTTAGTCGACAAGCGATTAGTGTTTGTTGAGAATTGCAGCAGCCTTGGTGCACAAGTTACTCAAGTTCCTATTTTGGAGAAGCTGTCTTGGTAAACAAGTTTTGAAAAATCAGGGTTTCTATTTTGGTTATTTTCTATTTTAGTTACTTCTAATTTTGGTTACTTTATATTTTGGTTATTGCTTGGTTGACAAGTAATCTTCCTAGGATAGTTTTCTTTTTGGTAGATTTGAGACATTCTACGCAATACGTAATTTTCTTCTTGTTGTAACTCAATTTAGGAAACTTTCCTAAACTAAGAATTGATTTTACATTATAAATAAAGTACCAGGGAAGAGCCAAAGCACACATGTAAGCTTTCCCCCTTCTTCATTCGTCTCTTGTTGTTGTTGTTCTTCTTCTTCCTGAATTTCCTTTCAGTCCCTTGATTGATAACAAGTGCTGAAGTCCTAGCATGGTATCAGGGCGGGTTTAATCAGCCTAGGGACTGCTTATTCTCTCTCAGTATTCTCTGTTTTTTCTCTTTCTACCTGGTGTGCAGCCACCCTTTGCTGCATCAATGATATATTAGATCTTTCTTCACAATTCATGAAGTGATCTATGTACTCGATTCATTAAGTCTCTATGATCTGGAAAAGAAAAAAATAATTCTGTTGGTGCCGTATCAAATTCTGCTGCAAGATATACAACTGCTGCCCATGATATATTGAAATTCTCTGCTATGAAAAATTCTATCGATGTTGTATTGCCTTCCTATTGCTTCTATTACTTGTTTCAAGTAGTTGCTGCTGGTTTTTTGATCACATGAAGCAATTTTGTTTAAGAAAGAGTTCTCCATATCAGATGCCGAGTTCCATGCAAGCTTGTTCTCTTGTTGATGGTTAGATCTACTCATAGTGAACTGCCCTACGGATTTGGAAATACTCTGTGTTTTATCTAGTCTTCTATTAGTACCGCAGGGAATTTACTATACTGCTTCGCATGGTCGGTTAGACTATTAATTTCATGTTTCTGTATCAACAAAATACTCTATTTTCCCCTATTCTTCTTATTATGGTTACTACTACCTTTGCTAGTTAATATTCTATTTACCAGAATCGATTTCAGTTTCATGTTTCTGTATCAACAAAATACTCTATTTTCCCCTATTCTTCTTATTATGGTTACTACTACCCTTGCTAGTTAATATTCTATTTACCAGAATCGATTTCAGCCTCTTATCTTCTAATAAATATGGGTTTTGATTGGGTATTGTTTGGCTTGCTGTTTGTTATCTATTTACCAGAATCGACCTCAAATTCTCATTCTTCTGTACTATTTCTACTATTTTTTTATTGCTACTGCTATTGCCTTTATGAAGTGATCTATATATACTACTACAATTTTTTTTTTTTTTGGTACAAAGGGGCTTTATTAAGCCGGGGGTTGCGGATATAATATGCCTCAGCGAGAGTCCAACCCACGATCTCTTCATTAAGAGGTGTTGGTTTCAACTACTAGAACAGCTCTGTGTTGGCTATATACTACTACAATTACTGATACGACTTCAGATCCAGATCTTATGGAATTTTGATGAAGATTCACGTGTATGGCAGCACAATGGTCTAATGAAGATTCATATGCTCTGTTTTGGATCTCTAGAATTGCGTCATTAACCTTCACCAAATTTTAGGGTTCATCTAAATTATGTTACATACTTACTGCCTCTTTGTGGTAATGTTAGGGTTTCATCTTTTGCTGGTGTTACTCTCATGCTCACTTGTTTTCTGCTGCTCTGGTTAGTGTTTTGGTGTAAAAAGGACATGATCTACTAGGTTTGATTTATTGCTGCCCTTTTCATCTTATTTGGTGAATAATAACTTGTTCTACTGGTGTGATTTACTATGTTGCTTACTTGCGTTATTGGGTTCTAAAGGATACCTTAAAGGCTACCGTTGCTTCTGCAATCCTATTTATCAGAATCAACTACAGTTGTTGCCTACCAATGCATATTATTGGTTGTCATCACACATCCACATGTAATGCTACACATGAAGGAGAGATTGGATACTTCTTCTGTATTTACTCAAGATTTGTTGAGGAGTATTATTTTGTGAAGATCCTCCTGAGATGGTATCTACCAACATTTACCTACTTGGTCTTCTTTACCTATCGAGTTGGTCTGTAGTAACCTATACTGCTTCTTACCTACCTAATTGATCCGCTGTAACCTATACTGCCTTCACCTTTTTACTTGGTCCACAGTAACCAATAGTGCCTGTTGCCTACCCATACCTTTGTTTACTACTTTGCCTTCTTGCATGAGGTTATGTGTAGACATTAGAGCTACAATTTTTATCTATTAGTGTGGAGATTCCTCCCTAAAATTGGCATTATGCATAGTGCCTTGGATAATGCTATGCTAATGGATTTTGTTCGTCTTCAATATCACTGATTGCTTTCATTATTTGGATGATTTGTTCAACATGAAGAATTGAAGTTTTTTTTTTGTTTAGTTGATGTTGATTATCTCTTGGTGGAGTTCTCTCAGTGTTTATTGGCATCTGCTATTGTTACACGGTGTTGCATTTCAAGTGTTTTCTTATTGTTCACGCTGAGGTTTTCTTTGTGTATACTCCATCTTGAGGGGGAATGTTGAGATTTGCAGCAACCTTGGTGTACAAGTTGCTTAAGTTTCCATTTTAGAGAAGTTTCTATTTTGGAGCAGCAGTCTTGGTGCACAAGTTTTGAAAAATTAAGGTTTTTTATTTTGGTTATTTTCTATTTTAGTTACTTCCAATTTTGGTTACTTTCCATTCTGCTTATTGCTTGGTTGACAGGTAATCTCCCTATGATAGTTTCCTTTTTTAGTAGATTTGGGAGATTCTATGCAATATGTAATTTTCTTTTTGTTGTAACTCAGTTTAGGAAACTTTCATAAACTAAGACTTGATTTTACAATATAAATAAAGTACCAGGGGAGAGCCAAAGCATATACATGTAAGCTCTCCTGAATTCTTCTCCCCCTTCTTCTCTTCTTCTTCTTCCTGAATTTCCTTTTAGTCCCTTGGTTGATAACAGGTGCTGAAATTCTAACAATGTTTATCATCTCTTGCTTATTTTTCATTGAGAACAATGAAGGATTGATTAGTGAAGTTAGTTTAATATCTTCGAATATCAAATGTTCTATCTATTAATCCTAAAATGCTTCTTTCACAATAAAACCTTGTGGAAGGCTTAAAGCTTCACGACAATCTAAAAAGGTTGTCACTTTTCTCCCTTGTGATTTCCTCTTTGTTATTCCATTGTTTGTGTTACCTGAACACTTGTGTTGGCACTCCTTTCTACGTGGTTCTTTATGGTGGCGACATCTACTCCATGTGGACCTCGAGTGGGATTTGGTCCTCAACTCACTTATACCCTGATTGCCCAAGCCGTCTGGCTGAGTTAGTAGAGATCATTATTGTTTAGAAAAGGTAAATTTTTGTCTTGATCATGATGGATGGTCAATTAGATCCTGTTCGATCCGAATCAAGTAACAAAACATGACTCGTATAACTTGGTCATTTGCTAAGGAATCCATATGGTGTCACAAGTAAATATTGTTTGGAGTGGACGGTCTTGGTAGGTGAGGTTACCAAAAGTAGTAGCAGAAGAGGTGTTGGAGCAGCAGTTGGTCATCAGTCCCTATGCACTAGAGCATTGGTGGTGGATAAAAGGTGTAACATGGTAACTACACATTCTTTTGGAATAAGGATATGTTTGAATTTGAGAAATACTTGAAAAGACAACACCATCACATCACAACAAAAATGAAACGATATGATTGTGGTTGTAGTTAGATATTGTAGTGAGATGATTGTAGTGGGATGTTGACAAGCACACATTTGAGTCTTATCTTTAAAGCATCAAAAAATTATAGTCTCCTACAAACCCTTTTGCTTAAAAAATTATATGGTTGGTCGGAGAAAGTTATAGAGGAATGTCGACCAACCATGACAAGATTAATAAATTATTTTCTAGTGTATGCTCGATTAGATTAGGAAGAAGCTCCACTTGGGGAAAGGTAGGCTCCTCTCCTTTGCACGGAGGATGGTCTTGATTAAGTCAGTTCTCCATTCTTCTTACCCTTATTGGTGTGGCATTTTTACTCTCCCAAAAGCTACAATCTAAGCCATGGAACCCCTCTTCTGTGCATTCCTTTGGAAAGGTTGAGTCCTTTAGATTCATCCACCCCACTAGCTGATCTTCAGTTTGTTGTCTCACCTTTGAGGGTGGTCTTTGCCTGTGGTTCGCAATGTCAATTGTGCTTGCCTATTGAATCTCAGTTGGAGGATCTCTTCCAAGTAGGATTCTATCTGGGTTGATTGGGTCTACTTGCACTTGCTGAGAGAAGATTCCATCTGGACTGCCTCCCTCCCCTCTAACACTTATTGGTTTTGGAGAAAGCTCCTTCTGTGCCATCCCCTGGCCTCCTCGCCATTAACCCTGAAGTAGCGATGGGTCCTCCACTTTCTTTTGGCTTGACCCTTGGCATCCTTCTGGTATTCTCTTCAACCTCCTAGGTTCTCACCAAGTCTATGGTTCCCGAATTCCTAAGCTCACCCTTCTTTCGGAGTTTATTTCCAATTACTCTTGGATTCCCCCTCTCCCTCCCTCCACCCTTGCACGTCTCACTCCATAGTAGTCCAACCTCCCCCCCACCCCCACCCCTAGGTCTTGTGACTTGGCTACTCTCCTCCTTTGGCTCCTTTTCTTCCTCCTCTGTCGAGAAACTTATTTGGTCCCCCTCACCTTAATCACTGGGGCCCCCTTGGTTTGGTTTAGAGGCCGCATCCCCTGCTACTCTTTCACCACTTGGAGAGCCTTTACTCCCTACCTCCCCACACTGGCCTTCCTTATAAACTGAAACCTTAATGTTAGCCTTAACTATGTCCTTTGCTGGAACAACCCCAAGATCATAGAAAAAAATTCGAGGGAAACTCAAGTTTTGACCAGGTGAAAATGGGAAACCTAGGTGGGAAACTGAGAAATTTTGAGGAAACTTAGGACTTTTTCGTACAAGTTTCGACAGGTTTTAGGGAGTATTTTAGGGTGGGACTCTGCATTTAAGCTAATTAGAGTATAAAGAATATAATGGCTGTATGTTGCTAAAAAAAATCAATGTAGATATGTCATTTAATGTACATAACATCAATGTAGAGTTGTTCGAGAAGTCACTATAAAATTAACTACTTAAGTACATGACATTCAGTCTATAATTTCTAACTTCAAATACAAAGTAACTAACAATAAAAGGAAAATACAACTTAGTGCCAAGAGGAGTGCCAAGAGTGGAACCATCTTGTGGGTTGAGTAGTACCATACTACCATGCTTATAACATCCTCTCCTCTAACCAACAAACATAGACATCCCATGACATTTTATGCCTATGGTTGTCAAGGTAATCGACAACTGTAACTTTATAAGTTTGGTCGTCCACATTCCTAAGATAACAAGTTTGAGGGAATATACAATTTGGATAGGGAAGTTCTGATGGTGGGGGTATTTGTTGTGGTATTTGGGAAACATGAAAGAAACAAAAAAATTGAAAATTTGAGAAAGCTACAAAACTTGTAGGAAAAAGTCCCAGTTTTCCATGAAAATTTCCAAGTTTCCACGAAATTTTCCAGGTTTCCATGAAATTTCCTATGTTTCCCACCAAATTTGGGAATTTTTTTCTTCTCATGAACCAGCTGGTCCAGCTGGGTGAACCAGGTTTCGAAAAGTTTCGATCGAAACTTGGGTTTTTTTTCTTCAATCCCCTAGTTTTTCGTTTCGAGGTTCCCAAAATGGGAAATTTTGGTGGAAATTTTGCAAGTTTCGATGGAATTTTGTTCTATGCCCAAGATGTGGACCGCCTCTTTTTCCTTCATCCTTTCTCTCACTCCATACAGGCAACGCTTTCCTCCATTGGGCCTCGCTTCAAATGCTCCTTTGGTTTTTGTCAGGATTGGGCTTGGTTTTTGCAACATTTGCCAGGATCCTCTATTTGTGAGGGTAGGCAAATTGGTGTTCATTGCATTGATCCTCTATTTGTGGGAGCATAATTTGAGAAGATGGACCTCCAATTCTAGATCTTTGATCATGAGTTGGAGGGCCACCTGCTTTGATGTATCCTTTAGACTCTAGTCTCTTCCCCACCCCTCAGTTGTGGTTACCCCAAGGCCAGAACTATTGTTGTCTGGGGTTTAGGTTCTTCCTTATTGTCAAGCAGTAGATTGTGATTTCCCCTCTCTTTCCTCTTGTTTCTTCTTCCTTTTACATTCTTTTTTCCCCAGTTGGGGCCTTTGGTTAATGATTATTTCATTCATTTGCTATACAAGGATTTGGCAGTGTACTACGGTGCATATGTTATGGTGTGCCATGGGGCAATTATAGTGGAGAATGTTTAGTTACATTTAGTACTTACATTCATTTTCGGATTGAGATTGCATCTGCCCCACTTCTATCCATCAATCAACTTATGATCTAGTTTAGGCGGATACCTGAGGAGGTGGTTTAACTGATGCTTGGAGCACCGGAAGTTTATTGTGAACCTTGGTCATTTGAAAGGTAAGGAATGAAAAATATTAGAGAGAGACTATTACACGGAAGGGGTTTTTTTTCAAGTGGAATAGGGAAGCAGCTCAAGGGGCTTTAATGTAGGCTGGAGACGCCACAAGCTGCTAGAGAAGAAAAAACAAAGAGCTGGTTTTGTTGTTGGGGAAGGGGAGGGAGGGCGCTTTTTGGAGTTCCTCTCCAAGGGTTACATGGAGAGTGGATTGGAAAACCAGAAAGTTGGTTTTCAGCATGGTTTTCTTGGTGCCTATGGACTGATCTTTGCATTGCCCTGTGATCCATGCACAAAACCCTTAGACACCCCTCTGTAGAGGCCTTACCTTCCTCTATCAGCAGCATTCCTGCTTCTTGTCTTCATAGAAGGAGAAGGGCCCCTTGCTCCTAACCTGTCCTTGCACTTGATGGCATAGGGAACGTGAATTTGATGCAAATTCATAGGAAGAGAAGAGCCACAGTTCCTTTATCTAAATTTCTCAACTAGGTTGAAAACTGATTTGACTAGCTTGCTGCATATCATTTCTAGGTTTCGTAGACTAGAGAAATAGAAAAACGTTAAGACTCTTGGAAGGAAGTTCATCATTCATCTTTTCTGATTTAAAGCTCTTATTTGCAAGCACAAAAACCAGAGTTGTAGCTTGAGAATTATGGGCAAAAAGGAAGAGTTACTGTTTGCATCCTACATTTGCAAATTTTCATTTTCACAAATGTCAATACAGTTAGACCGTGAACAGTAAATAATGGATTGGTGATGAGTGCCAAGATGGTAAATGGTCAGCAAAAAATAAATGGTAAGTGACCGATACAGTTAAACGGTCAGTAGTAAGCAACGCATGGTGCGAGATCTCGCTCTCGAGCGAGATCTCGCCACTGAAAAAACCAAGATCTCGACCGAGATGGTGAGATCTCGGTCGAGATATGCCAAAAAATTGGCGGTAGTCTCGATGGCCCATCTCGGTGGGTTTTAGGGCTCTGGTTGGGCTGAAACTTGGCATTTAGCTTATTTAAGGCCTTTTGAACACATTGGTGGCCTTAGATTTGTGAGAAAATAACCCTAACTATGTCTCCTAAGTCGACCCTATGTGTAAAACCGAAATTCTGTGAAATGCAAGGTTAGAGTCTTAGAGAATAGAGTTAGAGTCTTAGAGAGTCAGAGACAACATGTAATGTAAAGATATCAAGTAATTCAAGACTTCAAGTTAATGAGTTATCATTTATCAATTATCAAGTATCAAATACAAATATATAAATACAATAACATTACACATCAAGTATTCAAGTCAACAAGTGATCAAAGTTCAAAGTTCAAACTATCAAAGATTCAAAGTAATAAATTGTTAAATGTCTTCAAAATTTTACAACCATAAGAATTAAGAAGATTACAACTTACAACTTACAACTTACAAGACTAAGAGTATCACTCAACATTCTGCATCAATTGATTCTGAACGGTGGCCACATATGACTCCCAAGTCAATTGATCACTGAAGTATGTCACATATCGGTTTATATGATCATTATATGTTTGCATGTCAGAATACTGGAGGAATAGCAATCTGGGATAACCGTCAATCGTGGGTGGGTGAAAGAGCCATTGTTGTTGTTGTTGTTGTTGTTGTTCATATAGTTGTTGAGTATTTGGGTATGGGTTTCTAAACCACTCATTTAAAAACCCACCTTCACTCCCATATGCGTACTCTCCAGGTGAAGGGTCTTGAGGAATAGTATGACCTCCATAAGAAGAATACCCACTGTAATCTGACCCAGGTCTTGTGATCCCCGTATTGGTACCCCGATGACAGGCTCTTCTGTTGTGAATCACTCTAATCTAGGCTCATGCTTCCCATGTTCAATTCAAGATCATGCATGCTCGCATCATCATTCGGTTGCCCCTGCCCCTGGTTTGATCTGCTCTTCCTACTCCTACTATAAGTCCGAGAGATAGGGGAACTGTGGCTCACATGTGTCGGATGACTCCTACCTGGTGGAGGTGAGTCAAGTGACTCCCTTTGTTGACGTTGACTTCCACCAGAAACACGACCAGCCTGACTGCCTCCATGACTCGAACTCGATGGCTGACTTGGGCCACTTGGCCGTCTGGTATCATCGGCATCATCTGAATCCCCACTACTAGTTGTCACCTCAGTTGTTTCAAGTCGACCAGGTGGCTCCACAAATGGTATAGCTGATCCTTCTGATGCCGCTACAACAACCTGACCCTCATCAGAAGATAGATGCTCAGCTACAGCATCTGGGCCCATAGCAACAACAATAGTAGGATCAGGCTGCCCTTCTGGCCCATCCAGCACTGGGCCACCTCGATCCCTAACCCACTGATATATGACATCATCTTCCTCATCTTCTGCGAGGGGCTCGTGGAGTATATCAGTCAACTCAATCGGTTCACGACGGTCGTCATCTATATCATCTTGTATGTGCCCTACTCTCAATCTCATGTTGTAATGCACATACACTAAGTCCTCGAGCCTCTTACTCCCCAATCGGTTCCGTACCTTACTATGGATGAGCGAGAAGGTGCTCCAGTTCCTCTTGCAACCAGAGGATGAGCAAGTCTGTGAGAGTACTTTAATTGCTATGTCCCTGAGATTTGGGCACTAGTTTCATATAGAAACCACCAGTTAGCTTCATAACCAAAAATAAGAATGCATTAGGCAAGTAAATCTTTATATTTATATAACTTATCAGTTATCATTTATAGAGTTATAGTCTATAGACTTATAGACTTAATGACTTATAGAGTAGTGAACTATTTACCAGGATCAGTTTTTTTCCTAGTTGCAACTGCAGAAGGCTTTCCAAAACTCCCAGAGGCATCCCTGAACTCCCTGATCTGTACACCAATTCTTCAATTATTGTATTATGTATATGCTTAATGCACTAATGCAAGAAGTTGAAGAAACAATTGAATAAGTTCTCACCTCTCCATTAATTGTCCCTTGCATGACGGGATTTGACACAAGCTTTTCCACCACCTCTTGCACCGCAGTCATCAACTTTACATCAAGCCTCATATCATTCTTGTAATGGTACTTTGGGTTGAGGTAGTAAGCTTGCATTGTGGAAATAAAAAATTTGGTTAGTGACTTAGTGATTTGGTTGTTTACTTGTTTATAAATTATAAGTTATAACAAATAAAGAATGTAAATTAAAGTATACAACAAAAACTTAAAGACTTAAAAGTGACTCACCAGCCAAGTGCAAAGGATGCATCAAGTGCGTCTCCCATCTATTATCGATGATCCTCTCGTCGGATTTGAAGGTGTTAGGGGCAGCAACTCTAACCAACTCTTTCATTTGCTGGAGGGCAGCATATATGTGGGGCATTGTGGGCTTCTTCTCGAATCCACCATCCTTAAAACAAACACAATAGGCTCTATAATGCCCAGTATCCTACTCAGCTGCCTCCAAAAGGAATCATCAGCAATGGTTTGTTGGGCTAGTACTGCATCAGGATGGCTAGATCCACGCCAACCAAACCACTCCTCACTTGCAAACATGTGCCGAAGACCCACCACTTTCTTCTGGAAGCTTTTCAGAGCTACATAGTTGGTGGCGAATCTAGTCAATCCAGGTCTAACTAGATCACCCTTACAGTGGTTCCTCATCATCTTCAGCACATAACCATGGTTATAAATAAAATTACTTGCCCTTCTAGCCCTCTCAACCACAGTATTGATTGACTTTCTTTTCCCCAAGTCCTTCAACATAAGATCAATCGAATGAGCAGCACATGGTGTCCAAAAGAGGTGGATCCTGCTGCTCTTCTTCCTCATCAACATTTCATCAGCTTTTTTGAAGTTAGCACCATTATCTGTGACAATTTGGATAACATTCTTTGGCCCTACCTCGAGGACCACCTCCCTAAGAAGCTTGTAAAGGTAGTCAGCATCTTTGATCTTATCTGAGGCATCCACTGACTTAAGGAAGGATATCTTTCCATTGCAGCTCACCATGAAATTAATGATGGATTGTCTAGTAAGACCAGTCCATCCATCAGCCATCACAGTAACACCATATGTACTCCACTTTTCCTTTAATGAACCAATGTATTCATCCACCTCCTGCTTTACCTTGGGTAAATATTTATTCATTACTTCCCAAGCTGTTGGGCCTTTAACCCCTACACCTGCCCTAGCAATTGCATTGATCATCCCCTGATAGTATGGTGTTTTGGCTACATTGGCTGCAATGTTGTTATAGAGCATGAATTTGCTGATTGATAACCTAGCTTCCTCCTCCCTATTGCCTTCTCTACCTCCAGCAAACATATAGGGAATGCTTCTTTGATAGATGTCTTGTTGGTTGAAGAGGGAGGGGTCTTGGTCAAATGTGGAATCATAATGTCTAGTCTTCCTCCTCCTCCTTTCGGTCCTCTCAGTCTCAGTTCCCTGAAAACTATGTCTAGGTGGCATGGATGCCCCTGACCCCGAACCACCTGCTCCCCTTGTCTGTTTATATTGCCTCACACTCTCAGCATGTAAGGAGTGTTTGCTAGCTTCCATTGCAGCCTTCATCTGTCTCCATTCGGCTCGTGACTCAACACCCATAACCCTCCTCTCTTCATCATCGCTTGACTCCTCAACAACATCAAGAGTAGGTCTAGATAGCACTGTATCCTCAAATTCCCTTTGCTTTTGTGCCATCTCGTCCTTTTTTTGTTTCCCTCCCCTTAAAGTTGCTGCAATTGCTTTCTGCACTTCATAAGGAACCCTGGGACACTTGGCAACATCTTTATAACCACCAGCCAAATGTTGGTTTAATCTGGTTGAACCACCAGAATTCAAAATCTTGAGGCAATATTTGCATCGGGATTTCTTCTTGTCAGCAGTCAGTGGATCCCCATGTTGCCAAGCAATGTCCTCGAGTCCCACTACCCGTGCTACCACTCCCACTAGTTGCCATTTAAGATTCAAATGTACAGCACTGAAAGTTTAAAATACATACATGAATCATGAATATTCCCAAATAATCATTAGAATAATTTTTATATAATAAAAACATGTAAAAACAATTTATAAAACAACAAAACACACACTTTGTTCTAAGATAACATATATACACTGCTCAAACAAACATGTTAATATTTTTAAAATAAACTACATAATATGAGCATCATTTAAAAAAAAAAACAAATAAATTTTTAATAACATATTATTTTTTATAATTATTTTATGTAAAAATAATTTATAAAACAAAAAAACACACTTTGTTCTAAGATAACATATATACAATGCTCAATAAGACATGTTTGTATTTTAAAAATAAACTACATAATATAAGCATCATTTAAAAAAAAAGATAATTTTGTAATAAAATATTATTTTTCATAATTATTTTATTTAATTATTTAAATAAAAAAATAAAAATGAATACAGCAAGCATGATAGTCAAAATATTAATACATGAGATTGTAGCCCTCTAAATGTAGTTTAACATAAATAATAATCACATTCATATCATAAGTATTTATTTATAATCTTTATTTTAAATTAATAACAGAAAATTAAAAATTTTTAAATGAAAGTGTAGATCAAAGCTTGATCATCAACATATATTTATATCACACTCATACAATCATTGTAGAACCTTGTATTTGAAAAAAATAAAATTTGGGGGAAAATCTTACATTTTTGAAGATCCCTTGAAATAGGCTTGAATCACTACAAATATGCTTGAATTTGTTGTTGTAGATGAGTTGATGATGTTGCTATGTTGAATCCCCAACAAATTCCGGCAAAAAATCGAGTTTTCCGGCCAAATTTGGGCTTCCACATTTTTGAGCGAAAATGGAACTGGTTCTTTGTTGATGATTTTTTTACCTTTTTTTTCTTCCAATTTTATGTTTTTATGGTTTTTATGTGATCTTTGTCTTATTTGACTTCATAGAGAGAGGCGAAAATACCTTTTTTTGTTTTTTTTTATTAAAAATTAATCTTTTTTAATGAAGTGTAGAAGTTGTATATATTTTATTCACCTCATACAATCAGATATGCCTCTTCTTCTCGAACACTCTGCTTGATTGATGAGGAGTGCTATGTTAATCCCCAACAACGCCCCTGAAGTGTGGAAATTTGTCCCGTTAGCGAGATCTCGCCGAGATATTGGCGAGATCTCGCGAGATCTTGTCTCACCTCTCACAAAAGGCGAGATATGTTGCGAGATCTCGCACCATTTAGCAATGTTCAGAACTCTTTTTTTTTTTTTTTTTCAATTATTATTTCGACACCAAATTTTGGTGGGTTATTTTGGCTTGTTTCTCAAGGTCCAGCCTAATTTGAGACCAATAAACACAATGCAAGTGTTAGTTTTGCATAAGACCTAACCCAAAGTGGTGTTCTTGATTGGCATATGCTCTGGTGTATGTGGGTGAAATTGTAAGTCTAGAACATGAATTTTAACAAATGTAAATATGGATATTGTGCAAGTGAACACTAAGATTTTCATTAAAATGCAACCCAAAAAAAAAAAAAAAAAGAACTAAAATTCAATATACAAGCGCAAGTGTGGTGCATAATTCATTAGTTAGTAGTAAACTTATAAAACAATACAAGTGTATAACTTAATAGACTAACAATAGTCAGTAGACGAATGAATTACAAATTACAAATTTACAGTACATATGAGACCTACTCTAACCTAATAATAGCAGCTGTGGCGGGCAAAATCCAACCCCTGACCCAGGGAGCTCTGTGAATAGTGGACATAGTTGGCCCATGTCATGGTATTAATGTAGTGGTCCATGTAGTTGCACTCTTCCCTTTTATAGGCAACATTCACATAAAATAGCCAACCCATATTATACAAACTGTTGTGATGGTAAGGACTGTTGCCACATGGGCAGCCAGTGTTCAGATTAATTTCAACATCTAAATCTTTTTGTGGTATCACTATTGGGTACTGGTACTATTGGTGGCTCTGATGGATATCCAAAGATGGACTGCACAAATGATCTGCCTGATCAATCCCTATATCCATGTGTAGACATACCACTCGAGTTAGCATATGAGTCACCATATGCCCCACCATAGGCACTCAAACCAGCAGATGAGTTAGCATATGCCCCACCATATGTTCTACCATATACTCTATTATATGCTCCCTTTTATCCATATCTGTAGCTAGGCCCATATACCCTATATGGTGTAGACCCCATACTCCTTGCCATCCAAGCTCATGGATCCCATGGAGTCTGCCAAACTATGCCCCATCAAGCTTGGAAGCTGGCGTAAACCAACAAGACCCCGGTCCCGGTAGGAAACTAGAATTAGATTCATAACTTCTCTTAAACAAGCGAAAGGAACATAAAATTATTTGACTTTTATTTATAGTTATTCATGGTATGCTCCCTTTGGTTATTGGGTTCATGAATTATGGTCCACAAACAGTACGATGCAACTTAAATTGTAGATTGATGGATAGGGGGTTGGCCGATCTGACGGATGTGACTGCTGTAACCCCGTGTCTTGGCAAGCAAGCTTCCACTCACTTGTAAGCCATGAGTCAAAGTGGCCTAATTTCCTCCAGCCCGAGATTTTGGCAAGCAAATCCAATTCCACTTGATAGTGGGTTCCACTTTTGGCGATTTAGAGAAGGCCCATGTGAAGTGGGTCTTTGAAAACCATTTGAATCAAGAAGTAATTCAAATGGTTCTCAAAAATGTAAAGGTATCTGATTACAATTCTAATTTAGTTAGGTTTTTTCTACTTCAAAAAAGAATTTATTTTTGGTTCTATTACTTTTAAAAATGCCAGTATTTTTTCAGCATCCCTTTGGCTTGGTGGGTGGAATTGGCCACATGGCCCTTCGGTGTAAGTACCCCTAGATGTGGAGCCCTTGCTCTTGTGACAAGGTATGCCACCATGGTGCTCCTTTGTTGCCCTGGTGAATCTGATAGGTGTCTCTAGTGGTGGAACTACCATAATGCACTGGAAGTTCTCCACCACCCCGACCATCATTATCATCATCATGATCGTCGTCATCATCACCACCACCACCATCATCATCCCTGTGTTGAGTTTGACCAGGAGTCGAGTGCTCATTTAGATCCTACGTGCATATGGAAGGCACAACATCATTGTTGCGCAGGGCCATCATCCAATCTTTGTTAAGATATTAGCTGCGTGCATGTACCTGAGCCTCATCAGTTATGAATGTGTTCACATCAATGCTTGCATGACGAGTAGTCTCTAGTTTAGGCCTCCTTTCAGGCTTGTCCAATCCGGTTCCCATCCCTCACCCAATCAATGGGGTCCTCATCATCTGTCCTTGGGTTCCGCGGGTTGTGGTCTCCGCTTCTGTGCATGTACCTGAGCCTCATCAGTTATGAATGTGTTCACATCAATGCTTGCATGACGAGTAGTCTCTAGGTTAGGCCTCCTTTCAGGCTTGTCCAATACCGGTTCACCACTATCCCTCACCCAATCAATGAAAGGGTCCTCATCATCTAAGTACACTTGGAAGATATCCGCGAGGTTGATGGTCTCCTGCTTCCTATCACTCTCTCCACTTGGCTCTTTGCGTGTTGCATCTTAAATCTCAGGTGATAGTGGATTAACACAAAATCATTTAGGTATTGAGATCCCAATCCGTTCTGCCTCATTGAGTGGATTAAGTTAGAGGGTGCTCTAGTTCCTTTCACATCCAGAGGCAGAGCAAGCCTGCGAGAGGACCTTAATCACGTTCTCTCCACTCACACAATAGAGAACCCATCACTCAGCTGTATTATGAGAAAAACATTTAAGTTATTAGTTATTATTTATTAATTGATCTAATAATTTGTAAAATATAATAATTCTATATGGGTAATTAATCTAACCTGGATCTATGTTATCCTGTCCCTTCACAACAACTGATCCGAAGGACCTAAAGCTATCTTTGAAAACCTTGATCTACAATCATTTGTGATATTGGATAGCTAAATTCTTTCAAAATTCAAATGCAAGTCCTAAGTCCTAATTCTGTACTATCTCACCTTATTGTTACATAGGGACTAGAGTGTCGAGTCTAGCTCCAACTTCAGAACCATGGCCATCATGACATCATGAGCTCCGTATAACCCCAAACGGCTGTTGTACAGGTATTTGGGGTTAAGGTAGTAGGCTGCACAATTTGAGAACTTAGAATTAGATATAAGATATTCATTAATATCGAATGGATGAATTACCAACAAATTGCATATTTACTTACCAACCTTATGCAGTGGATGCATAAGCATAAGACATGTAGTCCATTAATCATTGACGATGTCCAAAAAGTGCTTGTAGCCTCTTGAATTTGCGTGACGTACGACCTCCCACATAGCCTCAAAGGTTGTACAAGTGGGGCATAGTGGGCCCCTTCATGGAGGAGTCCACCATATGTAGGACCTTTATAAAAGGCTTTATGGTCTTAGACACTATCTCCACGCGTTTTAAGAACTCAAATGATGATACTATACCTTGTGCTTTGCGCTTGTTTGGGGTCATGGATCCTGTCCAATCAAACCAAGCCTGAGATGCAAACATAAATCTCAATCCCGTTCTCTTGTCATTGATGCTACTTAAGGCAATGTAGTTTGTGGTAAACCTTGTGACACCAAGTCACATTATGTCATCCCCACGTGCCTGCTTCATCATTTGGAGAGCGTGCTTATGATTATATATAATGTTCATGACCTATGTAGCCCTCTCCACTATGCTTTCCACATATCTGATCTTCCCAACGTCCTTGAGCATAAGGTCGATATAGTGGGTCGTATAGGATATCCAAAATAAATTGTACTGTATAGGCCGCGTCATCATTTCACTAGTCTTTTTGAAATTGGAGCCATTATCTATTGTGATCTATACCACATTCCTTCGCCCCACCTCCTCCACTACATCATAAAGAAGCCCAAAGATGTACCCGTGGTCTCTCACTTGCCTAGATGCATCCACAGATCTTAAGAAGATGGTTCTCCTATCGCAATACACCATAAAGTTGGTAGACTTTTTTGTTGGTCCAGTCCATCCATCAGACATCATGGTGACTCCATACGTCTCCCAAAAGGTCCTCATCCTTGCGATGTAAGCCTTTAACTCCTCCTATTGTTGTGTGAGGTAGTTGTTCATCATTTCATGAGGCGTGGGTCCATGGTAACAGGACTTGCCACAATAGTTGTGTTAACCATGGATTGATAATAGGGCCCCTATGTTGTGTTGGTTGGAATGGCATTATAAAGAATCCATTTTTCACTAACAGATTTTTACTGTTCACGTGAACAATAAAATCTATGTTACTGTTCACGTGAACAATAAATGCTAATGATGCTACTCTACTTTCTATTTCTAATGTTGGAGTCTTGCTACATAAGTTTTGGGAATTTTTAGAAAGCATAGTTTCTATTTTTAGAATTTTCTATTTTAGGAGCTAGGAAGTTACTAGAGTTGTAATTTTGTTTCCTTTTTCTAGAGGACAATTACTTGTCTCTCAAGTTATATTAGATTCATTAGAAGCTATAAATAAAAGGGTTCTGTGATTCTAGACTCTTAAGCAAGAATCACAAGCCTCTTCTACTAGTTCTTCATCTCTCTTCTCTTCTTCTTCTTCTCTCTTTTCTTTGTTCAAGTTCAGCTGCTGTTTTGACTATTTAATGCTTGTTTTCTAACATGGCATCAGAGCAAGTTTAATCAACTTAGGGACCGTTTTCTCTCTCTTGGCTGCCCAGTTTTTTTTTTTACTTCTTCTTTTCTTTCCCTTTTTCTTATCTAGGGCAGCCCCAACCTTCGCTGCAATAATTGTGCATGGCTGTCCTTCTTCTTTAACTTTTGAAGCACCAAGTATTTATGTATTAATACTACAAAAAGGCCCTAAGCTTTTTGGGGATATGTCTACCTATTTGATTCAACTGAGGCTGCTACTACCTTTTTTTGTGTGTAAATCTGAAGTTCAATCTGCACTATACTGATGTCTTGGGATTCCTCTTGATTCTTGCAAAGATATGCTCATAATTCGTATTGCAAGACCTAAGTATTGTCTTCCATTGTTTGTGCTATAAGTTTAGTTGCAAGTCGTATACTACTACCCCTGATTCATTGAATTTCTCTCTTCTAAAAAATTCTGCTGCTACCTTCTTGCTTTACTACTTCTTCCGTAGTTTATTTCAGAATCAAGTTTAGCCTTTTTTTTTAATCTAAAACTTCTACAAAGACCTAGAGGACTACTTTTCCTTCATATCAAGATCTTTTAGAGTTTTAAATCTAGCAAAAGGTTGTTGCTATGGTTCGAGATCTGATATTATTTGCTACTGCAACTACTGTTATTCCACTTCTTTTGAGTGGATTGCTGCAACGACTACTGCAATTTTGAGATTCCAAGCTGGTTCAATATATATATATATATATATATATATATATATATATATATATATATATATATATATATATATATATATTCCGATCTAATTGCTCTGCCTGGGTTAGGTTTTTCCCCTTGGTGAACAAGACTTTGTCCTGTGAGACGATTTTCTGCTGCTTGATCAGCTTTATTGGTGAATAATACACTGCTCTGTGGCAAGATGTGCTGATGCTACTTTTCCTTCTTGGGTTTCTTTTGTGCTCATACTTTTATGATGCTTGTCGCCTGGTCATCCTTAATTGTCCACATGTAATGCTACACGTGAGGGGGAGAATGGTACCTTATTCTATATCTACTCAAGATGTGATGATGGATATTATTAGTGAAGATCTTTGTCCTCAACTTATGGCATTCTACAACAATATCATTACCTATCTTTTACCTATATTGCCCTTTTACCTACCTACTTGATCTGTAGTTACCCAAACAGTAAAAACACTGTTCATGTGAACAGTAACATGAACAGTAAAACTACCAAATTTACATATACTTCAACACTCCCCCTCAAGCTGGAGTGTACACAAAGAAAACTTCAGCTTGCACAATAAGAATAAACTTGAAAAGTAGCACCAATCTTGAATCGTGTAGCAATGGCAGATGTTGATAAACACTGAGAAAACTTCACCCAGGAGATAATCAACACCGACTTAAAAAAAACTTTAATTCTTCATTGCAATAGAACCATCCAATATTGAGAACAATCGACAATGTTGAAGACGAACAAAGTCCATAAATATAGCAGGATCAAAGACACTATCCATATAATGCCGGTAGTAGGGAGAAATATCCACACTAAATCTTAAAAATTGTAATTCCAAAGTCCATATAAATGCTTCACAAGAACGCAAGTAGTAGGTAGGCAAAAGGCATTATCCACGTAATGCCGGTAGCAGGGAGAAAAATCCACACTAAATCTTCAAAATTGCAACTCCAATGTCCATATAAATGCTTCACAAGAAGGCAAGTAACAGGTAAAGTATGGGTAGGTAAAAGACAATATTGATTACTGTGGACCAAGTTGGTAACGTAGTATGGAATACTACGGACCAAGTAAGTAGGTAAAGGACAATATGAGTTACTGTGACCAAGTAGGTAAGGTAAAGGACAGTAATGGGTTCTGCGAACCAAATAGGTAAGGTAAAAAACAGTATGGGTTACTGCGGACCAAGTAGGTAAGGTAAAAGACAGTATGGGTTACTGCGGACCAAGTAGGTAAGGTAAAAGACAGTATGGGTTATTGCGGACCAAGTAGGTAAGGTAAAAGACAATATGGGTTACTGCGGACCAAATAGATAAGGTAAAAGACAAACAGTAAAACCACTGTTCATGTGGATAGTAATGTGAACAGTAAAACTACCAAATTTACATATACTTCAACAGTTGTCAATGCGGCAAGGTGACCAAAGCGATTTGGGCTCCGCCTAGGCGGCAATAAGGCGATCAAATTGGTTGGGTAAATTTTTTTAATACAACTACTTTTAAATTACTTTTCAATACAACTACTTTCTATAATAAGCTAAACAAATATTCAATAGTCATATTCATTCCAAAAAGACAAGCATTCAAGAATCATAATTATGAAAAATTATTCAAAAAAAGAACATAAACATAAGTTCATATCATCAATCCATGGTTGTCAAAGTGTTCGCCTATGCATTTACTGATTCATTTATTCTTGATGTTGAGTATGGCTCATGCTTCACATTCTATTGCCAACGGGCACGAGGGTCTGCCTAGGCAGTTCAAGTTTGGGCTTCAATTAAGCGGTTCAAAACAAGGTAGTTGAAAAACTGCCTTGCCGCCTAGGCGACCGTTGACAACCATGCTTGCTTCACCTTCCCTTTCATGTTTATCCATGCACCTGATATCTTGGGCTACTTTGCTCCCTTCTCCTTGAAAACATCAGGACCATGCTCTAGGTCGGATTTTGTCGTAGTGGAAACTTGTTGAGGGAGAAGGAGCACCCCTTTGACTTTGTGACCTCCTGAGCATGTCAAAAGCACCACCTGACCCAGATGGTCCAGCCCTTGTAGCTCTAGAGGGACCAACTCTTGCAACTTTAGATCTGGTCCGCTCCTGAATGGTGTGCTGCTTGCTCTCTGTCATCACCCACCTCAAATCCCTGGCCTACTCTCTATGTACGTCGATGGGATCAACATTGTCATCACTATTAGAATCAACAGGGTATGCTCATTGCCTCATCTAGTGTTGTAGTCACTCTACTTGTCTCTTGTCTTCTTCCTTGCTCCCTTCTCTAACTCATTGACTACCTTCACAGCCTCTGTTGAAACACTGTTACACACCTAAACATTTTAAATTGTCGATGAGGTGTCCCTTGAACCTACTAATACCACCTCCGAAAACCTTTCGGCCATAGAAATTACATTGCATATGCTTTATTACCATCAATTGGCTTGTAGTATTGCCATACAGGGTCACCCCTCACTTTGGGAGTAGCAACTTGTGCCTGCTTTCTGCCCTATGGCTATGAACCACTCTCCCCTGCCCTTATGATTGTGAACCACCCTCTCCTAACCTCTCTAACAAGATCCTGATCACCTTATACTCCTAGATATGATCAATGTTGCATACAAAATGATTGCATAAGTCACTAAACAACATCGAAATAAACTTTTTTCATTGTGACAAAGACACAATCATATACCTAGTTAGTAATTTTTCTCGTGTCTATATTTTTTTTTTTTATATAAAATATATATAATTTTAAGATTTTAAGATATTAGAGTTGGCCTGGGGGTTGCTCCCATAAGTGATAAGCTTAGAGAAAGTCGTTTGAGGTGGCACGACCACGTTCAACGGAGACCTATAAATGCTCTTGCACGGAGAAGTGATATAATTCATATTGAAGGAACTAGAAGAGCTAGGGGTAGCCCTAAGGTAATCTTAGGAGAAGTGGTGAGAAAGGATATGTATAGCTTAAGCCTTGTATCTAGCATGGCCTTAAACAGAACTGATTGGAGGGCAAGAATCCATGTAGCCGACCCCATTTAGTTGGGACAAGGATTATTGTTGTTGTTGTTGTTGTTGTTTAAGATTTTCCTACAAGAAAATTGGCTGCCCATAGAAAAAGATGAAACCATATGGACAACACTTCAAAAACACATAGAGAGGCTTTCCATATTTTTCTATTATTTTTAAAACCTTTTCCGCTTTGTTTCCCCTTTTTCTTAATTTTTTATATATTTTATAAATATTTTAATAATGTTTAAAAAATAAAATAATTATTTATGAGTGGAAAAATATTTCGACTTTGTGAGACCATAGATCGGCCTGTGGAGTTCAACATATAATTATTCCATCACCATAGAAGACATATCAAATATATTTTTTACATTTTATGACATCCAAAAATAAATAATTAATCCACTTGGCAAAATTTTTTTTTTTTGAGACTGAGTTCATAGATTGGCCAATGTGTTTCAACTTGTGTTATTTGCATACCTATCTGACAGCTTCTTAACATGCATTTTTGAAAAAAATCTAGTTTGAAGAAATATGTTATACCCTTGAGGTGAAAAACTCAGATCTGATTGAAACACCACTGGATCCACGCAATGCGCACATTTGCTGGCAAGATTCTTGCAAAAACACAAAAAATGATGAACATCTACTCCAAGATCGCAAAGCAGAGGTAGAATGGGGGAGATTACTTAGAACTTTTCAAGCGAAATTTTGACCCATTTTGCTGTTAAAGAGGAATCTTGATTGAAAATTTGCAAGATGTAGATCTCGAAATTTCGACCAATTGCAGAAAGATTTTGCTGAGATTTGAAACTTTTCCATTTCACCTGTGTGTTTGTTTTGCCTCTTATTGAATTTGCGACATGCTGAGTTTATTGTTTTCTTTTTGTTTTAGTTGCAATCTTCTCTTCAAAAGACCTCATGGTTTCAGTCTTTTCCTAAAAGGGCTTTACAAGTTTCTTAGTGTTTTTTCAAGAAGGCTGAATTGAAGTCCTCAATACACGGAGGCATGGAGATGGACTCCGCAATCGCATGGAGGTCAGATGAAGACTTGATGTTTTCTTTGAATCCTTGGGAGACTGGCACACCCTTGCACATCAAGCATGGGCATGCCGAAGCTGGAGGAAAGCAGTCACCATAAGAAATTTAATTCGCAGAAGTCAGAGGTTATGTCTTGTTGGTACAGGGGAAATCCATGGAAGGAAAGAAGGCTTTGAACGGGGAAATCGATTGATGGAACAACAATGTAGGGAAAGTGAGAGATGGAGGGGAGAAAAAAGGGATTTTCGGATTGAGGGTGAGTGAACTAGTGAAATCAGGAGAGTTTTGTTAATTGGGTTTCATAGATGGGTGGGTATAGATTAAATGGTTTAACTAGAGGTTTATAGACTTAAAAATTATCATTTTAATCTTAGTCATCAGTTTAGCATTTTCCACGTGCCATCTTGTGTTGGTGCACTGCTATGTACAGCAGAGAGATTTGCACAACAGACTATTTATATCGCGTTCATGACCTATTCAGGTAGGCGCCTGACCCATAGTTTGTGGTAGCTCTCAATGGTTTGGCTACAAGTGTAGGGCTGTTGTGTAACAGTTGTAAGGTTGTTGGCTGTATGAATTATGATATGTGAAGGAAGAAGAGTGAATACATTGCACCCTCTGAAACGCTACACTAATGGGTTTATTGCTAATGTTACCCTATTTCGGAATGGGGAAGAGTTAATGCTTTACAATCTCTGTAACGCTTAATGGGTTTATAGTTGTCACCACCCATTTCTGGAAGGAAGAAGAGTGAATGTCTTACAACCTCCATGACGATTGATGGGTAGAGGGAGAGGCCTTTTCAAAGGGATCCCATATAAAAAGGAAGTTCTCATAATATATGTAAAGATTCTTCTTTTTTGAGATTTGTTTTCTTCATTCCCATTTATAAATTAATTAATATTAGCAAAAGTTAGCAAAAATTGAAGTGGTGGGAGTGAGGAGTAGGTGAATGGAGAAGCAACGGATTATAAGAATATTTAAGGAAAGAAAATGAAATTAATTGCGCATGGGAGTTAGACCTTTCTTTAACATTAAATAAAAGATTAAAATCAGGAAAATCTTGGGGAAGATTTGAATAGTCCCAAGACTGCTTTTCTGTTTCATAAATATCTTTTGGTTGTTTCATTCCCCTATAAATTTAGGTTTGAGTTCGCACAAACAAGAATGGGGAAACCAAATGAGAGGCAAGGAATTGCAGGAGAATGAGGTCTGAAGGATGAACTTGAGCATGATAGCCAATCACACTTACCAGGAAAGTAAGTGTTTTTATTGTTTTCTTCAAGTTCTTCAAAATTCTAATATTGGATCCTTGCTTTCCTTTTTGACTCTTCCTCAGCTCCACTCTATTGACGATAATCCACAAATGGAGAGATAGACCTGATCGTCTTTAGACATCTTGTTTTCAACGTTGCTTTGTTTCTGGTTCTGTTTCTATTTTTGTTTCTTATTTTCTCCTCAGCTATTGATCTTCAGTTGTCGCTCTCCCTCTCTCTCTCCTCTCTCTTTTCTTCGTCAGAAATTTTAATATTATTTGTTTGCCTTTCTCCGGATTATTCCTATTCTCCATGGGTGACTGGAAGAACCCAAATCACCATGAGCGATTTTTACCACAGAGAGAGAGTATGCCTTGTAATTTTTCTCATTCTGGTTCATTGGAGCGATCTGCTCCTGACAAGGAACGCGTATTGATCAAGTTCGATGGCAATCCCCAACATTTCAGCAGTCAAGAAGAGGGCAAGGTCGGGGGCGAGGGACAGAAGCACAATCAAAGCTCAGCAAAGGAGAATCGAATATGCAAGGTATGCAAAAGGGGCTTCGCATCAGGAAGGGCTCTAGGAGGTCACATGAGAGTTCACACACAATCACCAACGCAAGTGCAGGAGGTGAAGAGGCATGCGAGGTCACAGGTTCAACTTCAAGATACCCTCTTGACCTCAAACACTCCCACCACCCATAATGACACAAAGATCATCCCCAAACACTCCCACCCCCTAAATCTCATAGTGTCCAACACTCCCACCACCAACACAAAGATCATCCCCAAGCATCACCGTCAGCATGGGGACTACAGGAAATCTGGCATTAGCGCCAGTCATTTTGCACCTGATAGATCCATGAAGCTGAAGACGATCATTGAAGACAGTGACTCTGGCGGTAATCCTATCTGTTCTCTTTGTGGAAAAATGTCCCAATCTGTGAAGTCTTTGTGTGGTCACATGAGATGCCATCCGGATAGACACTGGAGAGGAATTCAACCCCCAACGCCGGTAGCAGTTCAAGCTGCAATGAGTCTTGAGAAGAAGGCTAATGTTTACTCTACCTCCAGTCTCTCAGATAAAGATTTGAGGGAGTTCAACTTGACAGATGATCAGATGGGTTCTTCCCTTTTCACCAGCACACCTGTAGCCCTGAATCTTCAAGAATCCCTCCCTACCTGGTCCGTCACTGGGAAAAGAGGCCGTGAACCCATCCATGCTGCTATTTCCCCCCCCTTTGTTTCAGCTTCTGAGGAGCAACAGGCTATATCTGCTTTAGATGCTGCCTATACCCTAATGATGCTTTCTCATGGTAATCGTATGGGGTACTTCTCAAAGAGGCAAAGAAGGGAAGATGGTGAGTCACAATCACAGGCTGCTGGTGCACAATGCTCAGAATACCTACCAAAATCCATAGCAGAGAAGCTTTCAATCACTTTAACAAGCTGTGAGAAAGTCCAAGAGGAGGTAGAGTTGATTAGCAGCTGCACCAATCACAATTCTCAGATCAGAGGCCAACCAGCTCAGTCTAACCCGAATTCTTGCATGAAGGTTTTAGATGAAAAATCGAAGAATCTGAAGAGGGAGAAGATAAAGATGAAGCTTGGAGATGTGGAAACGGTAGTAGAGATGGGTCCAATTGATTACCCACAGCTGCAGCAGCAACCATCCACAATGGTAGCCACTGGATTCAAGTGCAGCACTTGCAATAAAAGTTTCACTTCATACCAAGCCTTAGGTGGACACAGGTCAAGAAGAAGTTGTCAAATTAGAGGAGAAGTTGAAGAATTAGAGTTACAATTGGTGTCAAATTCGACCCATCACTGCAAAATTTGTAACAAGGTATTCCAAACGGGTCAAGCTCTTGGAGGGCACCAGAGGTGTCATCGGAGAAGTCCAGCTCAAGCAGCTCCATCTAGCTCTGTGGTATCGCTGGAGTATATGAGTAAGAGAGGGAGTAAGGTGTTAGATATTGACCTAAACAAGATGCCAGAGGCAAGATAAAGGATGATGAAGTTCTGTAATCTGTCTATTTCACTCAATCTGTGAGTTTGGGAATCAACATGACTAATGGTAGGCCTGAACCAACAACTGAGCGTTCATTTTCTTCCAAACAGTTGGGCAACTGAGACCTACCAGAAACCTTCTTTGTGTAGCATCAGCGGTTGATTATGGTAGTAGAGAAAGGGAATATTTAAAACTTAGTTAAATGGCTTTGTTTTTCAGTCTCAATTGTTTTACGATGAAGGTCTTTACAACATCTATATGGAGAAGGTTTAATGCATAGTTAATTTGTTTTCTGTTCTTTTTATATTTATCCCTATTCTGCTCTCTGGTTTACTTGAAATTGTTTTTTCTCTGGCTAATGAAGCAATGATTGAGCTAGGTTATTCATTGTTGGTGCTTTAATGGTTGATGATGTTATATATTGACTAGTAGAGTTGTGGGGATTGATCAGTTAGTCTTCTTTCACGTATAAGTTTGAATATCGTTTGGCAACTGAGAACTACCAGAAGCTTCCTTTGTGAAGCTTCAATGGTTGACTAAGGTAGTAAAGAAAGGGGACATTTAAAACTTAGGTAAATGGCTTTATTTTTCAGCCTCAGTTGTTCCAGGATGAAGGTCTTAACAACATCTATATGGAGAAGTTTTAATGCATAGTTGATTTGTTTTCTTTTCATATTTATCCTTCTTCTGCTCTGGTTTACTTGAAATTGTTTTTTCTCTGGCTAACAGAGCAGTGATCGAGCTAGCTTATTCTTTTTGGTGTTTTGATGATTGATGATGCTATATATTGAAGACTAGAGTTGTGGGGTTGATCAGTTCATCTTCTTTCACTTATAAGTTTGAATCTGGAGTTTTAAGTAGTGCAGATGGATTTATTTTCATGCTTTGGAAATATCATCCCTATCTTAATATCAAAATTTTCAGTAGATTTATTCAATTTTCAAGCTTAGAACTAAGCAAGGCTTCCTGGTTATACAGTATAGAGAACCTGTCCTATGTGACCTGAATTCTTGCACTCGAGTTTAGAAATTGACCCACATTGACATATTTTGGTGGGCAACCCGAATGGTTCATTTTCTGAGACTTGTGATGGAAGCGAAGGGCTTGGGCTGAAACCCCATCATTGATCACCTCCTCGATGGGGATGTAGGGACGCAGCCCCCATGCCGTTGTACAACGTGCCCCAATGGGTCAATTTATTTACCCGATGAAAACTCAATTGGCATGTATGTTATACCTTACGTTCTCAGATATTATCATTGTGAGATTTAAAAATTTTCTTTTCTTTTATTGGTAGAGATCTTAGAGATTTTCACTTAGGGTCTTAGGTGAGAGTTTTGTAATGTCGTTCTGATGATTTGTGATAGATATTCATCGTAATCTTCTTTATCACATGGTGAAAGTTCTTTTTCATCTCTGGACGTGGCATATTGTGTTGGTTTCTGAAGCATTTCAAATCTTTGTATTATTGGATTTGCTTCCATGTTTGTTTGCCATTTTTTATGTATGTTTAACAGAGTCAGAAGTTGGAACAGGGCCCACTTTTCATACAAACAAAGGGAAATGGTGAAGTACTTATGGAAATATAATTGGGTCATAAACAGTGCAGAACATCTTGCCACCTCTCCTGTCTTTTCCTATTAATTTTAAGTATTCCAATAGATCTATAGTTGATTCATTAGAAATAGGCTGAAATAGTGGAACTCATTCTGGTTTAATGTTCAGATGTGAATGAACTAAGATATCAGACATTCCCTATCCAAGTGCAACAGAGGGAATGTTGCAAAAATAAATAGATTTGTAATTTTCAATTAAAAAATCCACCAGTTGGTGACAAGATGGCACTTCTGTGACATTCCTTCTCTTGTGGCCTTCTTAAGAGTTTCATAAATCCTTCTATGAAATGCCACCTTATGTCACTCCGTATGCCTGTTATCATCTTATGTGGGCCTTCTTAAGAGATTTATAAAATGTAAACAATTGGAGTTAAACAATTGGAGTGTTAAAACTAAGTGATAAAAATATGACGAAGGCAGTAGGGGCTTCTACCTTCAGTGGACTACGTTATGGAGTTAATGGCCTGGTGATACCCTCAATTCTGAACTTCCCACACCAGTGGGGGTCTTAATCCTTTCTTGTCTGACACCCTTTGATGCTCTGTTGAGTGCTGTATCAGATAAATTTTGTCTCGTATCATTATTATACTATATACCAAATAGTATAAATATGGCATACCATTCTCATAGCGTATTTGTTCAGTACAAAATAGTTCTGATATTCAAAATGGTATTGATGCTGAGAGGCATTCTTGGCGTTCCTCTGGGAGCTTGTCTCCACACTGGTTCTTTCTGGAGTTGGCAGACAACTGTAGACATTGATGCATTAACAGTCATGGCTTTTGTTGTTGTTTTTTCCATAGATGGCACAAAAAATGTTGCGTCTTAGATCTAACTCGATCACCAATTGGCCAGTCAAGTCCTTCGAAACAAGAGGATGAGCGCAGGGTAACTTTTGTTGGTCGGAAGGCCACCTTTGACGATCAAGTTGCAAATACTGCGACAATATGAGTTAGACTAGCGTAGAGCCTGATGTAAGTGATTAGCTTGGCTCTAGAGGACCCGTGGTTTATATAATCTAACCTGAGTGTGTAGTGATCATTGGATGTAGTTGACCTACTTTCTTCTAGATTGTGCGATTTAACCTTGATGAATAGACTCCCTTTCGGACTCTCAGTTCGAGTTTGTCATGTACATGGTGAATTTCTTTCTAGGTCCACAAGTTCTTTCTATTCAAGGATTAACTCTCCTAGGATTTTGTGCATTAGGCTTTGTTTGTTTGCAAAGGTGGGGTGAAAAAAAAGGGGTGGAAAAAAAAACATGTGGGTCTCATGTGTAGTAGGGTAAGGGAAAAGGAAAGGAAAGTAAAGATTTTGTGGAAAAGTGATAGTGGTGGGTCGGTGGGTCCTACTTTTTACTTTTCCAAACTTTTTACGAAATCCTACCAAATTTGTGGGGTTTTAAAAAGCCTTGGGGTGGAAAAGTTGGGCTGCCACCTACGAGACAAGTTTCCTTGATTCCCACCCCCCAAACAACCAAACAATATACACTTTTAGAAAAAGTAGGAAAAATAGAAAAAGTTAAATTTTTTCAAGAATTTTCCCACCCCACCTTTATTCCAGCAAACAAATGCAGCTTTGCGTCAGGTGTGGCATTGATATGGCTGTCCAATGTTTAATTATGGGCCAAATCAACATCTGGTTTACCCAGTATGAACCTTAGTTGATTCTATCAGGACCAAACCTGTCAACTTTGGTTGGGTTAAGCAGGCATATCATTCCAATATGGGTCTCGAGTCCAACAATAGATTACCAACTTATTTCTTACTTTGGTGGTCCTTAAATCCTTAATTTTGAAGGGCCACAATTCTTAGAGGGAGCAATTCAAAATAACATGAAGAAGAGAGGCCATGTCTCTCCCCTAGTATGGAAGACTAGGCGAGCATGGGAAGTATCCCCTAAACTCTTTGAAAGGAGTAAAAAGGCTCTTGATTCAACTTTTGAGATGTAGATGCAGGATTGGAGTCCCACGCATGTTACTAAGTTACTGTTGATGGCTGTAGCTTTCTCTCAGCTATTAGATCTCCAACAACTAGGGATCGTAGGATGGAGTGTGAGAATATACAAAGATAGACATATACAGTATGTCAATTATGGAAAGCAAAAGACGGAAGGTGTGGTGAAGGCGATGCTTGATGGACTTCAGATTGGAATGTCAACAGCTTCACAACGTGGGTTAAGTATAGATGAGATATGGACAAACAATCCAAAAATCGCTCATCTATTACCTAAGCCTACAAAACTAAAGTGGCCTCTAGCAGAATTAACAAGTCTTTTGGATTTAGCTAAAACCACACAAATCGTTAAATTTGATATTTTCCCAAACAGTTCGCTCCAGATGCGTTTTGAATATTTTGCTAATCTAGCGTTTAATCAAGAGGATTACTGTAATAACATTATATGTAGTCCTTGTAAGTGTTTCCAGACTTAATTTTAGTATAGTTTCCTTTTCTTCGATTAAAAAAAAAAAAAAAAAAAAAAAAAAACGAGTTCTCTTAGTTGTGGAGATGGCGGTGAAGAACAAACAAGAGGGAATGAGAGGAGAGGAGAAGATGTCATTGTCCTTCAATCTCAACCTTCTCTCTTTTGACTATGTTTGTTAATGCAAATTTGAGGCGATGGTCGAAGTCACCAGTGGCACCCGTGTTCTGTCGCCACTTAGCTTAGATTGTCTTTAATGGGAATGAGACCGTTTCTTTGGTGCATAGAACGAAACGCCTTCTAAGTTGGCTCATGACAACATAATTGAAAGGGAATGAGACCGTTTAGTTCGTGCACAAAATGGAACCATGCCTTTTTAAGTTGGGTGACCACAATAAAATTGAAAGGGAATGAGATCGTTTCGCAGGTGCACAAAACCGAATCCTGCTTTTTCAATCACCCATGCTCGAGTGGAACCATAGCCAATTTGAGCTTCTAAAAAGAAGATTAGCAGAGGCATGATGAACACGAAAACTAAACTGTGATAGCTTAAAATTGTGACGCGGCAAAATTCCCAAAAGAAGATACCCTTGATTCCAAAAGGACTTTGTTGTTCCATTGGCTGAGATTGCATATGTAGTCATTGTTGGCAACTAAAGTACAGTGTGTTCTAAGAGTACATGACTTGTACTAAAGTGAAGCTCCCATAGAATGATGTAAAGCTCCCATAGAAGACTTTGGGCATTTGTTATATATTTTAGAGGGTGATTAACACTATTACAACAGTCTTGAGTGTGTGAGAAGATTTAAGTGTTTTGGGTGAAGTGAAGATTACTTAGAATAGTGGATTTCGTAGGTCACTGCACAAGGGTCACATTGGATGACTTTTTGAGTAGTCATCCAGTTGTTTTCTGGGTTTGACTTAAACTGAAGAAACGTAGTTCATGAAGTCTTCTTTCCAATGCACTTTTCGGATTGTGATTTCGATATCAAACAAGAGAGTTATGAGGTTTCTTGTGAGAGTGTGCGATATGGAAGCAAATCTGGGCATTGTAGAAGAAATATCAAATTTGGCTATTGTAATGTAATCTACTCTTAGGGGTTAAAAATAATTTTTAAGAGTTCGGGGGTCTTTGTGAAATAAGTTTTACATCTTAAGGAGGAAAGTGTAATTTTGAAAGATTGAATGATACAATCTAATGGTCATTAGAAGGACATGGATAAGATCCAATTTTGAGGGTCGAGATTGATGCGCTTGGTTTTCAAATGCCCAAGATGGAAAAGATTCAATCGTGCGCCTTTTGGTTGGTCGGGAGCATGATAATATGGTGCACTGCAAAGAATAACGATCAACATGATCCTGTGTATCGCAGCTTAAAGGTAAGATTAGAAAAGATTCCATTTGAAATAATTTGGTAAAGAGTACTCTAATCTTACATCACTTAAAGGATCTGACGGCCCAGATCTCACCTGCCATTTTTAAAGTGGATATTCAACGGCTGTGGGATTAGATTCTCTTTGGGACTCATCTAGAAGATAAAATCCAACGGTTCTTGTGCATCAACGTTCATTCTCTTTAAAAGCTCGAATTTGAACGAAACAGAAGAGGGTTTTTGAGTTTTTTGGCTTGTAAAGATTAAGAAAAACGTGGAGGAGAAGCCAAGAAGCAACATGGGTATGGAGAATTAGCTTAGATGCGTATTTTGCTGAAAACATTGAAGAAGAAGATGAGTAATCTATTGTAATCTTCCTTAATTTGAAAAGTTTGACCTTTCAAGTAGTTGCTTGTTAGGGTTGAGTTGTTTGAGGTTGTAGCCTTATAATTTTGTGGGTGCAAGAGTTAATACTGGAGTGGGTGCTCTATGTTTTGAATTAATTGAGAGTGGGTGCTCTCTGATCATTATAGCGAAAAGTTTCACCTTTCAAGTAGTTGCTTGTTAGGGTTGAGTTGTTTGAGGTTGTAGCCTTATACTTTTGTGGGTGCAGGAGTTAATATTGGAGTGGGTGCTCTTTGATCATTGTAGTGATCAAAATTTTAGTTGGAAAGTATTGAGTAAATACGAAGCTATATTTAGGGCATTACCCCGTGGGTGTAAGCAATTTGGCTAAATCGCGTAAATTTGGTGTATTGTGTTTCTAGTTTATTTTTTATTGCATATATTGGAGTGCTTTGATTGTAGAGTGGTGGTGCATTGTCTGGTAGACCCAGCCACAATGTGGTGTGTGGTGGACGTGCCCTTGTGTAATTGATAATTACATGATTATCTTAACCAACCTTGTCTTGAGTTTAAAGAAGCGTCACATCAAAGAGAATTTTAGAAGACACTGATTCACCCTCCTCTCAATGTCAACCTGGGGATAATAGACTTCTTTGCCAGCGTGAGGTAGCAACTTTTGCCTCCAAGCAGAGATCCTTAAATAATTAGGATTTTGATAGACGGATGTCCATAAGAAGGCCAAGCTATTTCTTTCTTAGGCTGTGAATTATAAGGAATGTGAAGAACCCATGAAAACCAACACTGTCAATCAACCATGGGTATTGGGAGAGAATGTAAGATTGGATTTTTGAAGGTTTACTGCTTGACCAAAGTAACACAGTAGAGATTGATTTTTTACTTCTTCGAACCTGGATACCATATATACGTTATATTAAAAATTTAGAGTTTTCCTACATCCACCCTCTCATTGTGAGAGAATTATTAGGGTTGAACTTCAGTGCTGCGCATTTATTGCTGACGGTCAAGATCAAATCTTGACTGAGATTTCGATCTCAACTATCCCTTTTAGTTTAAACACCTTCCAAATGGACGGTTGAGATCAACACATGTTGCGCATTAAATGCACATCATTCAAATCCAACGAATTGGTAATGGTTTAAGCAAGATTACCATGTGTAGAGAGCAAAACTTCTTTCTCCTGCCGTTAAGGAGGTTCTTATAAAGGTTGTGGCTAGTGTACTATCCATGTATGCTATGTTATGTTTTCTGATACCATCAACCCTATTCCAAAAAATAGAACAAACGATTAGGAAATTTTGGTGGAAAAATGAAAAAAGTAAGGGCACCCATTGGGTTAACTGGGAAACCATGTGTAGGAATAAGAAGAATGAGGGTGGAATGCATTTTAGAAACTTCCAATGTTTTAATTAGGCCTTGCTTGCCAAGCAATGTTGGAGTTTGATCTCAAAACCCAATTGTCTTTGGGCACAGGTAGTTATTGCAAAATATCTTTGAAATGCATCTATTTTTGACATAGTTCCCTCTAGAGTCTGTTCTTGGGGTTGGCGGAGCCTTTTAACTAGTGGAGATCTTCTACTCCCTGGTGGTGTCCACAAATTGGTAATGGCAACTCAACTAGGATTTACCATGATCTTTGGCTACCATTTTTCCCCTTCAAAGGCATATCCAACACATCTATACCTCTTGGGCCTATATATGTTGGTGAGTTAATAGATTGGCACACATCACAATGGAAACTACCTCTATTGCAGAATTTATTTACTCTCCAAGAAATTGAAGCCATTCTTTCTCTTCCAATCTTATCCCAAGAAATTGAGGATACCTGGATTTGGGGTAAAACTTTTAGGGGTAATTTCACTGTTCGATCAACTTATCATCTTAGCATGTCCATTCATGATTATCATGGTAATGTTACATCAACATCTTTCACCCCGACATGCTGGAAACAAATCTGGGCTATTCGAATTATGCTCAAAATAAAGAATTTTCTTCAGAGGGCTTTTCATGAAGCTATTGCAGTAGGCGATACCTTGTTTTTTAGAAAGAGTAACCAAACCCCACTATGCTTGCTATGTGCATCAGGTCTAGAGTCTATAGTTCATGCTTCATTTCATTGTGTACATATCAGAGATTGTTGGCGTTTGTCACCTCTTCGAATCAATATAAGAAAATTTTCAGGAATTACAATGTTGGATTGGTATCAATTTATACATATAAAGCCTAAAGAGGTGACATATATGTAGGATATGGACATACTTTCGAGCACCCTTTGCTTGTGCATTTGGAGAGCTAGAACAACAAAGGGTACCCTACCTTCCCTTTGGCATATAAATATATAATGCATATATTTTCTATCACGAATATAGTGTAATTGTTGTTGAGAAAGGTTCAGGATTAGAATGCTATTGTGAGACATGGGTTTGGGTTAGGGAATATGAGAGAATATAGGGGTAGAGAGGTCATACGACTAGAGGGATACCCTAGTCTATAAATGTAACTGAGAAAGGTAACTGGAGGGAGAGAATGCTATTGTTAATTTCCTAACTTCCTCTCTACGTTTCTTCTTCTTCCCCAATTCCATCTTCTAAATTGTTGTTCTCCTCCTCTTATATTCCTCTATTCTAAGCTTCAAATACAGGATCGTGACATTGGTCCGACTTGTTGGATCCGACATGGAAGGATCAACAACCAAGCCACCATCCCTAGATTTTCCCCGCTTTGCTAGTGGCAATCCCAACTACTGGATCACCACAGCGAGACACATCTTTGACTATTATAGCATCAATGAAGACTATCGTCTCTTCATTTCTTAGGTTCATATGGATGGAGATGCCCTACAGTGGCTTCGACAAATGAGTCAAAGAGCTTTTAGTGTGGTTCATGATCGAGCGAGTACTCTTCCTCATCCGGATTACCCATTGGTCGAATTCCCGGCAATAGAAGCAGGAGAGCTGGTAGTAATAGATCGCAAGGTAGGGCAGGGCATCATCAGCATCATTGGAACTCTCGGTGAAATGCCTTGAGGTATATGGTGATTCCCTACTCATCATCTGTCAGACTCAGGGTAAATGGAAGATAAAGGGCCACCACGCCTATAACGAGGGGCTCAAAAAGAAATTCGAGAAGATAAACTTCACTTACCTCTGACGAACCAGAATTCGATTACACACTAAAAAAAGGAAGCCCTCGAAAGAACTAGAAGCTCTAGAAGCTCAATTTGGGGACCACAATGGGAATGAAGTTTATGTGATTGGATCGCAGTCATTGGTGGTGGAGCAATTGGAAGTAGAGAACTACAATGTAATTCTAGTCTATAAAGGGATCACCGAGAATTCAAGCAGTGTTGTAGTAGTGGTTCGAGCAGAGCACCTTGAGGTAGGATGTCAATGGTGCGGTTTGGAGCGGTTTCGGGCTGGGCTTAACGGTTTCGGGCTCAAAAGCACTCAACCCAAACACGGCAGCTCGTTAGCAAAATAACGGTTTCGGGCCGGTTTCGGTTTGGTGCGGTTTGGGTTCGGGCTAACAGTGTATACTCGGGTTGACTAACGGTTTGGACTAACAATTTATGATATGCAAGAAAAAAAACAAAAAAGAAATAGTTGAGCATCTTGTAACAATAGTCAAAATTCTATGAAAATCAAAATTGCTATTGATCAATTTTCATTAAAAAAATGAAAAGTCATTCAATGTTCTCGAAATCCCACCCACATTATAGAAATTAAGAACCCAGATAGCAAGTAGTAACATAAAAACTGCAAGCTCATTCTTTAGGCTCCACCGGATAGTCTTCTTAAAACAAATCTTAAAACCAAAAACCCTTTTAAATTCCAACTTGTGTTATAGCCTATGATTGATTATCTTGAAATTGGGTATTTTTTTTTGTGAGTGTTAAATTTTTTCCCTTTTATGAAATCCATATCTTTTTTTGGGTGTTTAATTTGATATGTAAAATAAATACCTTTGGATTGGATAAATATTTACTTGATTTAAACAAACTCGGTACATTCAATTGGACATTCATACTTGACTCTTCTAATTGTCCCTTACAAGTAGTAGAATGACTATTTGATCTTTGTTTCTACTATTTGATCTTTGAATTCATTCTCAATTTTTCTGATAGTCTATACCAACTACCTAGCGGTAATATGATGATTCAAACAATATTTAATGTTACTATAAAACGGGTTGTGGTTTGGGTTTGGGTTGGTGCGGGCTTTGCAACCTTCAGCCCAATTACGGTCCATTAAGGTTCGGTTCGGGCTATAACGGGCCGGTGCGGTTCGGTTTTAACGGTTTGGGCAGCAAATTGACACCCCTACCTTGAGGACATCAATGGAGAGAGGGTGCAGACAAATCCTAGGACGAGCAAGGAAATTGCTAGTGGTGGTAAGGAATTCGATGGAGGTGATTTCCTACCGACAGATCCACTGAGGAGATTGACTGGAAGAATTCGCTAGCAGATCCTTCGTATTGCAAGGATGATGCCACGAACTTGGTCTCAAAAATCGCACACCCTCTCAGTATGAATTGCCCTATGGAGGAATTGCTCTCGAAGTGCATGACGGGGTTTCAAATAGAATGGATCCAATCGCAGAAACTCTTCCAATTGTTGCCTATCGTTCCATGCTTGAAACTAAATCCGATGGGGGTAAATGGCGATTCAAGTAGCAATGTGACAATGGTGGATCAAACAGTGCGCTCTAAGAACGAAAAGAAACTAGATTCGACCAACAGGCTGACTGTGTGGGAGATTGATAAACTAAGTACAAAAGTTGTTGAAGTATTCATACCATCCTTAACGCAGGGTCGTTATGGAGGCGCTTGAATCAGGGTGCGTCAGGTACATGATGTTTGAATCCCAAGGCATGACTGAAACATGGGTTCACTGGGAGGGATTGCTGCACATAGTTTCAATCAGTCGATGGCCTTCAAAGGCTTGCTTTGAAGAATAAATGGAGGCATAAATTGAGGAAACCTGCATGGAGACGATTGAGGGCTACCGCAAGGAAAAGCAGATGGCCCACCATCGGAAATGGAGGCACCTGCGAAAATGTTCCACACGACGATGGAGGAAAAAGGTTGTCCATAGCTATGGTTTTTTAGTTACGGGAGTTTCTGATGCTATATCTATAGCTACAGATTGTTAGTTGTAGATGTTTCCACATCCAACTTCTAGCTATACATATTGAAACGACGGATATTTTTGCGATTATATATCATCTAGCTACGAAAAATATAACTACGGATGTTTTCGCGGTTACTCTATAGCTACAAAAAATATAACTGTGGATGTTCCGTGGCTAACTTCTAACTACACATATTGTAGCACTAGATGTTTCTGTGGTTAGATATCTTTTAGTTGCAGATGCTTTTGCATTTCACTTCTTGGTATACACATTGTAGCGACTGACATTTCCGTGGCTACTTTATAGCTTTGGTATATTAAATACGAATGTTTCTTCTGCAATGCTATAAATGTGGAAATTTATTTATAGGTATTTCATTCACAATGAAAATGTGTCTATAGATTTTATTCTACAAATGTATTCACAGGTCATCTATTGGTGCCGATTAGTGTGGATTGTCTTATAAAATTTATAACAACAAAGTCCTTATAGATGCTATAACATATATAGACACGGATTAGTAGATATATATTTCTTTGCAACAAATGTATAGAAACAAAATATATATTTACTAAATTCATTGTCATCTGAAATGCATACACATCAATTAAAAAAAAAGTTATTTGTCATCCAACTGACTCAAACTAGAATAACTAGAATAACTGCAAATTAAAACTTAAAAATAAATAAAGGGTCTGTGTTAAAGTTCAAAGTGTACTTAAAAAACACTAGAATCAACTAGTATATCCAAGCCTCTGTGCTTTATGCTATGTGGAACTTTGCGGTGGTTGAATCAACTTCTTAATAAATTATCTTGCAATCAATATAAAAAAAATATAATAAATAACAATAAATAATGTTGTAACAAAAATTCAGAAGAAACCCATACCTTAGAGTATCACATTACTTTCATGAGAATAAGATGCATCGTTGCTCCTAGAAGAGTGATTTCCTTCATGACTATTAAAATGAATTAGCCCCTATCACAGCGATACAATATTTGCAAAATCAATAACAATAAGAATCATAAAGTTTTAGGAATAAAATAAGCTTTAGAGATTGATAAAATTTTAGTAACATTACCTATTCCTCAGCTGAAAAATCTTTCATCTAACAATCTGGATTTAAATGTTTAACAACCGATTAAATCCTGGTGACTTGAGATTCTAACATATTAACTTTATTTTTCAGGAAAGTAATTTGTTCAGGATCATCTTATCTTCTATTTTCCTTAGAGGCAAGTCTAGCTCCCAATCCTAGTCCCAATCCTAGCTCTTGAATGGGTCTCTTGACGTCTAACGTTTATCTTTCTTTAACACATGAGAAAAGATGTCGTTGTTCCAATTATTACTTTCGCTATTATCTTGAGAGGCAAATATTTCTACTTTCTTTTCCTTGATTTTTTCCTGCAATTAACATATAAATATACATAGCATACACATTTATTATGCTTGATTTAATTTGGAAAAAAAAAAGAAAATTAGCTGACTGGTATTTTGATTTAAATATAAATAAAAAATGAAGAAAAACATACAATTGTTTTTTGTGCAATCTCATCAACTGAACGTCCATCTGCATGTTCATGAGTGATTATGTACAAACCAGCACGGTCTAGTTGTACTCCAGTTTCTTTCAGCTGTTTTAACATTATAAAATAGCACAGTTAAATATTTGATACTATAACATTTATAAATATATAAAATGTAAGAGTTTTATAGTCAGCGTTTTCATATATTACCTTTTTCATGTCGGATTCATGCAAAACTCTTCTGACCTGCAGTATGTGGTGGACTTTGATTTTTGCAATTATTCTTGTTTCTTGTATTGCGACTTTACAAGCAAAAATACTAAATAAGTAATGAATTATTATAAGAGAATTTTGAAACCAAATAAGCACCATTCCTATAGCACACTCTACCCTTGTTGTCCATCTGCAATTATCTATTTAGGCTTTAATGATTTAAAATATAAAATTCATAAATATATTAAGTACGTTTTACATTATCCCCCTCCATTCGGAAACAAGGCAAACCCCCTCCAAGAACATCTTCATTTATTTAAGTACATAACTTGCAAAACACAACCAAGAAAGCACAACAACATGACATCTAGAAGAAAATATAAGGTTCAAAGATGATTGGGACTAAACAACTACAACAATAATGACGTAGACTTTCAAAAATACATATTAAAATGATAAAATGAAATAAATACCTTCATTTCTTCTGAATACCAAAATTGAACAAGGCTAGTCCATTGATTAGTATTCACAGTCTTTGGAACATCCCTCAAAATCTCTTTTTGAGACTTATCAGCATCAAAATAGCGTGCCTTCAAATCACCTTTCCAATTTCTCCACTTTGTATTGATCTTCTTTTCCCAAATCAAATTTACTCTGCAAAATTAATAAAATCAGCTTCTTTTACATTTAACTAAAAAAAATAAAAATTTTATTTACTTATAAATATTTATTGTTTTATTACTTTTACAGACTCTAACATGTATTCTTTATATGTCTTAGGCATCTTCCTCCAATCATTGAAACTTAGAGGGCATAATGATCCCTTCCTAGCTACAATACCCAAGAATTGCCCTAGCAAGCCTCCCTCAACATCAATAGGTTGTCCTTCATCATTCCAATCTATCATAATTTTTTCATCAAGTAAGTTCCATATACTTATTAACATTGTCTGCCCTCGATGATTATCCGTCTTAGATTTATCTAGTCAACACATGAATTAAAAAAGAAAAAGTAAGATAAAAACACAAATATATCAAAATATGTATTGTAATCCATTGGATTATGAAATATATTAAAATGTTTCTTGATAAAGTATCATGAGACATACTAATAGCATCAATTTTGTTTTCATTTGTTTGAGAATCAGCTTGTGAGCCATTTGAATGTTGTTTTCTCAAATGTGAAAGATTAACCATCATTTATATACTATGAGGAAAAAACATAAACATCTATTTAATTAATCGTACAATAATTCAATATCCACAAAAAAAAAAAAAAAAAATTGTACGATACCCTTATGAATACAAAGTTTTTTAAAAAAATAAGGATAAATTAATCATCAACTAACCACAAGAACAAATAATTTAAAAATTATTCAGAATCACCATTTGGAAAAGGAGGGGGGGGGGGGAAATCAAAGTTAGTTGCTTTTATTAGCTTTAACATCATTGACTCTGTTTCATTTGGTTCCTTGAGATAAGTGGTGTATCAATTGTTATTTCTATTATATCAGTCATCATCAATGCAATATTTTCTTTACTAGCCTCATTCATATCACTCAAAAGTGGGATATGGTGTGACTTATTTTTCAAATATGATTGATCCATCTCTTCAGAGACCTCTTCTCCTATATCAAATAGATCACTTGGCTTTATCTTTATAACAATAGACCAATCATTCTCTTTTGGATCTGTCACATAAAATACTTGTTGGACTTGAGATGCTAGCACAAAAGGGTCATCTTTAGGTTGGTTACCAATATGTATCAAGTTTGAGAAGTTGACGAGCTTGAATCCAAATTCATCCTCCATTATACTTCTACGATGGCCAATATCGACCCAATTACACTTGAACAACATAACTTTGAAACTGTTATAAATAATTTAATTCAATAATTTTCACCAATTTTCCATAGTATATGATATCTCCAGTAACTGGACGTTTGTCTCTTGAACTTGAATAACTTGAGGTTTTTGCAATAGACATAACTCCACAATTTTGGATTTTCAACATCTTTAATTGTTCTAAAGTATGAAACCTAAAACCATTGATATTTAACCCAGAGTAACCTTTTGCAACTTGATTTGGACCTCGAGCTAGCCATTTTATTTCATCAGTAATTTGTTCATTTATTTGATTATCTAAGCTGTGCAACCTAATATGTGAATAGACATGTTAATACATATACTAGAAACCTCAACATATATAAAAAGTGTATACTTTATATACTTACATGGGTTTGGAACCAAACTGAAAATTTTTAGTTTAAATACTCTTTATTTGATATTCATTCAAACGACGTGGTCGATTTTGCCTTTTGATTGCTTCAGTATGTTCTCTACATAGACATTGATTGTATGTGATTAAAAAATATTACAATTAATTATTACTAGTTTAAGTATTAGAGGAAGAATTACCTCAAGAACGGAGCAACTACATTAGAATTAAAGAGTATGTATCGATGAGCTTGTATCCAACTTATCATGGAGAAGAATTAACCATACCATGGTAGTTCCCATCTCCCTATTATCATGGAGAAAATTTTAGTTCTTATCCTAATCAAATCTAAAACTAAATCCAAAAGGAAACATTACTGTTGATTCTGATGGATTCATTGATGGGTTTGAGTTAAGAATGAAAGTGTCAACCTAATAAAAATATGAATCACACAATCTATAAGAAGTTTTGGGATAGTACATTGTTTTCATATCTATACTTATTGTGCTAAGAGCCTAAGAAAAAGCATAGCACAATCCTTCTTTTACCTTGGTGCTGTAATGTTCCTCATTTGTGGAAACTTGTTACCTTACCTCAAGACTGACATTGGCAGTGAAAAGTTTGCGATTGAATGATTAAGAAACATGCTAGGGTATGGGATTACAAATTATATCCTATATTTCCTTTTTTTTTTGTCATGCATAGTATGTTGATTATACTTGAACATTGTTGTCAAGGGTTCTCTTAAGTCTTGTACTATTTGAAACATATTACAACTCAATGATATTAGTATTTTGTTCAAACATCTTGAAAATGTCAAAATAACAATAAGGGACCTATCTTTTTTTATTTTTTTTATTTTTTTTATGTCTAGCTGTTCTTTTCTATATATTTATTCGCCTTCATTAGCTCAGTTGAGTTTGATTGGGAGTTTTCTTCATCTAGAATTACTGGCTTGGGTTTAATTATCCATTAGTGGATTTTGTTTGGTAGATTTGGTTAGCAAATAATGTTCTGGTCTATAGAAAACCAAGATATTCCCCCTTTTACATGAAAGTGGTGGGAATCTCTTAGCATGACAACTCATGTCACGAATCTACTTTGCTCTTCCTTTGCAATTCTGATATAGGTTTTTTACTATTTTTGTGATTAACAGAGATCTTGTTAAAGCTTTGTCTTCCTTTAGTATACATATTGAGCAATTGGATATAAATGGAAAGAAGCTGGATGTATTCAAGTAGGGTTTCTAAGGAATTCTTGGAAGGGGTTGATCACTTTCTTAATTATGCATTTAGCAAAGTTTCTTCTGATGTAAAGATCACATGCCCTTGCATTAAGTGTGTTAATGCATATTGGATGATTCACGGAGAAGTCTATGAACATCTTGTTTGTAATGGATTTGTTGTTAGTTATACACATTGGTTTTGTCACGGGGAATTGAGTTCCACATCTCAAGTTTCTACTGAAAGTTGTGTACAACAAGACCCTCAAGTGTCACATGACATGCATGGGATGCTACATGATTTATTTGGAGCACATATTGAAGAGCACAATGTAGGTGAGGATGGTCCTTCAAGTGAACAACCTAGACATGAGCCAAATGTAGAAACACAAATTTTTTATAATTTTGTCAAAGATGCTAATAAAAAACTATATATTGGCTGCAAGACCTTTACCAAGCTATCTTTTATTATACATTTATTTCATCTAAAATGTCTTAATGGATTGAGTGGAAAATCGTTTACAATGTTGCTAGAATTATTGAAACAAGCTTTTCCTTTGGATGAAGACTTCCCCAAATCAATGTACTAGACTAAAAGGTACTTGGGAAAATTGGGTCTTAGTTATGAAAATATTGATTCTTGCCCAAACGACTATATGTTGTATTGGAAGGGTAAATAAAGTGAAGATTCATGTTTAACATGTGGTGCTTCTAGATGACAAACAAATGATAGTGACATGAAGGATGAAACACCAATTTCACATAAGAAGTAGAAGAAAGCAGCTAAGGTATTGCGTTATTTTCCATTGAACCAGAGGCTGCAAAGATTGTTTATGTCATCAAAAATAGCTTCTTCTATGAGATGGCATGATGATGGTAGTAATAAAGATGGGGCATTAAGACATCATGTAGATTCCCTTGCTTGGAAAGACTTCAACTCTCGATATCCAGATTTTTCCTCAGATCCTAGGAATGTTAGATTGGGTCTTGCTAGTGATGGATTCAACCCATTTAGGTCACTAAACAATATATACATCACATGGCCAATTATTTTGATGCCATACAATTTACCACCGTAGATGTGTACAAAGCAATCTAGACTTATATTGTCTTTGATTATTCCTGGACCAAAGTGACCAGGAAATGACATTGATGTCTATATGCAATCCCTAATTGAAGAGTTGGTAGAATTATGGAAAACAGGGGTAGAGACTTATGATGTTGAAAGTAAATCTACATTCAAAATGTGTGCAGCTCTAATGTGGACTATTAGTGATTTTCCTGCATATGCTTACCTCTCTGGGTGGAGTACTAGTGGAAAACTAGCATGCCCGTGTTGCAACTTTCACACTTGCAGCATGTTTTAGAGTCGTCTCACAAATTTAGATTTGATCGGTGAGCTTTTAATGGAAATGTAGAAGTTAAAGTTGCACCTATTCAACTATCTGGTTCTATAGTGTTAAGTTGGCTACAGTGAATGAAATTCAATTACGGAAAGAAAAAATGTACATTGGCTAGCAAGAGAGTAAGATGACAGAGAACTAAAGAAAATCTAAATGGTCCACAACCTTTGAAAAAAGGAGTATTTTTTTCAATTACCTTATTGGGAGCATAATTTATTACGTCATAATATTGATGTTATGCATATAGAGAAGAATTTGTGCGACAATTTGCTAGGTACACTTTTGAACCTTGAGTGGAAGTCAAAGGATCATGTTAAGGCACGTCTTGACTTACAAGATATGTGTATTAGACATGAACTTCACCAGCAACATCATGGGTCAAAAGCATATTTACTTCATGCTTGTTTTACAATGGCAAAAGTAGAGAAAGAGACATTTTGCAAATGCTTGAAGAATCTCAAAGTTCCAGATGGTTATGCATCCAACATCTCATGTTGTGTACGGATTGATCAGCTAAAAATCATAGATCTTAAGAGTCATGATAATCATATCCTGATGCAACTTCTCCTATTGCAATACGAGGACTTTTGCCTAAGAATGTTACAACTACTGTGATTGACCTATGTAGTTACATCAAAGAATTATGTGCAAAAGTTCTCTATGAAGAGGAGTATGTACGCTTTAACTCCGAAATTGCACTAACATTTTGCCATATGGAGAAGATTTTTCTTCCATCATTTTTTACCATCATGGTGCATCTAGTAGTTCATATGGCAGAAGAAGCCAAGATTGCATGTCCAGTGCATTATCGATGGATGTATCATATAGAAATGTATATTTATTGATTTAAATCTTAGATCTATTTCAACTACATTTAGTTCTATTTAATTATTTTTATTTTGAAACAAATTGAAATTTGTTTGTCTATAGGTACTTGTCAAAATTAAAGTCTTATGTGCATAATAAAGCTTGTCTAGAGGGTTCAATTGCAGAAGGGTATTTAGCAGAGGAGTATTTAACATTTTGTTCAAGATATCTCTCTGGAGTTGAGACAAGATTTTCGAGACAAGTAAGAAATGATGATTATATGGGAGTTATGTCAAAGAATGGATCATCAAGAGTTTGTACATTAGGTAAACCAATAGGGGCAGAAGAAAATATGTGGTTAGATAAAATAAGTTGGATACAAGCTCATCGATACGTACTCTTTAATTCTGATGAAGTTGCTCCGTTCTTGAGGTAATTCCTACTCTAATACTTAAACTAGTAATAATTAATTGTAATAATTTTTTAATCACATACAAGCAATGTCTATGTAGAGAACATTCTGAGGCAATCAAAAGGCAAAATAGACCACGTCGTTTGAATGAATATCAAATAGAGAGTATTCAAACTGAAAAATTTTCAGATTGGTTCCAAATCCATGTTAAGTATATAAAGTATACACTTTTTATATATGTCGAGGTTTCTAGTATATGTATTAAAATGTCTATTAACATATTAGGTTGCACAACTGGATGATCAAAGAAATGAACAAATTATTGATGAAATAAGATGGTTAGCTCGAGGTCCAAATCAAGTTGTAAAAGGTTACTCTGGGTTAAATATCAATGGTTTTAGGTTTTATATTCTAGAATAATCAAAGAGGTTGAAAACCCAAAATTGTGGAGTTATGACTATTGCAAAGATCTTAAGCTATTCAAGTTCAAGAGACAAACGTCTAGTTATTTGAGATGTCATATACTATGGGAAATTGGTGAAAATTATTGAATTAAATTATTATAACAGTTTTAAAGTTATGTTGTTCAAGTGTAATTGGGTCGATATTGGCCATCGTAGAGGTATAATGGAAGATGAATTTGGATTCACGCTCGTCAACTTCTCAAACTTGATACATACTGGTAACCAACCTAGAGATGACCCTTTTGTTCTAGCATTTCAAGTCTAACAAGTATTTATGTGACAGATCCAAAAGAGAAGGATTGGTCTGTTGTTATAAAGATAAAGCCAATGTATCTATTTGATATAGGAGAAGAGGTCTCTGAAGAGATTGATCAATCATATTTTGAAAATGAGTCACACTATATCCTACTTTTGAATGATATGAATGAGGCTACTGAAGAAAATATTGTATTGATGAAGACTGATATAGTAGGAATAACAATTGATACACCACTTATCTCAAGGAAACAAGCGATTGAAGAATACTATATGGATGAAACAGAGTCAAATGATGTTGAAGCTGATAAAAGCAACTAACTTTGATCCCCCTCCCTCTTTTCCAGATGGTGATTTTGAATCATTTTCAAATTATTGGTTCTTGTGGTTAGTTGATGATTAATTTATCTTTATTTTTTTAAAAAACTTTGTATTCATAAGGGTATCATACAATTGTTTTTTTTTTTTTTTTTTTTTTTGGTGTAGATATTGAATTTTTTTTTATACTAATGAATTATTGTACGAGTAATTAAATAGATGTTCATGTTTTCTCCTTATAGTATATAAATGATGGTTAATATTTCAAATTTGAGAAAACGACATTCAGATTGCTCACAAGCTGATTCTCAAACAAATGAACACGAAGCTGATGCTATTGGTATGTCTCATAATACTTTATCAAGAAACATTTTAATATATTTCATAACCCAATGGATTACATTACATCTTTTGATATACTTGTGTTTTTATTTTACTTTTTCTTTTTTAATTCATGTATTGACTAAATAAATCTAAGACGGATAATCATTGAGGGTAGACAGTGTTAACAAGTATATAGAACTTACATGATGAAAAATTTATGATAGATTGGAATGATAAAGGATAACCTATTGATTTTGAGGGAGGCTTGCTAGGGCAATTCTTGGGTACTGTAGCTAGGAAGGGATCATTATGCCCTCTAAATTTCAATGATTTGGAAGAAAATGCATAAGATATATAAAGAATACATGTTGGAGTCTGTGAAGGTAATAAAACAATAAATCTTTGTAAGTAAATGAAATTTTTATATTTTAGTTGAATGTAAAAGAAGCTGATTTTATTAATTTTGCATAGTAAATTTGATTTGGGAAAAGTAGATCACTTAGGATGGATTTTGGACTCCATCAATACAAAGTGGAGAAATTGGAAAGGTGATTTGAAGGCACACTATTTTAATGCTGACAAGCCTCAATAAAAGATTTTGAGGGATGTTCCAAAGGCTGTGAATGCTGATCAATGGACTAACCTTGTTCAATTTTGGTATTCGGAAGATGGAAATGTATTTATTGCAGTTTATCATCTTAATATGTATTTTAAAGGTCTGCATCATTATTGTTGTAGTTGTTTAGTCCCAATCATCTTTGAACATTATTTATTCTTCTAGATGCCATGTTGTTGTGCTTTCTTGGTTGTGTTTTGCAAGTTATGTACTTGAATAAATGAAGATGTTCTTGGAGGAGGTTTGCCCTATTTCCGAACAGATGGGGTTTATGTAAAACTTCCTTAATATATTTATGAATTTTATATTTCAAATCATTAAAGCCTAATTAGATAATTGCAGATGGACAACAAGGTAGTAAGGGTGGAGTGTGCTATAGGAATGATGCTTATTTGGTTTAAAAATTCTTTTATAATAATTATTTATTTAGTATTTTTGCTTGTAGAGTTGTAGTACAAGAAACAAGAATAATCGCAAAATTCAAGGTCCACCACATATTGTAGGTCAGAAGAGTTTTGCATGAATCCGCCATGAAAATGTAATATTTGAAAACGCTGACTATAGAACTCTTACATTTTATATATTTATAAATGTTATAGTATCAAATATATAACTGTGATATTTATAATGTTAAAACAGTTGAAAGAAACTGGAGTACAACTAGACCGTGTTGGTTTGTACATAATCACTCATGAACATGCAGATGGACGTTCAGTTGATGAGATTGCACAAAAAAGAATTGTATGTTTTTCTTCATTTTTTATTTATGTTTAAATCAAAATACCAGTAAGCTTATTTTTTTTTTTCCAAATAAAATCAAACATAATAAATGTGTTTATAGAAAAAAATCAAGGAAAAGAAAACAGAAATTGATGCCTCTCAAGGTAATAGCGAGAATAATAATTGGGACAACGACATCTTTTCTCATGTGTTAAAGAAAAATAAACGTAGACGCATTCAAGGGCTAGGATTGAGAGCTAGACTTGCTCTAAGAAAAATACAAAAGAAGATGATCCTGAATAAGTTACTTTCCTGAAAAATAAAGTTAATTTGTTAGAATCTCAAGTCACCAGGATTTTATCGGTTGTTAAATAATTAAATCTAGGTTGTCAGATGGAAGATTTTTCAGCTGAGGAACATGTAATGTTACTAAAATTTTATCGATCTCTAAAGATTATTTTATTCCTAAAACTTTATGATTCTTATTGTTATTGATTTTGAAAATATTGTATCCCTATAATAGGGGTTTAATCATTTTAATAGTCACGAAGGAAATCACTTTTCTAGGAGGAATGATGCATCATGTTCTCATGAAGGTAATGTGATTATCTAAGCTATGGGTTTCTTATGAATTTTTGTTACAACATTATTAATTGTTATTTATTATATATTTTTTATATTAATTGCAGGATAATTTATTAAGAAGTGGATTCAACTACCGCATAGCATAAAGCACAGAGGTTTGGATTGATTAGTTGATTTTAGTGTTTTTTTTTTAGTACACTCTAAACTTTAACACATACCCTTTATTTATATCTAAGTTTTAATTTGTAGTTATTTTAGTTTGAGTCAGTTGGATGACAAATGACTTTTTAAATTTTTTTTTTAATTGATATGTATGCATTTCAGATGACAATGAATTCAGTAAATATATATTTTATTTTTATACATTTGTTGCGAATATATATACAATCCACACTGATCGGCACCAATAGATGGCCTGTGAATACATTTGCATAATAAAATCTATAGCCACATATTCATTGTGGATGAAATACCTACAAAAAATTTTCACATTTATAGCATTGCAGCAGAAACATTCGTAGTTAATATACCGAAGCTATAGATTAGCTACGGAAACATCAGTCGCTACAATGTGTATACCAAGAAGTGAAATGCAAAAACATCCGCAGCTAAAAGATATCTAGCCACGAAAATATCTAGTGCTACAATATGTGTAGTTAGAAGTTAGCCACGAAACATCCACAGTTATAGTTTTCATAGTTATAGGGTAGCCGCGGTAACATCTGTAGTTATACTTTCTGCGGCTAGATGATATATAATTGTGGAATTATTGGTCACTACAATATGTGTAGCTAAAAGTTAGATGTTAAAACATTCACGGTTATATTTTTCGTAGCTATAGGGTAGCAGCGGAAACATCCGTAGTTATATTTTCCGTATTTATATGATATATAACCGCGAAAATATCTGTTGCTTCAATATGCATAGCTAGAAGTTGGACGTGGAAACATCTGCAAATAACGATCCGTAGCTATAGATATAGCCACAGAAACTCTTATAACTAAAAAACCATAGCTATGGACAACCTTGTACATGCAGTATTTTATGTGTAGCTAATGCGTTTGCGACGGAGCTGTTTGCGACAAATAGTAAATCGCATGTAATCCGTAACTATAGGCTATTACTACGGATTTCTTTATATTTTATGCCGGAAAATTCTGCGGTTATATACGCTTTTTGTTGTAGTATTGGTAGCATATATCACTTGCTTGTTTTATTGACAACTCTTTTATCTCTACCAGACTTGTTAGTTTGTCTGGTTTAATATAATCTTTAATATAATCTTCAGGTTTTCTTCTGGGCAAAAAAAAAAAGAGAGAAAAGAAGAAGGCAAGATTATCATTTTATCCTTAATTAACAAATGAAAAAGTATAAAATGAAAATACTATTTTACCTTAAATCTTGTTTTTATTTTTTAAAATCTCATTTTAAGAGATGGGTGAAGATACCTTCTCTCATTAATTAATGTTTTGCTTCTTATGTAGATAGTCACCGAAGGATCACTCGCTTGGTAAGGCAAACACTTCTTAGTGAAGAGATCGTAGGTTCGACTATTGTTGACAACATATGTAATATCTCATCCTTACATATAAAAATCTCTGTTGTACTTGTTAAAAAAAAAAATTTATATAAATGACATCTTTCCCAATCCTTACCATACAGAAATTATTTACCATAAAACATAAAATTAACAAAGACAAGCCAATGAGAGTACCCCTTCCCAAGATTTGTTGCAGCACAAAATCTTCTTTTGGATTTAAACGTGCCATTGAATATGATCATTAGTGAATTTCCACACTGAAGTCACGTCTTTTCCTTTTTAATTTGTTTATTTATTTTATTTTTTGATGGGAATAGATTTTCACCATTTTTGCTTTCAAAGAAAATAAAAAATCTCGTGTAAGTAAATACTAAAAAAGTAAGTCATGTTGATAGTATATACTATATCGTATATAAAACCCAATGTGTCTAATTTTCGTTCACATTATTAAAACTAGACCTGTAAACGGACCGGATTCGGCTTGGATACACCAGTATCCGAATCCAAATCCGACTAGCAAATCCACTATCCGAATCCGGAAAAAATTTAGAGAAGGCATCCGATTCGAATCCAAAACTTTATCGGATATTCGATAATAATTTGATCCGATAAAATATCCGATTATTGATTGATAATTGTCAATTTTTTTTACATTTTTTATTATAAATTTCTAATTTCCGAATACCGCTATCAGAATCCGATTACTAGTATCTGAATCTAATTATCGTCTATTTTTAAAGTAAAAATGTTAAATACTTTACTGTATTCGGATAAAAATTTATCCGCATATTATCCGATCCGATAAGCAATTAACCGAATCCGAATCCGGTTGCTTAGTGGATGGATACAAATATTTTCCTGTAAGAAAAATTTCGGATACAAATACCCTTAAACGAATACGGATGCGAATTCGGAGGCGGATTTCGGCTATCCATTTACAGGTTTAATTAAAACGTAAAGACACCAATGTCCAATGTAAAGTGAAGTGAGGAAAAACTAGCACACATAAGGCTAACAAATCTATCCGTCTCCTAAATAAATAAATAAATATTAAAAGAAAAATATATAATGAAAAACTAAACATGCATTAGATTTTCTTTTGGAGGGGGGGGGGGAGTGCAATAGAGGGGATTTTTATTCACGCACAGGCGTGAGAGCACGAAACATGTACTAAGAACATCCAACGGCTATAATATACTTGCTTTTCCGAATATTACTTTTATTCATCCCTGAGACTTTTTCAATTTACAAAAGTTAGTCCTTATTTCTCCGAGAAGAACCCCTCCTGGGGTGTTTCAAGTTATTGAGTTTTATCTAGAGTTGGAGTTATGATCTTCTTCAAAAATCTCAATAAAAAAATTTCAGAAGAAAAAAATTTCAGATTTGTGAGAGAAAATTTAATTTTTCGAAACTTAAAAACCGGTGGTTGAGGGCACAAGTGTCTAAGCAACAATGTTAGCAATGGGAAATATCAAATCTATGGCAGGAAAACTACCAAAACTGAAAAACCTGATTAGGGTTTTGGGTTTTTTATTCCAACCACAAAGAATGCCTAATTGGGGTTTCAAATAACAAATTTTTCTCCGAGTTAGAGTTGAATGATTTTTTCTCAAAAAATCTCAAGGTAAAAAGTCAGAAGGATCAGTGATTTAAAGTCTTTTTCTAGTTGGGAGGAATAGAAAGAAAAAAAAAACCTAAACTTGCTTCCATGGCAATCAGGAGTTTATTTTTCTATTTAAAGCCAATTGTCGTTGTTAGGTTTAGGTTTCTTCTGATCGAGAGAAAATAAGGGTTGAGTTTTGTAAATTTAAAAAGTAGAAATGATAGATTATTGTAATATTGGGAACATTTCAAATATAAAAGTAAAGCAAATACGTTTTAGCCGTTGGATGTTCTTAACAACATGTGTCGTGCTCTCACGCCTGTGGGGGGATATCTGCACTGACACGAACAAAAATCCCAATAGAGGTAAAGCCACAAAATGGCAGATGATATAAGAGAATTGTGAGAGGACACATGATGATCAATTTCACTTAGATAACACCAAAATGAGTGTTTTGAAATTTTATTAGATTTATTTTTGACAAAAAAATGGACCATCCATTTATCTATGAATGAATGACTCATATCGGTCACATCCAAAGGTTCGGATTAAGTTAAATAAAAAAATTATTTTCTAAATCGTATATCAACCTTTGGATGTGATTGATGGACATATGTGCTTTATCTAGAAGGAAATAGATGGTCTAATTCTTTCTCTCAATGATCAACCAAATGAATTGTTCTGATCCAAATAATTTCTAAAGCCAATTCAAGTAACCATGTATGTACCAAAGTGAATGATCCTTCTAGGGTTTTAGGTAGAATGTGATAGATTTCAATAGTTTCCAACCAGCCTACAGTAGAACCAAATAAAATTGTCTTGAGGCCCCATTTGCGTTCCGATTTTTGAGAGTCCGGATCACTTTTCCGTCGGGAGAGCAAATATTGCTCCACTAGTCCCTTTACACTTTCCCCACCATACAATAGGGGTGTAGCCCATGTGAGACCCACTGGGGTCTAATCTAAAATTAATTTATCAATGCCAAATTTGGGTCTCACCCTTGTTGTGTGGTGAGGAAGTGTCAGAAGGTAATCCAGACTCAATTTCTAACCCAGAACAATATGAATGATCTTGTATATGGTTTGATCAAGTTTGGATTCACACCTGGTCTTTTGGGGGTTGGGCATCAAGTGGGCTTTGTATGACCGAAGATAATTCTATTGAATTTTTTTTTTAATTTTTTTTACTAAAACCGTTGTTTATTGAAGAACATCCACAAGCATAACTCATTTATGTAGATGATACATAGAATTTTCTTGAGATTGGATGAAGGAAGAACTTTAAACTTCATCTCTTGATGCGTGGTACATAAAAAAAACTCTCAAAAATTGATAGTCAAAGAAGAGAAGTAGTTATAAATACAAACAATAAAATCCAAATTAAAAGCTTCATAAAAATGATTCAAAAAACTAGACCATTAAATGAAAATTTAGAAGATTTAAACTTGAATAAACAAGGAGTTTGGATCCTCCACCCAAATTTTGGGTAGATGATCCAGATTCATAAACAAGCATTTCGGTGGACTCATAAACAAGCATTGTTTTTTAATATTAAATTATTTTTAATTTTCATTTAAAACTATCAGTTTCAAGTACACATATTCTACTATAAATATGAAAGCATTCTTTAGCTTTTCCCATCAACAAAGTCACAAATCACATACAAACCCATTCAATCCTCTGCAACAATGGATGCAACAAGAGTAGTAGCTGTAGCTTTACTTCTTCTATTGGTCGCCCAAGTCAACATTGCTAATGGTACTAATACTACTTCAGGTAATAAAGGCAATCTCGCTTGTTTGTATAAAAATATAGATAAGCATATATAATACATTCTTTAAATATTTTTTTATACATTATCTATTCATAATTCATGCTTCAGTTAAATCTGAGTTAATTAGCAGAAGAAGAACTGTTTATACCCATTGAAACAATGCAACGTGAGCTCTACTACAATGAAGGACAAGGTGGACAAATGAAGCTAATGCAGAAGTGTGGAAAATGTACATGTTGCAATAAGAACAATAGCTCGTGTGCCGAAATGTGTTGCAATTATACCATCGATTGCCTACCTAACAGATGTGTCACTATTCCCTCATCTTGCAATTGTAACTCTTGTCCTCCATGAGGCAACTAGCTAAGTACCCATGAATAAATAATAAAATACTTGAAAGACTTCAAGTTTAAATTAATGTTTTTCAGATTTTATCAGTTAATTAGAAATAAACTTTTGATTCTCATTATTGTACTGTATAAGTGAAAATGCCCAAAAATTATTACAGATGAATCTACTTGAAAGGCCCATTTGCTGTCCACATATTATATCTACTTCAAGAGTTAAGACTGAAATAGTGAGGGTAAGATGGGTCACGTCTCAAAGTCAGTGAAAAATTTTAAATTGTCTAACCTTAAGGTTTTTTTTGTATCAATTCTCATTTTATATTATGTCTATTTAAAAGAAATAAGTACAAGAACAAAAGATGGTTTGGTAAATTTTGTTAAAAATAAATTATTGAATGAAAAATAATTTTGGGATGTCAAAATAAAAAATTGTTAGAAAATGATAGTAAACAAGTGAGAAAAGAGAGAAAAGTATGTATTGACTATTTTACTTCATCTTAACTATACAATTTTAAGTAAATCTGCATAAATGAAGATAATGAAATTCTCACCATAATCCATACTAGACAAAAAGTCTATTATGGATTTTGGAGGTTTTTCTATTATTTTAAATAAAAATAAAACTAATAATAGATGCCAAACAATTTAAAATAATGAAAATTTCTCATAATTGAGAATGATAATTGATACCAAAAAGAGCCTTGGACTCCTCAACATATACATTTTTTTTTCTTTTTATGGAATTAAGTTTTGCCGGGGCCTATTTACCTATCCTTTTTCCTTTCTTTTAAACTTACCGGCACTTTGATGAGTCTGGATCATCTTCTTGTCGTTTCATTACACATATTATGTGTGGCCCATGTCTAAATATAATAAAATAATTTAGAGATAGGACTCCAATGAATTTCATATAGGCCGGCACAATATATTTTGTAAAAAAATGTCAAGGGCTCCCTCTACTCGATAGAGCCACGGTCTACCTTGACTACAACATCCTCAAGGGGTAACTTTAATATATAATTTAGATATAATACGAGTGTTTCTTGTTTTCCAAACATCTTTTTGGACGGAAGAGGTTAGATGCATGTGATAAGTTAATCACTTTTGTAATGAATAATCATATAAACATTTCCTAAATACACTATACTGCATTCTATAATAGAACTTTTTTTTTTCATTAAAAAAAAAACAAAGGGAAAAAAAGGGAGGTTACACGCACTGGATGACCTAATTGTAAATATTTATATGTTGATAATGTTTAATGGTTCTAATTGGTAAAAGAAAGAGTTTGGGTCTCACCTTTATTGTGTGGTGATGAAGCGTCAAAAGATTATCGAGACTAGATTTCTAACCTAGGAACGATATGATTTAGTCAAGTTTGGATTCACACTTAGGTTGTTGGGGGATCGAGGCATCAAATGGAGCTTTGTATGACTGAAGATAATTCTGTTGAACAAAATTTTTATTTTTTATCAAAGCCCTTGTTTATTAAAGAGCATACATAAGCATAACTCATTTGTGTAGATGATATACAAAAGAGAATTCTCTCAAGGCATAACTCATTTGTGTAGATGATATACAAAAGAGAATTCTCTCAAGGCTTGATGAAGGAGAGACTCTCTTGATGCTTGCAACATTATAAAAAAAAAAAAAAAAAAAAAAAAAAAAAAAAAAAAAACTGTAAAAAGGACTCAAAAAACTGAACTAGTAAATGAAAAAATTTAAGACTTTACCTGAATAAACAAGGAATTAGGCGGAGGATAAACTCATTAACAAGCATATTTTGAATATTAATTACTTTTAATTTTCATTTAAAACTATTAGTTTTAATTTTTGATTTCAAATACATAAATTCAACTCAACTGTAACTCAGATAGTGTTAGTGAAATCAAATTTAAAATGTACATGATCATTTTGTCCATCAAGGGGTGTTATGATTATATTTACCCTCCTACCTAACCCTTACGTGGATGAAGGGATTCTCTCTTCATCCATCTTCTACCTACACCTTGCTGAAACCCACTCTCCACCACTAGAAACCACCACTTCCCTCCCCCTATCGGCGATCACTGCCCTCATCCCCCTGCCAAAAATCACCCATCCAAAACCATAAACAGGTCAGAACTATATCTAAAAATCAAATAACATAATATGAACTGAAATATGGACATTAAAGTTTCGGCAGGTGTTGAAAAGTAGCATGTTCTCTTAACTAGGTGTTGAAAACTTTTGAGTGCTTTAAAAGAGGTTCCATTGAGGTTTTCACTGAATGGCATGTTTGCCAGCAAGAGTTAAGTTAGATCTGCTTGATTATGCAAGGAGTGATGATGAAATATACTTGCCTGCTTTGGAGCCCTGAGAAGGAAGATGAAGAAGACAGTAAAGAAAGAGGGCAGATGGATTTAATCAGGTTCAATCGAAGTCGTTGGAGCAGAGGAAGGTGGAAAGAAAGGGAGAAGATTGAATCCTCATCTATTAGGTTTGAATGGAAGAGCATACCTAGTTTTGAATGAAAATGGGTTTTAATTGTTATTAGAAATAGGTTTTTTACCATCACCCTTAGATGAGAATATTACATATGGAAAAATATAATGGCTCATTGAGCACACTCCGTGAGATATTCTCCCTAAAGAGGAGTTGAACCCCCCCCCCCCCGAAATTTCAAAGAGACCTTGCATATTCTACTATAAATACCAAAACATTCTTGAGCTTCTCCCATCAACAAAGTTATAAGTCACATACAGACCCATTCAATCCTCCGCGACAATGGATGTACCAAGAGTAGTAGTTCTAGCTTTGCTTCTTCTATTGGTCGCCAAAATCAACAATGCTGCTAATGCACTAATACTACTTTAGGTAACAAAGATAATCTTGTTCCCTTGTATATAAATATAGATAAATGTATGTTATGCCCAAAAAAAAAAAAAAAAAAAAAAAAAACAAAAATAAAAACAAAAAAAATGAAGAAGAAAAAGAAAAGTTATATGTTATGCATTCCTTAAATATTCTTTTATATATCATATTTTCGTAATTCATACTTATGTTAAATTTGGTTAATTAGCAAAAGGAGAATTGTTTGTATCTGTTGAAACAATATGCAACATGAGATCTACTATAATGAAGGATAAAGTGGTCAAAAGCAGTAAATACAATAGTGTGGAAAATGTAGATGTTGCAATAAGAATAATAGTATGTATGCCACAATGTGTTGCAACTATACCGTGGATTGCCAACGTAGCAAATGTGTCTCTACTCCCACATCTTGCAATTGTAACTCTTGTCTGCATGGAGAGGAGATGTTTGCTTTGTACTTTGTGCTTTGCAACTCTAATGGAGAGGTGATATTTGCAACATCTGAACCTGCAAATTTTCAATCGGCACAGATGGGGGAAGCACTTGCAATCAGATCAGATATGTTACATACTTTAGGCAAAGGCATCGACAAGATCATAGTAGAATCTGATTGCAACAGTATAATCAATATCCTAACCAATGCAAGTGGAGTAGAGATTGGGAAATTGATCCAATTATTGGTGATGTTAACCATCTGATTTCCTATTTTGAGTCATGTAAGTTGTGTTTTATTCCTAGGCAGATTAACCAATTGGCTAATCACCTAGCAAGGATAGCCAAGTCAGTATCTAGGGTGACAATATGATATTATTGATATTGTAAATGACATCCCTAAATTTATAATTTTCCCGGAGATCCTATACATCAATGATCAACCAAATGAATTGTTTTGATCCAAATAATTTCTAATGCCAATTCAAGTAACCATATACCAAAGTTAATGATTCATCTAATGTTTTAGGGAGAATGTGATAGATTTCAACAGTTTCCAACTAGCCTACAGTGGAACCAAATGATATTGTCTTGGGGCCCCATTTGCATGCCGACTTCTGAGAGTTCGGATCACCTTCCCGTCGGGAGAGCACATACTACTCCATTAGTCCCTTTTTGCTTTTCCTACCATTCAATAAGGGTGGAGTCCATGTGAGATCCACTGGGGGTTTAATCTAAGTTAATTTATCAATGTCAAATTTTAGTCTCACCCCTATTGTATGGTGAAGAAGTGTCAGAAGGTATCTAGACTCAATTTCTAACCTAGAACAATATGAATGATCTTGTATATGGTTTGGTCAAATTTGGGTTCACACTTGGGCTTGGGCACCAAGCGGGCTTTGTATGATTGAAGATAATTCTGTTGAATTTTTTTTTTTGATTTTTTTTACTGATGTTGTTGTTTATTGAAGAACATATACAAGCATAACTCATTTGTGTAGATAATACACAAAATTTTCTTGAGACTGGAAGAAGGACAAAATTTACACTTCATCTCTTGATGCGTAATACATAAAAAACTCTCCAATTGATGGTCAAAGAAGAGAAGTAGTTAAAGAAATGAAATAAATACAAGGAATAAAAACCAAGTTAAAAGCTTCATAAAAGTGTGACTCAAAAAACTGAACCATTAAATGAAAATTTAGAAGAATTAAACTTGAATAAACAAGGAGTTTGGATCCTCCACCCAAATTTTGGGTAGAGGATTCAGATTCATAAACAAGCATCTCGGTGGAGGATCTAGACTCATAAACAAGCATATTTTGAATATTAAATTACTCTTAATTTTCATTTAAAACTATTAGTTTCAAGTACACATATTCTACTATAAATATGAAAGCATTCTTCTTGAGCTTCTCCCATCGACAAAGCCAAAAATCACATACAAATCCATTCAATCCTCTAAAACAATGGATGCAACAAGAGTAGTAGCTGTGGCTTTACTTCTTCTATTGGTCGCCCAAGTCAATATTGCTAGCGGCACTAATACTACTTCAGGTAACACAAGGCAATCTCGTTCGCTTGTATAAAAATATAGATAAGAATACATATAAGTCATTCTTTAAATATTATTTTATATGTCATCTATTCCTAATTCATGCTTTTGTTAAATCTGAGTTAATTAGCAGAAGGAGAACTGTTTGTACCCGTTGAAATGATGCAACGTGAGATCTACTACAATGAAGGACAAGGTGGACAAAAGCAGCAAAAACAGAAGTGTGGAAAATGTAGATGTTGCAATAAGAACAATAGTATGTGTGCCGAAATGTGCTGCAATTATACCATCGATTGCCTACCTACCGAATGTGTCATTTTTCCCACATCATGTAATTGTAACTCTTGTCCTCCATGAAGTAACTAGCTAACTACCCATGAATAAATAATAAATAAATAATAAAACATTTGAAAGACTTCGAGTTCAACTTAATGTTTTTGCTTCAACATCGATTTTGAAATCACATTTTTATAAACAATACTAAAAAGTTGCCAGAATTGACAGGAAGGGACTTGGAAATTATTTTGATAGTCACCATAGTCATGGAAAAAAAAATATTCTTATATAATTTACAAAGATTTTACTTTTAAATCAGCAGATACCATGAGTAGATTTGCTATTTATATAGGTCTCATCATGTGGTGAGAAATTTTCTAGAAATCGATATTCTATTCAGTTTTTAAAATTAATTATTTTATTTATTTATTTGTAATTTTAGCAAAGAGCTTAGATGCATGTGGTAAGTCAAATCACTTTTGTAATGAAGAATCATATATACATTTCTTAGATAGACTCTAAAGCATTCTGTAATTGAACTTTTTTTTCCATTAAAAAAAAGGAGGAGGTTACATGCACCGGATGACCTAGCGTTAAATATTTATATGTTGACCATGTTTAAAGATTCTGATTGAAGAAAGAAAAGAGTTTGAGTCACACCTTTATTGTGTGGTGAAGAAGTGTCAAAAGATAATACAGACTAGATTTCTAACCTAGAAACGATAAGAATGATCTTGTAAATGGGTTGGTCAAGTTTGGATTCGTGCTTAGGCTTTTGAGGGATCAAAGCATCAAATGGGGCTTTGTATAACCAGAGAAAATTCTGTTGAACAAAAATTTTATTTTTTTATCAAAGCCCTTGTTTATTGAAGAGCATACACAAATGTAATTCATTTGCGTAGATGATACAAAGAGAATTTTCTCAAAACTTGACAAAGGAGAGACTTTCTTGATACTTGTTAAATAAATAAATAACTCTCCAATTGAGGGGGAGAAAAATTGAATTAAAAGCTTGGTAAAAGAGACTCAAAAAACTGAACTAGTAAATGAAAATATTAAGACTTTAACTTGAATAAACAAGTAATTAAGTGGAGGATTCATATCCATAAACAAGCATATTTGTAATATTAAATTGTTTTTAATTTGCATTTAAAACTATTAGCTTTACCTTTTGATTTCAAATACATACATTTTACTCAACTGTAAGTCTGTAAGTTAGATACTGTTACTGAATTCAAATTTTAAAATGTACACGATCATATTGTCCGTAAAGACTAAAAGGGTGTTATGACTATATTTACCCTTCTATCCAACCCTTAGGTGGGTGAAGAGAGAATCTTCTACCTACACCTTGCTGAAAACTACCCGCCACTGCTAGAAACCACCACATCCCTCCCCTTATCGGAAACCACTACCTCCATACCCCTACCGGAAATCACCCACCCAAAACTCTAAAAAAATCAAAACTATTTCAAAAAATCAAATAACATAATAAGAACTTAAATGTGAACATTAAAGTCTTGGCAGGTGTTGAAAAGTAGCACCTTCTCTTAACTTGGTGTTGAAAATTTTGAGTGCTTCACAAGAGGTTCCGTTGAGGTTTCCATTGAATGGCATGTTCGCCAGCAAGAGTTAAATTTGATCCATTTGATTATGCAAGGAGTGATGATGAAATATACTTGCCTGCTTTGGAGCCCTGAGAGCGAAGATGAAGAAGACAATAAAGAAAGAAGGCATATGGATTTAATCGGGTTCAATCGAAGTCGATGAAGCAGAGGAAGATGGAAAGAAAGGAAGAAGATCAAATCCTTATCTACTAGGTTTGAACAGAGGAGCATGCCCAGTTTTGGTAGAAAATGGGTTTTAAATGTTATCAAAAATAGGTTTTTTACCATCACCCTTAGATGAGAATATTACCCATGGCAAAATATAATGGTTCACTGAGCACACTCTGAAAAATATTCTCCGTGGAGAGGAGTTGAACCCCCCCCCCCGAAATTTCAGCGAAATGTCGGACCTTGCATATTCTACTATAAATATCAAAGCATTCTTGTGCTTCTGCTAACAACAAAGTTATAAATCACATATAGACCCATTCAATCCTCTGCAACAATGGATGCACCTAGAGAAACGTAAATTGCTACAATGTGTATAGCTAGAAATTGGATGTGGAAACATCTACAACTAACAAAGTGCATTGCATCAGAAACATTCGTAGTTAATATACCGAGCTATAGATTAGCCACAGAAACGTAAATTGCTACAATGTGTATAACAAGAAGTGAAATGCAAAAACATCTGTAGCTAAAAGATATATAGCCATGAAAACATCTAGTGCTACAATATATGTAGTTAGAATTTAGCAACAGAACATCCATAGTTATAGTTTTTGTAGTTATAGGGTAGCTGTGGTAACATCTGTAGTTATACTTTCCACAACTAGATGATATATAACCGTGGAATTATCCGTCGCTACAATATGTGTAGTTAGATGCGGAAACATTCATGGTTATATTTTTCGTATCTATGTGATATATAACCGTGAAAATATCCGTCGCTTCAATATGTATAGCTAGAAGTTGGATGTGGAAACATCTACAACTAACGATCCGTAGCTATAGATATAACTATAGAAACTCCCGTAATTAAAAAACTATAGCTATGGATAATCTTGTACATGTAGTATCATATGTGTAGCTACTGCGTTTGCGACGGAACCTGTTGCGACATATAGTAAACCACATGTAATCCGTAATTGTAGGCTATTACTACAGATTTCTTTACATTATACTACAAAAAATTCCTTGGTTACATACGCTTTTTGTTGTTGTGTTGGTAGCATATACCACCTACTTGTTTTATTGACAACTCTTTTATCTCTGCAGACTTGTTAGTTTGGCTGGTTTAATCTAATCTTCAGGTTTTCTTCTGGGCAAAAAAAAAGAGAGAAAAGAAGAAGAAGGCAATATTATCATTTTATCCTTAATTAACAAATGAATTTAAAAGTATAAAATGAAAATACTATTTTACCTTAAATCTTGTTTTTATTTTTTTAAATCTCATTTAATGCGCAACGTTGAGCTGCGAACGGCCCAGATGAAGCTACGTGATCATATTTAATGTGAGCCATTAATCTTTAACATGTGAGCTTAAAACAGTTTTAAGTGAAGTAATTGGTTCGGCTCATGCGGTTCGGCTAAGCCCATTTCAAACCAAAATGGTTCACATCCTCAGAACCGAAGCATTCAAACGTATTGTTTCCCTCTTCTCCTTCATTCGCTAGCCTAAACAAAAAATTGGAGAGAGAGAGTCAGAGATTTCTGAGATCTGGTTTCTCCGACGAGGAGGAGGAGTTAGGGCTCCTAAAATCTGCAGCGTGAACAGAGAGAGAGAGCTGCGTCTTCTGCGAACGAGTCTGCGTGAAAGAGAGAGGTCAAAATCGATGGAAAAAATAGAGTTTTCTTCGTTCTCACTCCATCCTGCGAACGCATTTCATTCTTTCTCCGTTTTCTCACTCCCAACTACATCGCAGGCAAGGCCACTGTTACAGCCATTTTCAGGTCGAGCATCACAGCTCTACAGGTCTATTTTTCCTCTTTAAATCTGTATTATTTTTCCTTATAACCACGTCTTATGATTCCTGCCTCCTCTCTACTGATACAACCCTTGTAAATATATAGCCTTTGTATGGTGTGGGTAAAGCCGATTGCTGTTGGAAATATGGGTTTAGGTATGCTTTGTCTGTTCTTGAGAAAAGGAGGATGGATTGTCTTGTTTTATATTGAATAATTTGAACTCCCAGTCTCCAATTGCATTATTCTTTTGTTGCTGCAGCTATTGTCTCAGGGGGAAAGGGTACAGCACAAGATAAACTTAAGACCATTAGGGAAGCTGGGGTGACAGTTGTGGAGTCGCCAGCAAAGATTGGTGCTGCCATGCTTGATGTCTTCAAACAACGGGGTCTTGTGAGTTAGTTTAGACAAGAGCAATGTCTTCAAACAGCTGACTTTTGTTACCTTATTTTACATAAATCATTCATGCTATGAGTGTAAACAATGTTTTGTAAGTCCATTACTCTTTTCACCTGAAGGCCAAAAGCTATTTTCACCTGCATGGTGACAACTAAGGTTTGGTAGTCAAAAATGGATCTCATTTTTCACTTAATCATCATGTTCTCCTTTATGTTAATCATTGTGTAGAACACATCAGAATCAGAAAGTAAGAGCTGCTTTACTAGAAAGCATCATCTCCACAGCATTGATAGCTGCAAGTCCGACAGAGCAGCTTGACATAGATGCCTTGTGTAGCGCAAATGGCCTTGCATGCATTTTTGTGGATATGAAGATATGCACAGTCTAGTTTCTTGTCATCATGTACAATATATATATATATATATATACACAAAAATTCATTTATATATATACATATATAATATATATAAAAAACACACAAAATTCATTTAAAATTTTTTTTTTTTTTCTTTTAAATTACCATAATGTTGTTTATATGTGTTGTTGGATTATACAGCAAATAGGTACCTCACAGGGTTCAACAGTGTCTTACATAGGTGATCAACTGTATCCATCTCAAGGTTCTACTCAGGTAAACATTTATATACACTCTTTGTTATATGGTTTCTTAGTTTACATAACTAAATTAAGGTTCCTTAAGAGTTTACATACCTGACTAGAGTGGTGTTCTCAGACATGCTTTTCAGGTAGAACTACTAGCCACGCATGGATGTCAATGTTTGGATTTTGCTTAAAGTGTAGTTTCAAGCTTCATACCCTCCCTCTAAATCATGTCAGTTTTTGGGCATTATTATCATATGCACAAAAGAGTCGAAAGAAATTTTATTATTGAACAGGATGATGCAACCACCCAAGGGATTTGCATTTCAAGTTTCTTAAAACTAGGATCTTGGGTGGTTGTTTGGAGTTTTTCATCCTAAATTTTATTATGATATTGTAAAGCATGGCTGGACTATGACTCTTTACCAGTCCAGTCTTTGTTTGAACACTTAATTTAGAAGTTCAGTATCTCTAAGATTCCAATCACAGTTACGGCTAGAACGGGTTTCCTTTACCATTTGGTTTATTTTCTTTTTTAGTGGAGTATGTTTGCGATTCTTTTTAGCCTAGTTGACTGGAATGGTGTTTCTAGTCATATCTCGGTTTTGTTTCTTAGTTTACATACCGCCCAACTTCTTGTGAGGCTTATATATCTACCTCTTTTAGATTTGTATGTTATTTAGGGGCCTGAGTTATATGCACAGTATTCCTGGAGTTTGCCACAGGGACCTGAAACCTCAAAATCCTCTGGTATGTTCTTTCCAACAATGCTATATTCCATTGTTTTGTAAAGTATATTTTCTTTTTGTCATTTTTATGCTTCAACTTTGTACCCTAGTTTAGGTGTATGATTCCAGACTTTTGTATTCAAAAACATGAAGCATAGCAGTAGTACTGTGAATTGTGATCTTCTCACAAGTTTATCTTTGATTGGCACATAGGTTGAAGCTAATGTTGGTGCACCGCAAGTGAACTGCCGTGAACTCATTTCTAAAATCGCAGCAGTGAAGTATGTGCACAAGAAGCAGTCTAGAATTACAAATTGTTCATACAAATTCTGTTTGTAACCATTTCATATGGCTCTGTTTGTAACCATTTCAAATGGCTCTGTTTGTAACCATTTGGTATATATGTTGGAAATGTAATATTATGATTTGAGGAAATAGAACTACAAATTGTTCATGCAAATTCTGGACATGTATTTTGTAACTAGATTGAAGCAAATTTGAGAATGATATTTTGTTGGTAAGGTCATTCTTCAGGTTCATGCTAGGTACCCATTTTGGATCGATGGTCAATTCCTTGTTTTATGCATTTTGCTGATGATATTGTTTTGGTAGATGACACATAACCAGGGATTAATGCCAGGTTCGAGCTATAGTGATCAACTTTTGAGATGTCTTATTTTGTGAAGCTTAGCCAAGCTATAAGCCTATAAGTAGGCTTCACTAGTTGTGCTTGAATTAAGAAATTATTAATGAAATTTCTATTGTTTTCTTGTTAGTGTGGGTTTTAGATGGGGCTAGTTACAAGAGTTGTAGTGTAATGTGGTGGTTGTAGAATAGAGAGAACAGGGCTGGGGTTGCAGGGATGGGAAGGTTTGGGACAAGATGCAGGTTTGGTTGCTGCTGTGGTGGTTGTGATGAAGGGTGAGGGAGAAAAAAAAAGAAGAGTAAAGGCTTCCATGGACAGTTGGAAGGTAAACGACACCACGCCTTTTCTTACCTCCTCTGGACGCTTCATTATCCTTACAGGGTTGAAAGGCTTCAACGGACAGTTGGAATTCTATAATGACAATGTCTTTGTCGTAGGTGAAATAGAACTTGCCAATTATTTACCTTCAACTCCAAATTTGGTGTTGATTAAGAAATGATTCGTGGGGTTGTGTTGTTGTAATGGACATGGCTCGAATGGTGTGGTTGAGCACTCATGATCATGATAACGTGCATATTGCATAACACCAATGAAATGGCACCATGCCGTTTCACTAAAATGGACATATATCCTTTTAAAATTTAAAAAGGCATGGTGCCGTTTCCAACACCTGCAAAAAGGCACCATGCCTTTTCATCACAGTGACGAATAGGTGTGGTGCCGTTTCGCCGGGGTGTTCACTAAAATGACATATATCCCTTTAAAATTTAAAAAGGCATGGTGCTGTTTCCAACGACTGCAAAAGGGCACCATGCCTTTTCATCACAGTGACGAAAAGGCGTGGTGCCGTTTCACGGGGGTGTGAAACGGCACCATGCCGTTTCACTAAAATGCATACATATATCCCTTTAAAACTTAAAAAGGCATGGTGCCGTTTCCAACACCTGCAAAAGGGCACCATGCCTTTTCATCACAGTGACGAAAAGGCATGGTGCCGTTTCGCGGGGGTGTGAAACGGCACCATGCCGTTTCACTAAAATGCATACGGATTAAAATTTAAAAGGCATGGTGCCATTTCCAATGCCTGCAAAAGGGCACCATGCCTTTTCATCACAGTGACGAAAAAGGCGTGGTGCCGTTTCGCGGGGGTGTGAAACGGCACCATGCCGTTTCACATGGGAATATATTCTTTAAACTAAAATGGCATGGTGCCGTTTCCAACGCCTGCAAAAGGGCACCGTGCCTTTTCATCACAGTGACGAAAAGGCGTGGTGTCGTTTTGCGTGGGTGTGAAACGGCACCATGCCGTTTCACATGGGCATATATTCTTTAAACTAAAATGGCATGGTGCCGTTTCCAACGCCTGCAAAAGGGCACCATGCCTTTTCATCACAGTGACGAAAAGGCATGGTGCCGTTTCGCGTGGGTGTGAAACGACACCATGCCGTTTCACTAAAATGCATACATCCTTTTAAAATTTAAAAAGGCATGGTGCCGTTTCCAACGCCTGCAAAAGGGCACCATGCCTTTTCATCACAGTGACGAAAAGGCGTGGTGCCGTTTTGCGTGGGTGTGAAACGGCACCATGCCGTTTCACATGGGCATATATCCTTTATATTTAACAATCTAGGTTGTTTGTTTTTTCAAAGAAACCAAATTTTGAAGGATGAGAATTGGTGATGAAGAGAAAAAGAGAGGCACTTGTGATTGTCTATACTTTAGCACAAAGTATATTCACTCTAAAATTAAAAGATGAGAAACACCGAGATTAAAAGCTAGCTATATGATGCCATCCCAAGCATCGGTTTAGAGGCCAAATTGAATCATTATATGATAAACATCTGATACCATCCCAAGCATAGGTTTAGAGGCCAATTTTGTTTGGTAAGAAGTCTATTGCGTACAAAATTAGGGTTGGTTTTTCCCCATGTAACGTAAAAGTTAATGTGGTTTCAATTTAAATGAGCTATTATTAGGAATAAACTTATTTCATTTTACTTTGAATAACTCATGTGGCAAGTTTTGGAGATCCAAATTAATGGATTATACTCCGATAGAAAAACTTAAGTTGCACCACATCCATCTGTATCACAGTTAACAAATAGTGAGCAGAACCAAATTACTTGGAACAACAGGATCAAAATAATAACGAGGTTTTTTTTTCTTTCCTGGATAAAGGCAATTTTATTAAACTTAAATCACCAGATAATATACAACCTAAATTCAGATATCGATACAAAGCATGACTCAATTCAGATTCACCTATCACAGCCAATACTGAATCTCATGGGTAAAAGATGCAGGAGCAAACTACCAAAAAAAAAATCAACTTCTCACCTGGAATACAAAAAATAAAACTTAGCATTTAATAAATACTATGCCCTAAACACTAGTCATGAAGCTGACATCTTCTTTCCAAAATTTGGACTATAAACAACTTCATGGAGCTGGTTCCTCAACATAGATTCCCAACACCTCTTCTTGCTTCCTTTTGCCGCACGTATCCTGATGCAACCTTTCCCCTCTATCAGGGAAACATATTCCATCACTTAACCTTTGACAAAAAATAATAGCAGAGCATTGAAACATGGTTTGATAATTGGCTCCCAGATATCCCTAGTCTTCCTCCTTTCCTGCATGGTACAATATATATATTAACTCATCAATTCAGAAGTAAATTCAACAGATATAATTATTTCTCAGGCTTTGAACTAGTAACTAAACAAGTCTCCTCAAGCTGTTCAAACTTCCAATGCAAGATTGCAAGAACTTTATTACTAGTGATAGGGAAGTACAAGGTAACTAATGATCATATCAATGTGTAGAATGCATACAAATCATAGTTACACGACCAGTTCATCCTCCCCCCCCCCCACCCTTAAAAAAACAGCTCAGCAAGGTTTAAACAGATATTATTCTCCACCTTGACATGGATATGACAGAAATTCGGCACATCCCTCATACATAGTCCCTCCATCCCACAAAAATGCTCCAATTTGATGTCTTTTTAGTGTCCCAAAATGTTTGTCTATTTACAAACGAAGATTTGAAGTTTATTGGTTTACCCTTAATGTGCCAATTTAATCTTCCACAATTCTCTTGTATTTACTCCATAATTGTTTCCCTCTCTTACTTAAACAAAACCAGAGGCACAATTCTGGAAATGAGCTCAGATCACCTGCATGGGCTCAAGTGATGATACACATGCCTTTTGTTCCATACTTCCATAAATGCTCCTCCCCACACAACAAAATGGTAGTTATGAGACGTGATCACCTGAGGATATGTGCAGGTGACCCAGGTCTGTTGGAAACAGAGTCTGGATAAGTAGGTGATTGATACATTAACAACGACCTTAAAATAAGGGATTCTTTTGGTAGTCAGTAGATTGAATGACCATGTAAGTGAGAAATATAAAATCCAGAAGAGCAAAGACTCTCGATCAAGATCTGCACTCTCTTAGCAAGATAGCAGATATAAAAATCCAATATCCTCAGATAAGATAAAAAGGAGTTATGGATTCATTTTGAACCAAACAAATCATCTAGAACAGACACAACAAGAATTTGAATCACCAACCAAACCAAGGAACTTTATGGAGCAAATCATGCAGTCAAGAAAAAAAAACCATTTTGAGATGCCAACAACATAACCCAATGATCTCATTGATGTGAAAAGTGAAATTGGACAAAACCCTTGTTTATGGACATAAAATAAACTAAATCATAAATAAAACCAACCAAGAAAAAGAATTCCCGATTCTACATTCAATATTCAGCTTTGCTACAGCCAGTATGATGGTTGAATCTTAACTTCATACACCAGTATGAAAAAACAGATCTGAAGGAGGTGATTCATGCTCATGGTATAGAATTAGAGTCTTGCCTTAATTATATTTACTTCAAAATTCACCAAGAATATCAAAAAGTTTTTACTGACTTGTCAATCCTGTGATGCCAACTATCTGAGCAGCAATTGAATTCACCAACTTCAGATTTGAGTGCATTTCTAAGCTGCCTGAAGTACTTTTGATCCTTCTGCTACACCCCCATGAAGTGGATGACGAATTCAGATGAGATAGGGATCCTCTTTTTTATGCATTAAGTTACTTTGTAAGGATAAATAGATCCTGTAGTCCAACTAACATCCGTATCATTCTACCACTGAACCATCATATGTATGCAAAGATCATTAAGAAGGTTATTTCAAGATTTTGATCTACTTGCTTCAGGTCGTACCAGCCTTTACATTATCTTCACTAATATTTTCTGATAGAATACATAAATCCTTAAATACTGCACTATTTTCTAGTTCTCCTGGAACTTTTTGCAAGTTTGCATTCATCTAGAGCAGGTAAACATACATCAGCACAAAGTGCACATATACAAGCTAATTTCCCAAAACGCCAAAGCGTCCAACAATACCAAGCCAAATGTTAGGTGTAAAGACAATGAGATCCAAGGTAACTTACATCCCTGATGAATTATAAAAGTTGACCAAATTATAAAACCAAACTAATTTAGCTTCAACAAGGATATGCAAAAATAATAGGATTATTATACAAAACAGGAATTCTAAAATTTGGGGTAAAATTAAGGGATGAGACAACTTGTTCAATGGGAGGCTTACCAAGGAAGCGAAATGCAGGAAGCCCTAAGCTTTCATCATCTTCTTCTATTTTCCCCTTAAAAACAGAAAAAATATGGAACCAAATCGTTAAAACAACTCAGTGGGAGATCATAACCTTCAAACTTCGATGAGATAAAACCTTCGTTAACCTCTGTGTTCATCCTTACCATTACAAGAAATTCTTCTCTTCTATTTCACGCAGCTCTCTCTTTAGTTCGCAGATTTGAGAATGAAATCACTGCAGCTCTCTTTCGTTTGGGTATTTGAGAATGAAGAAGCCGATTTGAGAAATGAAACCTAATGAAGGTATTTCTCTCGTTCGCAAGCTGGAATGAAGATGAAGACCCTAAGTGCAGGCTCTCTCTCTCTTTCTCTCGTTGGCAAGCTGGAATGAAGAAGAAGAAACGAACCCTCAGTGCAGTGTGCAGGCTCTCTCTCTCTCTCTTTCTCTCGTTCGCAAGCTGGAATGAAGAAGATGAGCGAAGAAAATCCCTATTTTCCCCTCTATTTTGCTCCCATTTTCAGATGCCTCGGTTTGGTTCGTAAGTCGGTCCAAAAACGGTTCGTTTTTCCCTCGTTGAACCGTTCGGTTCAACTATTATTTCACTTAAAACAACCAAAAGCTCACATGGGTTTAATCAAGGGTCAGCATTCTTTTGGAGGACGTGGCTTCATCCGAGCTGTTCGCAGCTCAGTGCTGCGCATTAAATGCGCGGCACTGAAGCACAACCCCATTTTAAGAGATGGGTGAAGAAATACCTCCTCTCATTAATTAATGTTTTGCTTCTTATGTAGATAGTCAACGAAGGGTTGTCCGTAGGGGTGTCAATGGTTCGGGTTGGGCTGGTTTCGGGCCGGGCCTAACGATTTTGGGCTGAAAAGCACTCAGCCCAAACACGGCCCATTAAGAAAATAACGGTTTCGGGCCGGTTTCGGGCTGGTGCGGTTTGGGTTCGGGCTGACTAACGGTTTAGAATTGTGTTTACTAACGGTTTGAGTTTGGTTTTGTTTTTGAGTTTGGTTTTATTAGTGGGATATTTTGAATACCTTGTTGATATGTGAGTATATGAACACATATAAGTATTAAGTTATCTCCAAGTTTTTTGTGTTGGGTGTTCAAAATCAAAAACTTTTTTTCTACAAATAAATAAAACTTAAAGAACTAATATACAAAAGAAAGTTGGCATCTTGATGAATTTTAGTGGGTTGTCTTTGCTTATTTTCCTCCCCCTTCTTGACACTAGTAAAAATGGATCAAAATAAAACATTAAAAGATTTTCAAATGATAATACATTTGCTAAATATTTACTAAGCCTATCTTCCAAATGGCGAAAGCTTTGACAAACTTGATGTTTGTATATTCCAAAGCAAAACAATTAAGGAAAACAATAGATACTTGGGGTTTTCTTGTCTTTTACTTTTAAATTTATTTTATTTTATTTTTTTATAACGGGTTTAACGGGTTGGTTTGGGATCGGGCTAGTTTCGGGCCAAACGGTTCGGACTAACGGGCCACACACGGGTTGGTCCGGTCCAGCCCTAACCATTGCGGGCTGAGGTTGTTCAGCCCAAACACAGCCCATTAAGCTTTGGTTCGGGCCGGTTTGGGCTATAGCGGGCCGGTTCGGTCCGGTTTTAACGGTTCGGGTTAGGTTTTGACACCCCTAGTTGCCCGATTGGTAAGGCAACACTTCTTAGTGAAGAGATCGTAGGTTCGACTATTGTTGACAACATATGTCACATCTCATCCCCTACATATCAAAAACTCCGTTGTACTTGTTAAAAAATAATAATAATATAAATGACATCTTTCCCAATTCTTATGATAAAGAAATTATTTACCATAAAACATAAAATTAACAAAGTCAAGCCAATGAGAGTACCCTTCCCAAGATTGGTTGCAACACAAAATCTTCCTTTGGATTTAAACTTGCCATTGAATATGATCATTAGTGAATTTCCACACCGAAGTCACGTCTTTTCCTTTTTAATTTGTTTATTTATTTTATTTTTTGATGGGAGTAGATTTTCACCATTTTTGCTTTCAAAGAAAATAAAAAATGTCGTGTAAGTAAATACTAAAAAAGCAAGTCATGTTGATAGTATATACTATGTCGTATATAAAACCCAATGTGTCTAATTTTCGTTTACATTATTAAAACGTAAAGACACCAATGTAAAGTGAAGTGAGGAAAAACAAGCACACATAAGGCTAACAAACCTATCCTTCTTCCAAATAAATAAATATTAAAAGAAAAAAATATATAATGAAAAACTAAACATGCTTTAGATTTTTTTTTGAAGGGGGGAGTGCAATAGAGGGGATTTTTATCCGTACAGGCATGAGAGCACGAAATGTGTACTAAGAACATCCAACGGCTATAATATACTTGCTTTTCCGAATATTACTTTTATTCATCCCTGAGGCTTTTTCAATTTACAAAAGTTAATCCTTATTTCTCCTAATCGAGAAGAATCCCTCTTGGGGTGTTTTAAGTTATGGAGTTTTATCCAGAGTTGGAGTTATGACCGTCCTCAAAAATCTCAAGAAAAAAATTTCAGATTTGTGAGAGGAAATTTAATTTTTCAAAACTTAAAAACCGGTGGTTGAGGGCACAGTGTCTAAGCAACAATGTCAGCAATGGGAAATATCAAATCTATGGCAGAAAAACTACCAAAACTGAAAAACCTGCTTAGGGTTTTGGGCTTTTTATTCCAACCACAAAGAAAGCCTAATTGGGGTTTCAAATAACAAATTTTTCTCCGAATTAGAGTTAAATGATTTTTTCTCAAAAAATCTCGGGTAAAAACTCGAAGGATCGTGATTTAAAGTCTTTTCTAGTTGGGAGGAATAGAAAGAAAAAAAACCCTAAACTTGCTTCCAGGCTCAGGTTTTTTTTCTATTTAAAGCCAATTGTCGTTGTTAGGTTTAGGTTTCTTCTGATCGAGAGAAAATAAGGGTTGAGTTTTGTAAATTTAAAAAGTAGAAATGATAGATTATTGTAATATTGTGAACTTTTCAAATATAAAAGTAAAGCAAATATACGTTTTAGCCGTTGGATGTTCTTAACAACATGTGTCGTGCTCTCACGCCTGTGTAGGGATATTTGCACTGACACGAACAAAAATCCCAATAGAGGGAAAGCCACAAAATGGCAGATGATATAAGAGAATTGTGAGAGGACACATGATGATCAATTTCACTTAGATAACACCAAAATGAGTGTTTTGAAATTTTATCAGATTTATTTTTTGACAAAGAAATGGACTATCCATTTATCTATGAATGAAGGACGCATATCAGTCATATCCAAAGATTCGGATTAAGTTAAAATAAAAAATTTATTTTCTAAATCGTATATCAATCTTTGAATGTGATTGATAGACATATGTGCTTTATCTAGAAGAAATTCTCTCTCTGAATTTTATATTATAGGATGTAATTTACTATTTTAATTTATAATATATTAATCAGCGCCTTTTTACCAAAAAAAACAGAAAAAGAAATTCTGTCTCTGAATGATGCGGTTTTATTTTTTGATAATCAAAAGATTCTAAATAATAATAATAATCAGAATAAAAAAAATAAGAGTGAAGAAATTGTGGAAATGACCAGTCAATCAAGGGGGAGAGTGGATTTTCTTCTTCTTCCTCTCTTTCTCTCTCTCTCTCATCCTTGGGTTTGTCTTCTTCTGCTTCATATTCTTCACCTCCCCGTCGACGATAATTTGAACGGAGAGAGAGTAATTTTATTTTTCACTCTTATCTTTCTATCTTCTTGACCTAATTAGCTGTTTCACCAGACCCGTTAGAATACTCTTTCCCCATCTTATTTTTACGTTTCTTCGATCGATCTTCTGATACTTCCGGTTCTTCATGGATGATCGAACATGCAACGTCTGCAAAAAGGTTTTCGGGTCAGGAAAGGCTCTAGGTGGACACCTTTCTGTTCACCTCCGCGATAATTCCCTATTCTATAGCTGTTCACTTTGTGGGAAGAGTTATCAATCAATGAAATCCTTGTGCGGTCACATGAGATGGCATAAAGACAAGCGTTGTAGACGAGTTCGTCGGTTAACAAATCTCAATAACCAGAACACAACCATTTCCTCCTCCTCTAGTGCGAGTAGTTCAGATCCAAAACTTGCAGAATCCCTCTCCACCTGGTCCATCACTGGGAAAAGGGGTCGGGAAGCCACCGTTGCTGCTGCTGTTGAGCAAAACCCAATTTCTGAAGCAGACGCCGCCAATCTTCTAATGAAGCTTTCTCAAGGGGATTGCCAAAGCTAGTGACGACGTCAACCCATCGCTGAAAATATTTGAGCAAGAAATTCCAGACGGGTCAGGCCCCTGGAGGCCACCAAAGGTGTTGCTGGACGAGCCCAACTGACCCAGCTCCGAGGCATCGCTGGAGGATAGAGCAAGGTAACACATGTGATGTTAGATTTTCACCTGAACAAGATGCATGGCAGTGCCTGATATGGAGGACGATTGACCTGGACAGGTACATTAAGCAATGATCTTTCGAGTGGAAACATAAACGCATAGATTGATTTGATACCCTGAATGGATTCATGATTTGTTTGTGTGATATGAATTATTTTTTAAATTGAGTTTTTCGATCTTTTAAAGCAATGCAGCTTATTCACATTTTGTGTTTGACTGATTGAAGTACAGTAGAGTTTATTGAGTTCTTTCATGTTATCTGCTAAACTATATGAAACCTCATACAAAGCTACGGACTAAAAGGGTGACAATATATGTCTCAAAAATGTCAGTCAAGTTGTCTGCTCTGGGTGGTTTTCGGCAACTACATTTAACACAAAAATGTTCTGCATAGTTTGAAAAGTCCACCATTACATTAGCGCTCTATGAGAGTTGTTCAGCCATAGCCATCAGTTATGATCTTTACTTTCTCATAAGCTTATGGTCTTTGTTCTCCAATGTTGTATCTAAAAATCCTTATGTGGTTTTTAAAAGCAACAGCTTTCTGGATCAAGTTTGCAGCAGATAATGTAATTTCTAGAAGAATAATGTTCAGATAAGCAAAGGAGGTGCAAGAAACAGTACCATTTCTAACCTCATAAACTTCATAGCCATCCTAGTCCCCGAACTTGGAAGGAACGAAGATTGAAATTTTTTCATTCTGAATTAAACAGATCATATCCATTGAGATGGAAACCAAATGAAATAGCACTTAGCTCAACAAACTACATTCAAATCTAGAGGTGCAACAAGGACAGGTTGGGTCGAGTTTTCAAATCCCAATCCCATACTTGAATGCCCTTACCTAAGTTCATTCTCTCTCTAACACTGACTGAGGGTTTAAAATTCTTGTCTCTCCCTTAATTGTCCCTAACTGTACTAGGTTGAGAAGGGTTGGCCTCATCCTTGTCCCTGATTGGCCCTATTCCTAACCCCAGCACTAACAAATCTATTAAGAAGTCGGTAATTTGAACTTACAAGAAAATACAAGTTTAATAGCATTAACCCTATAATAAAGTACCATTTTGGCAATGATTCCTTTGTCACTCTATTTTGAAGTTGATTTTGTGTTTGTTGGGATCAATGCTAAAATCAAGGATGTGTTGGGACAGTCTACAAGATAAACACTAATCCTAGGCCCGCCCTTAGCCTTGACTCAGGGCGAGAATATTTTGGCTTCAATCGTGAAAGTCAACCTGGAGGAGGGTGGATTGAGATTAGTGGATTTGCCTTGTAGTTAGAAATGAATTGATAATTAAAAAACTAAAGCAATAAAATAGCAATGGACAAGGCACAAGGAACATCCACCCCTCTATAAACCTTTGAGAGAATTCCACTAGTTTGTCCCTTACAGTATAATGCCTGGGTTGAGGTATAACACCTGTATAGCAATCCTAGTTTAGGCAAAATTATGTTTACAAGATATATAATCTTGAGCAAGAGCACTCAATTACAAATGAAAGAAATACTAAAACATAAATACTTCGTGGGTGTGGCACAAACCTTGTATGAGTGAGTATAATTAATGAATGCACTTACTATAAGTCTCCAAGCTCTAAGCTCTCCTCCTCAAGTTCTACAGTTATACAATTTTGGTCAAAAGGAATGGAACTCCAAAAGGGTTTTAGATTTTTGGGAGACATAAGACTACATAAAAAGGATGTTAATATGGGTTGATAACTGCTTTGATAGTTGTGCTTAAGGAGATCCATTAAGACTCCTATTTATAGCCAGAATATTGGGTTTGAATATAGACATTGGAATCTAACCTAGCCCTAATGATCAATTGTTAGTTGACTGGTACATCGACCATTAGCCTTGCAGTCAAGGTTTAAAGTATCGGTATCGAGTATCATATCAATCAAGTGATTTTAAGGATCGTATCGTCCTGTATCGAGTATTGTATCGCTTTGGCTAGTGTATTTTAGTGTAACTCAATGGAGAGACGTCTTGAGATCTATCGTATCGGTTAGGTCAAATATGGATACGTATCGGCTAGTATCATATGGTATCGTGAGATACTTTAAACCTTGCTTGCAGTCAACCGAAGGCCTTGATAGTTAAAAACGCAAAGCTTTTGTGATGGTGTCAATCGATCAAGCTATTTTGTCTCATAGTCAATGCCACTTCAACTGCTGGCTTTTAAGGGCTTTTGAAATTTCCTTTGAGGAGCAAGGTGACCAACCAAATGATTTGCCACAACAGAGGCAATTTGCTGCTCTGATGACCGAGAGGGTATAATTATGTTAATTTAGGGCCAAATAAACCATGTATATCATCCAATGATGAGGCCAATCTACAAGAAATCTATCAATAGTATTTTCACCAAATTGACATGGTAGAAACCTTAAGATTCCTAAATTTGCCAAGTGCTTAGAAGAAGATAACATGTCCACAGTGAAGCATGTTGCGCATTTTACAGTGCAATTAATGGACCTGTCGGAAGAGATGATATCATGAATATCAAGTTGTTTCCTAATTCTTTCACATTGACAACCTTTGCTTGGTAGAGCAATATGCCTGCCAATTATGTAATTAGTTAGTGGGACATACATGATAAATTCCATGCACAATTTGATGTGGTTGAACCCCTAGTTCATATAAGGGACTTGACACTCCTTCAACAAGCTCCAAATGAACCTGTAAAGAGGTTCATCTCACAGTTTGAGGCCCTAAGACATAGGTGTATTTTGTCAACGCTTCCACTTAGGAGGTCAGAGTTCAAATCCCCTAAGGGCCAGGGGCGAAGCCTCGCCTATATTAATTAAATAAAGCTCCCTTAAGGATGTAGTCGACGTGCACATAAGTTGGCTCAGATGAACCTCAAATCCAAAAAAAATAATAAAAAAGAGGTGAATTCATGGCAATTACCTTGGACGGATTAAATTTGGACATAAGGAAATAATTTTCCAATCAATGGTTTACCAACTTAGGACACTTGTTGCCTCAAGTCATGAGTTATGACTATTTGTTGAGGGAAGAGGAACAAAGAAAGGCCTCTCTTCCATGGGAACTTACTATTGTAACCAGAGACTAAGCGATTTACTAGAGCCTCAGGGTCAAATCCACTTTATTATGCTAATTGTGACGATTGTGAAGTTAGTCTGGCTAGCCTTGTGGGAGAAACACTTTTTACCTGCAAGTATCCATTGCTACCTACAGATAAAGGCAAGGATGCCGATACAACTAAACCCACAAAGCAAGAGTTTTCCTTTGATACTTCCAAGATTTAATTGATCTTTGATCATTTGACGAAGGAGGACAAATTAAACTGAGGGAGGGGCATAAGATTCCCTCAATCTCAGAATTGAAAGGAGAAGCTTGCATAATTCTTAGATCAACATTTGTGCTATTTAATGTCTTGTTGAAAGCTATCAAGGAAGGAAACTGAAGTTCCCTAACAAAAGGAAATGAGTAATGTTGGTCGATGAAGACCCATTCCCTACTGTTAATATGGTTAGTGCTCGATTCAAGAAAAGTGCAAGACCAAAAAGGCAAGAAAGGGTGATGGCGTACAAGCCAACAATGAGAGTGAATTGGAAGCAATAAAGTCAGAAAGATCAAAGAAAACACCGGAGGAGTGATTTCTTTGGTATCTCCACAGATGGTAATAAGTTGGTGAGGACCTGTGATATCTATGAGACAAGGTTCTCAACTAGTTGTAGATTCTATGGGAGAAGTTAAGACCAGTTATTGTCCCTAACGTTTACCGTGATAGGGGATGAATCCCTAAATGGGGGAGTGATGGAACTCTCCTTAAATGCCTTAGTCAAAATGATTACATGCTAGTCATGAATGAGGCACATGAAGGGATTGGTGGTTCTCACCAAGCCAGACTAAAAATGCGATGGTTAATTAGGAGGCATGGGCATTACTGGCCAACTATCTTTGCTAATTGCATTGCGTATTATAAGGCACATCAAGTGCATGGACCCATTCAACATACTCCTATTGTTGAGATGCATCCCATAGTCAAACCTTGGCCATTCAAAGTGTCACACCCCACCCGCCGGTCTCGGTTATACTCGACAACCAATGGGTATGATCCATCACAGGATCCATGGTCTTACCCATCAATAATAATAAATGCAAGAAATATATAATCAAGAGAAAGAGCAAGTTCACATAATTAACCAAAATGATCACAAGAGTCCAAATACTCCAAAGAAAGGAATCAAATGAAAATAATCAAGTCTCAAGAATTAACAAGTTCAGCGGAACCAATAAAATAAACTAAATTATTTTCTTTCTAGAAGACTTTTCTAAAGCTAGAGTCTTCTCTTCTAAAACAGCGAGATAGGGATCCAATTCTTCTTCAGGGATTTCTCAAAATGTCTAATCTGTCTTCTTCGGCCATCAATGGGTGCTATAAGCGCACTCCAAGCATCCGCAGGAAGCTTTGTGGATCACATCTCTGTCTCCCATTGACGGTGCCACATCCTCTTCATATATGAACTTACACTCATGTGGTACATCTCCGGTTTCCGACACGCTATCATCTGTACAATATAATATAACATACAAAGAAATGAATGAGTTCTGATGAACTCAGTAAGGATAACACATTTCTCATACATATGTCAACATATCCAGCAATGCATATATGAAATGAATGATATGTAATAATAAGAATGCTACTAAAATCTAACTATAGTAGCCTCTAGACAGTTTACATGCTTTAAGATATAACACCAGCCCTCCTCTGGGTAGCTCTAATCACTCGATCTCTCACCAGATTAGTTATCTCTATTGGGATCCCGAGTAAAGGGGTTAAGTCCTCATCAGTCATCCATGGCTAGGGTGTCGGCCAACACTCTCTTACCACAACCATTGGCATGAGTACTGGTGCATGTCGAGGTTTCTAATCCAATGCAAGGTCATATAGTAACATACTACATGAAGTCCAGATACTTCTTCTATGCACCAACCAACTCGGTTCCGTATCCTTCTCAACCTAAGAATGAGAACCCTCACGGACTGGCTACCACTGTTGGACTCCATTCCATAACCCTATGGTCATCCACATATTGTTGGTGTGGATGCTCTCAGGACCCCTCATGACTTCCTGTCCGCTCCTTAGATGTCAATGAGCCCAAACCCTAACATATGCAACCCTACCATTGTATGATCAACAGTGGACCACTAAGTCTCCGTACAAAATGGCTACTGCTGTAGGATGAAACAGAGTCACATCACTATTATCATGGGTCACCCGGCTTCAATTCCCCTACCAAAAAGGTAGTAGAATGTAAGGGTTTCTAGCCATGCAATCTAGACTCCCTAGGTATGTCATCCAGCAGTTATGATAGTGCTGGAGGCATCAGTGAACATGTGTCTCATACCACAGCTCTCTGATATCTCAAGCAAATGATACCTAATTGGATACCTTTCCATCATAACTACATCACATCATCCAACCTCATATCATAACCATTTATTCAAAATCTTGAAGTGATAAAGTATATTGAAACATCATATACAACATGTGTTTAATAGTAATATAATGACTTATACAACTACAGCAAGGTACATGATCAATAATTAATGTAAGAAATAATTTATTCATCATATAGCATGTCATTACATATAAACAATAAAGTGTATCCTTACCAGTCATTATGTAAAAGCTTACTAGAAAGCAATTAAACTTCAATCACAACAGTTCTAACAAACTCAAAGAACATCTAAACATAAGGTTGCAATAATACATTAAAGACATGAGTCAAATCAGAGCAAAGAGAAAACTTACAGACCTACTGTGACCCAGTTGGTCACTTGGACCAGTCGCTTGGGTCAAGCGACCGCCCCTGTTATAAACAGTTTTCAAAGTCCGAAATTCTAAATTTTGATCATCCAATTCCAATCCGATTTTAGGATGATTCAAGTCCAACTTTCATTCTTAAGAAGTCTATCACAAAGGTGCAAATCAGCAACCTAAAATTATACATATCCACAACTCAATTCATCTCCCTTGATTAGATCCATCTTTTATTCGAATGCAGGGATTTGTTTTCGGACAGGATCTCATCAAGATCATTGATTAGGGAATAGAACCAATATAATTAAGTCACTATACCAACAAAAGGAGATGGATCTACACCATTCCAAAAGCTAAGGGAAGAGAATAGAGTGAATGGGGATCACTTACCTCTTCTAGATTCACAAAACAGACAGGGGGGAATGGTTCCACTTCGCAATCCACGCTTCTCTCACCTTCCAGCACGTGTTCTCTGCCTCCTAACCATCCACAATATCAATCCCAAATAGAATAATGAGTAAAAAGGTCATGGTTTGCTATTTATAGAGGACATGGGGCAAATTAGGTAAATTCTCGCAAGCAAACCATGGCGGTCGCTTGGGGCGGTTGATTGGCCAATCAATCGCCTTAAGCAACCGCCCCCTATTACTTTCAGTACTTGGGTGCTTTGCTCAAGGGGTTGATCCCCAACTCAAACCTAACCCTAAACAACATGTGGGGGAGGTCTTACTTCAATTCGGACATCTTCAAACACTTCTTAACTTGTAATACCCCCCATATTTTTAACCCGAGATCCGTATTCCAGGTCCGAGAACCCGAAGGTCTAGTCGGGTCAACTTGTGGAGTATCCAGATTGAAGCCCATGATCCATACCCAGGACCCATGGATCTGGATCCTTTATCTGAAGAGCCTGCCTTGGCTGGAGCTAGGAATTCTGGAAGTCAAGTGTTGTTCAGAGATGTCCGAAATGAAGGTAAGATCTCCCCCATCTCTTATTTAGGGCTAGGTTGGCCTTGGGTATCAAGCCCCTAGTAAAAGCACCCTTGTATGGCAAAATACATGGGGGCGGTTACTAGTGGCGGTCGCTCAACCTAAGCGACCGGCCCAAGCGACCACCCGGTCTCTTTTTGGGGATTTTGCCCTATTTTGCCCCCTGACTTCTATAAAAGGCAACCTCCGTCTAATTAACGAATACTTTATTTCGTGGTTGCTTATTTGGGAGGTTAGATGGCTGCGGGGAAGATCCAAAAGAGTCTCTGGAGTACTGACAGTGACTTGGAAGATTAGTTCTTTTCTTCTCTGGCTCTTTGGCGTGAGGTATTGAACTAACCCTTCGTTCTTTACTCTCTTTTCTCCATTAGATTGGTTTTACCCTTTTTCCCTCGTCTTTGTGATTATCCCTCTTGGATATTTTAACTCTCTTTTTAATCTACTTGAGATGGAATAACCGTAACGGAACCACAGCTTCCGTGAGATGGTTAATCCAATCAAGGAGAGGGTTATGGGTAATCTATTGATGGTAATGGTTAATTTTCTCTCACCCTTTTGGCTTAGGGAGTGTTTAATTCGAGACTTAGGTCAAGATTACTCGAAATCCGGATTGAAATTGAGTAATCAGAAGCTTGAGTTTTGGATTGAAACTCACTGTTTTTGGGGCGGTCACTAGTGGCGGTCGCTTAACCTAAGCGACCGGTTGGTAAACAATGACCAATTGGATTTTGGTTTTGATTCAAATTGATTTATATGACTTATATATTCTAATAACCCTGTGTTTAGGTGATTACTGTTTAAAAGAAAAGTCTACTAATAGTTACTGGATTCCATTTTACGGACGTTTCAGTTATATGCAAGTAAGGACAGTCTATCTTATCTATCTACATATACTTGAACATGTTAATCTGATAGTTGTTAGTCTTAATTTCTATTGTTATATGCTGCTGTAGTTGTATTTAATTCTAATATACTACTGCTATTTGCCTTGATTTCATAATTACCTGGTGAATTGTGAATGTTATATGATTATGGTAATTGGTATATGGTTATGATAGTTGGGGTGTTCCTTTTGGGATATCTTGGCTGATGATATCAGGAGGCTGTGGAATGGGACACATGCCTGCTGATACCTTGAGCACTATCATGATTAATTGATGACATTATTAGGATGAGTCTAGATTGCATGGCTAGGTACCCCACATGTTACTACCCTTTCGGTAGGGGGATTGAAATCGAGTGACCCATGATGACAGTGATGTGACTTGGTGGTCCACTGTTGGTCATGAAATGGTAGGGTTGCATATGTTAGGGTTGGCCTCATGGATGTCCAAGGACCGGACCGGGTGTCGTGAGGAATCATGAGAGCATCCGCCCCAATAATTTGTGGATGACCATAGGGTTAAGGAGTAGAGTCCAACATAGGTAGCCAGTCCGTGAGGATTCTTACTCCTAGGTTGCGAAGGATACTGAACCGAGTTGGTTGGTGCCATAGGGGATGTATCTGGACTTCATGTAGACATGTAACCATTATGACCTTGCATTGGATTAGAAACCCCGACATGCGCCAGTACTCATTACTAATGGTCATGGTGAGAGAGTGTGAACTTAACCTCTAACCATGGTTTGTGAGCCAGGTGTGGACTTTCCCTTTTTCCCCGGTTCCCTACAGAGGTAACCAGTCCTTGCCGGATTAGAGTGATGAGACTTACCCAGAGGAGGGCTGGTGTTTATTCTTAAAGCATGTCAACTGTTAGAGACTTGCATAGTTAGAAATCATAGCATCATTCATATTTTGCACTCATTCATATTACTGTTGTATCATGGCATTTTTGGATGATGGATGAGATATATGATTGTTTCTTACTAAGTTCTTTAGAATTCATTCCTTTATTCTTTGTATGTTTTTAGCCTATACAAAAGAAGGATTTATATCTGAAGATGGGCTGGTTTCCTATGAAGGAACCATCCCGTTTGAAGAAGATGTGGCACCGCCAGTGGGAGATGGAAATAGCATGTGCGGGAGTTCCTGCGGGTGCATGGAGTGCGCTTATCGCACCGGTTGATGGTCAGAGGCGAAAGGTGGTCAGGCAATTCGCACAGAGACTGGAGAAGAATTGGAGGACCCCTCACCTTATTAAACTGGAGTCTAAGTTCATTGACTTAGAAAAGCAAACTGGAAAGAAACCAATTTAAACACTTTTGAATTATTCCGCTGCCCTCATTTTGTTTATCCTTTATTCTTTATCTCTTTCCTTTGATATTGGAGTATTTTGGACTCCTGTAATTCATTTAATTCAGTTATTGAATATTCTTTGCTCTTGATTATCTATATTGTCTTAAATATTGTTAATAGACTAAAACCTTGGATCTTGTGATGGATCGCACCCACGGGTTGTCGGGCGGGTAACCGAGACCAACGGGTGGGGTGTGACATAACTCCTACTCGAAATCCACTTTCCCAGCAAGGCAGGTTCTTCATCAAGAGAATCCAGATCCATGGACTCAGGATATGGATCATGGACTTCAATCCTGATATTCCACAACTTATTTCGGCTTGACCTTTGGGTTATCGAATCTGCAATACGGATTCCGGGTTAAAATTACGGGGGTTGTTACACAAAGGATGAGCTATGAATTTCATTGGGAAGTGTATCCTCCTTCCAAGGGGCATGCCTTTATAATAATAGCAGTAGACTACTTTACTAAATGGATTGAGAGAATCCCTATGAAACCGATCAATTAGAATAATGTGATCACTTTCATAAAAGAAAACATCATTAACAGGTTTTGGCTTACCTAAAACTATCACTTGTGACAGCGGAATTGTGTTCACAACTACTCAAGTGATTGAGTTCGCTCAACATTACACGATCGAGATAACAAATTCAACCCCTTACTAAACCCAATGGAATGGTCAAGCTGAGGCTAGTAATGATGATAATCCTAGGATTGAAAGGATTTGCTATCTAAGGAATTGTGGGTGTATAGGACTTCAAAACAGTCAAGCACACAAGCAACATCCTATTCCTTGGTGTATGGACACAATGTGATTTTACCTATTGAATTGATTGTGAAGTCCCTAAGGGTGTTGCAACAGTATAATCTAACTCCCCAAGATTACTCATGTGCAATGTTGACTTAGTTTGATATTTTGGATGAAATTAGGTTAACTACCCAGAAAACTTACAAGCTCAGAATAATAAGGTTGCCCAAGTTTATGACCAAATGGTATGGCCTAAGTATTTTGAGGTGGGAGAATTAGTCCTCAAGTTGATTCTACCAATTAGAATCAAAGACCCTACATTTGGTAAGTGGTCTGCCAACTAGGAAGGTCCCTTCAAAATATCCCAAGTTAAGAAATGAGGTACTTATAGGCTTCAAGAACTATATGGTCGAATTCACTTAAGGCCAATCAATTAATGAAAAATTCCTTAAGCCTATGTACCCAATATATATTTGGGATACTTAGGGATTCTCAAATGAACTACACCTAGTGGTAAAAATACTCAAAGAAGTTATGATTGAAACCATCAAAAAAAATTAAAAACAAAGACAAGACGATTTTTTGATTGTTTCAAGGACATAAAGTATCATCCTATTCTAACTCCAGGAGGCTAAAGAAGGGATATAGTAGGTCCATGCACCTACCATGTTGGTCATGAGCTTCATTATTTTGTCAGAATCCTCTATGACTGATGCTTGCTCTACTTCTTCAGAAGGGCTTCAAACTCAACAAGCCATCCAAGGTAATCTAGAGAATCTGTAAGAATTGAAACTTGTTAGATTCGAGTCAAATACAAGTTTCGATCAACAAAAAATAAGCAAGGAAAGAAAAAACGTACTGTAGCTAGGACAACTTGACTAGAGGATGCAAATGTTGTTGGTGTCTCCTAGGTGACCACTAGGGGAACTTCTTGAGGAGGGATTCCTTCTGCAACCGCGGGGGGGGGGGGGTTGAGTGTCCTTGGTCACTACTTCCTTCTTTTTCTTCTTTTCTTCTTCTCTTTCTCTTCTTCCACTTTCTCTTCATTTTCTCTCTCCACCTGCTTCTTATTTTTCTGATTCTTCTTCACTTCTCTCTCTACTTCCCACTTCTGTCTCTACTTCTTCAACCATCTTTGTCACTTTTGTTGCTTCACTTTCTTTCTCTATCTTTTCTTCTCTCTTTTCATCAACTTCCTAGACTAAAGTCTCCAAGGGCGGTAAGCTAGATTCTTCTTCTCCTTCTTCCATCTCTCTTTCCTTCTCTTTGTTTGTCTCTGGTGCTTCTTTCTCTAGGGTTGGAAGTCTACTAGTTTCTTTTTGTTGAATTGATGGTGTTAGGAAAGTGATTGACACTTCTCTAAAATGTAGACTGGTGTTGGTGGATCCTCTAGTGAATACCTAGACGGAGGGGTGGAGTGAAAACCTTCTTTAGGCTAGATGGATTAATCACCCTTTTTTAAGGGCTTCCTGAGGGGGTGACCATTGGCAATTCAAGCTTCCTTTTGTAGGCCCCTTCTCAAGAATTTTGGGTCGAAGCTGTGAGATGGAAGCAATGTCAAATGGTATTTGGACGGTACAATTAGAGAAGACTCAAAGGAAAGGTCACAAGAAGATAAGGATATGTTGTGCACCTGCTCTACTAGGACTTTTTGTTTCTTCTTTGGACCCTCGATCACTATCTTCACCCTAAAAGTGTATTGAGGAGGGGAGGAGTTGTCTTTTCCTTAGGAGTCCCTTTCCATTTGGCAAGGGGGACTTGATCATCTCCTTCCTCTTTTTCTTTCACTTCTTCTTCTCTCAATCTCTTGTCCAGCCTTGGTAATGCTACAACTGAGACCATAAAAGAAGAAATGGGTATGGGAAACATCAAATAATACTCTGGGGCATAAACTACAATTGTTTGAGAGCATACCGACCCAACTAAGTTTGGTTCGACACATCTAGTTGTGCATAAAATGTTTGGTTTTGAAGGCATGCTATTGGATTGATCAAATTGGGCTACTGAAAAGTCAGTAGTAGGGAGAGGGGGTTGAGATCGTAGCAGCCCATCTAGCTTATGTTGAAAGGCTTGAGATATATGGGTTGTTCTTCTTCTACATATTTTTTGAGCAAGTTGGGTGTTGGAAGGTAACCCTCTCTCTATATTCAAGTTCATCCAAGGTTTTTCAACGTGGATCTATCATAACCTTGGATCAGGATGGTACTTGGTCTGAAAGAAATTCTCGTATGCAGCAACGAAGCCATACAACATACCTTTTGACTTGCTTGAAGTAGCCTCCCAAGCCTTAGACTACTGCACGGACAAATATGGGAAATTAGTTTCTTGGCTTGATTTTCAATCTTGAAATATAATAGTTTCAGAGTACTTTGTCCACCACGGAAGAAAAGTAGTATGACGGTCTCTAAAGAATTCAAGTGTTGGAAACTCAAAAATTACTAAAAACTTAAAATTAGTAAATTTGGAGATTTCCTCCTTGGTTTCAATATCTCTCACTCCAGTTGACCATAGAATGGGAGAAATAGCTAGGGAAAGGAATGTTGGCACAACCAAATTGTTGTGCCACTAATTGAGGGTTACACATCTCAGTACTGCACATATTTTTCTTTGACTTTTCCAAGTAAACCTTGTAATGGAGATCCCTACATGTCAAATATCTAGCCCATATGTCTTGGTCCATTGGGATGGGTGTTAGCATTGCTCAACCAGGTATGGATTTGGTTTAGTTTGTCAAGAGTGAACTCTTCGTTTGGTTTGTTAGGATGTTAGAAGTGGTGTATGGACTTCTATCTAGCATATGAAGAATGAACAAGTTCATAATCTCCAATTTCTTGAGTACTAAAGATAGTACATGGGAAATCAAATCGGATGGGGTAAAATTCTTGAAGATGAGCCCTAAGCCAAAGTTAATGTAACAACCTGAAGGGTGCCGCCGGTTGGATGTAGCCTATTGCATCCCCTGTATAGGGTTGGCGAGGATGAATGAGGCCATATCAATATGAAGACCATTGGCTAGGGCAGTGGCGAGCCTCAGGTAGGCTTTGTTGACCCTACCAGCCCTAGTGCAAATGAGAGGCCTACATTCCAAAATATTAGGAAAGCAATATACTTTGATTGAGAGATAGAGCCAAAGTTCTTTTTGTATTGCTTAAAATAAAGGATATAACTGGATTGCTTGAAGATGTTTAAATCGTAATCATCAATTGAACTGCTAGAGGTGCTATTGATCTCCACGATTGCCATCTGGATATAGACCTAACAAATTCCCCATATTTAGGAGGGTAGGGGTAAGCATCTGAAACTTGATGTCTTGGTCAAATGGGATCAAAAGCTTAGAGCACCAATAAGCAAAAGGCTTCTCAAGGGTGATGGAAATGGTTGAAAGAATAAGGGCTTGGAGAATCCCTAAATCCTCTATAGTGGATTTCTAGGAACTTTTGCAGATTTGATCAACCCATTCGTTTCAAAGATTATTGGTAAGGCCCAAAAATGGTTGACAGGCCTTTTAGCCTCATAATGCTTTGGAAGATTCAAGATGCTACAAGTTTCTCCTCTTGATGAAGAGGGAAATTTGACACTAGAACGAGCTGTTGGCAGAACAACCTAGTGAAACCGTAGGTTCAATTAAGGCAAGTACCTCAATGGTTATGAAGGACACATGCAATTTTCCCTGTTGTGGAGAGAGAGTCTTCTAAGCCTAGGACCTGGTGACTATCAGCCATGGTTTGCACAAAAGAGTTGTATATTATTATATCGCATAGAGTTGCAGAGTTGCAGGTAAACGGAGCTTAAGGAAGAAGAGGAAAGGATAAACAAGGAGCAAAAAGTGAAACTATAAACTTGGAAGTGATTGGGGGTATTTATTGGCAATGGCTGACCTGGGGGGGGGGGGGGGGTGGCACCTCCTTAGAGGATTTGTTTAAATTTTAAATAAAGATGGTTTAGAATTGGAGAGGTTTTTGGGAATGGACACATGAATGTTAGATTTCAAGACGGCTAGGTGTTATCAATCAAATGGTCATCAGGGGTAGTGTTAGTTCCACAAAAAACCAATCGTTAATGTCCTGGTTCAACAATGAACAAGGATAAATAAGTATTTGGATTAAAGACATGGTTTAGTGTTAGCCTTGGACTAACTCAATGTTACTAGGCTGACCAAAACTAAGGAAGAGATGGTAGTTGAAGCTACTTATGGCACTTGTCTTTCTCCTTTCCAGTTGTTTTCTTCCCAAATTGTTTGGAGCTATATCCAGATTAGTTATAAGAAGTTATTAGTAGGTAGTTTCTCCTTACTCTATAAATTCCTAATGCTATATACTTGTAAACACACAACCCAAATGAATGTAGAACACATTTCTTTTATCCTAGTTGTAGCATGTAGTGTAGAATAATGGTACAAGTTTGCCACTAAAGAACTCATGAGTTTGTTGCTTTCTCCCAAGGACATCAAAGTCCTCGATACACTGACCCAGAGAGAACCTAGCAGTTGTCTGATTCAGATTCTTTTAGGTTATTCCTAGACCCGGGCACACCTGTGCAAACCTAATTGTGTTTTTCAAGTGAAACAAAAACAAACTTGACAAAAGAATTTAAGATTGAAAGGGAAAATGGAGTTTGTTGCAATAAGAATGACGCGGAGGATGATATGAAAGATTATAAGAGAGATTTTGAAAGTACAACGGATAACTTTCCCGGGAATAGAGCAATAATTAGTAACCTCCTGGTTGTAACATTAATAGTTTCATTTTATGGGAAGTAACAATAAAAGATATTTTTTGGGGCAAAATATTAACAATTAAAGATCAATAAAGGATCTAGTAAACAAGAACCAATCTAAAAGGTTTTTATAAGAAGCAAAAATTGTAGGAGAATGATCATGACCAGTGAATGACAGCTATAGGGAGAATTTGGTGTTCTATCTTCTTTTCTATTCCAAAGGGTTGAAGATCCACTGAAGTGAAGATTTCTTCTCCAGTCCATTAAAGACAATCTGTGGAGACAGACAGTGAGAGAAAGAAAGAATTTTCTTTTCAATATCGCTCATCTTCAATTCAGGCATTTTTTTTTGTAGTTCCTGTTCATCATGGAAGACAAGAAGAGCCCAGATCATCATGAACAAATCTTCCCAAAGAGCGAGCAGGAGCCCAATAATCTTTCCGGGTCTAGCTCATCGGACCGATTTGTACCTCCTTGCACTGATGTGCAAAACATACAATCTCAGGGCGTCCAAATTCAAGAAGAGGGTGAGGCTGAAATCTCAAGAACTAAACTTATAAAATGCAAGATCTGCAACAAAATCTTCCGTTCAGGAATGGCTCTGGGAGGTCATGTTAGCATTCATCTAAAAGATGAAGCCCAACTCCCAGTTTGTTTTGTTTGTGGGAAGAAGTATGATTCGATGAAGGGGTTATGCAGTCACATGAAAGCGCATCGCGATAGGAAATGGACAGGAATTCGTCCCCCACCCCAATCAAATGTTGATTCTCCAAACCCTGAAACATCTCTCCCCACTTGGGCCAGCCACAAGAAAAGGGGCTACTGCAAAGCCAAAGATGACATCATTGATGTTCCTCCCCCAAAAGTTCCAGCTTTGTCTGTTGAGCAAAACTCCATTGTCAAAGCCAAAGATGCTGTTGTTTCTTTCTCATGCGTTTCAACTTCGTCTATTGGGCAAATCCCTATTGCTGAATTCAAAGCATCTGCATCCAGCTTCATTGCCTTGTCGGATGATCGCCTTGAGGTAACTCGTGTAGTTTCCAGTTTTGACCTCAATGAGCTTCCTGAAATGGAAGAAGATGATGAAGTAATCTAAGGTAGGTCTGTTCAAGCAGCAGAACATTCATCTTCCATGGATGATTACTTAATATAGAAAGTGGGGTTTTCTAAATAAAATATAGTTACATGTTTCATTTGTGTTTTTTTATTTTCAGTTCTAAGTTTCAGTTGTTTTTGGATCAGTATTTATATTGGAGAAAATATTTTCTTTCACTTGCTTCGGGTGAACATAGAAACATCAATAGTTAGACTGGCAGAACCTGAATAGATTAATTTGTTTCATTTTGAGTTCACTTGTTTATTGTTAATGCAATTCCTATTACCAAGAGAAATCGATCGATAATATTGAAGCACACTAGAGTTCTTCCTCTTCCTCTTTCACATATGAGTGACTTTTGTTAATGTAGTAGAGAAATTATTTTCTTTGGTTTATTTTCTTCGCTGTCTGTCGAAGGAATCAACCCCAAATTCAAGCAAAGAGAAACACTCCATGGTTGGAAATAACAATGTACTAGTATAGGACTTGGTCCTCTACTACTTTGTGATTTTCTTGTTGAGTATGGCTCATATTTCATATTGTGTTGTCGATGGAAACGGGTCTCATGGGCCTCAGAATTTCTTTACAGTTTGGGCGGGCCCTTAAATAGTGCTTTAGAATTTCTAGGTATATATATAAAATAGTTGTTTGAAAAGAATATTGTGATGAAAAACCTAATGGTTGGACGTGCCTCACATTGAGTTGGACTAGGGTAAAATCATTGTCTCTTTCTTTCTTGTTTTCTATTCAATTGTGTGTCATTGACCGCTCTAATCCTAACATTTCTGCTGCCCATCCTTCAAATGTTATGCTTCAATAATGTTAGGAATCCAAAATTCTAATCCAACAGTCACTTACTTTGAAATTCAGAATTTGACTTGCCAATCAAGTAAAAAAAAAATTTTCTTCTCCTTTTGTAAAACACACAAATCTCTCTGAAATTTAATAAACCATACTTTTACAGAGATTTAACTAAGTTAATTAATATTGACAATTTATTACTCTCTTTTTTTTACTTGTATCTTGGCTGGTTGGTGGGAAATGAGATTATCTCTAATCCAAACACATCATTGTCTAGCAGCACAACTAGAAATCAATCTTTACATTGCAGCCTAAAGTTATGGGATCCAGATCCTCTCCATCCAAGTCTTTCGTCCATCTTGTTTGTTAGATCATTGAATAGACAACATAAGGATGGAGAGGATGTCAACCGTTGGATATTGAGAGAAACTGCACCTTTTAAAATCGGACCAATTTTGTTTTAGCCTATTCCAAACAAAATGACTCTTCAACATTTCAGTCCAACAGTTGCCATCATGTCGTCCATCAATGATTGAACAAATAAAACAGACAAAAGTACTGAATGGAGAGGATCCAAATTCAAAGTTATGTTGCTTTGCAAAATTCTCCTTTCGTATATGATTTATGTTCTTTATCTATTATTTTTATGTGATGCAAATTCAAAGTCTTTTTTTTTTTCTTGTTCGGTAAATGCTAATTATCTGTTTAAGTATAATCTTTCGTTTTATTGGGAAAAGATTATAATTTTTCTAAAATATTCTCATCTTCCAAACAAGAGGATAAAAATATTTATTCATATGAAAACCAATTAAAGATGTGAGTAGGTAGGCGAAATCTTCTTTCCAAAATCCCCACATGGGAATGAATTTGATATTGCTGTCACCATGCATATGACAAGTGCAACCTAAGGAGACACGAGAATAAGAAGCAAACATGAAAATTGCGGCTGTGAGATCTTTCAATAATGTTACCCATTAAAAAAAAAAAAGAAGAGAAGGGAGGGGGGGGGGCCCCCCCCCTTTCTTCCCCCCCTCCCCCCCCCTCCCCCCCCCAGGGGTGGGGGTACCCGGTCCTTTAGATACCCCCCGACCAGCCCATGCAAAAATAAATTAAGCAAAAAAAAGAAGGAACGAGAGCCGGAAAAGTTTCCCATATTTAGGTGGGTGAGAAATTTTAGTCCGATTTTTTTAATTATTATTTTATATATAAAAATTTTTTTATTACATACTTGACAAGCAATTGGTCTGTTACACAAGAGAGGTTGATCCAAAAAGTATACATGTCACCATGAGTTCCATGACTTATATCATCCTTATAATATTTTAATACAAAGACTAGAATAAATTCAATGAATGCTTTATTTAGGGGCACTCATTGAAATTCTCTTCAAAGGAAAAAAATTAGATACAATAATTTACTAATATGTCAATGCACGATTGGTAGAGTGGTAAAATTCATACTTCTCAGTGGAGATGTCATGGGTTCGACCATTGCAAACGACAGAACTCCCCTCCTGAGGATGTAATCGAGGTGGACCCAAGCTGACCGAGATGAACAAAAAAAAAAAAAAAAACAACTAATACATTGGATTAATTGGAAATAAAGTATGCAAAAAAAAAAAAAAAAAAAAAAGTATAAAGCCAAGTGGCTGTTGGCTGATGTATAATTCGATGAATATTTAGGAATGTAAATATACATAATAATGGCCTCTGTGAAATATTAGGACTGTAAGTTTTGCTTGAAGGTCCAAACTCATTCTGATCTGGCCTAAGTCCCAATGGTCATTTATTAGTAGTTTTTTTGGTAAGTCATCTATTAGAGCATTTAAGACATACTCATCGTGCAAGTCCAAACTCATTCTGATCTGGCTTAAGTCTAGTAGGGTCATTTATTAGCATATTCTTTTTTTTCTTTTGGTAAATAATTTATTAGAGCATTTAAGAAAAGATCAACTATCTATTGAGGTAAAGGGTTGTACTTTCCTTATATTTTACTCTCTCCTATTTAAGATGGAGGGCCATTTATAAGTATTAATAAGATAAATCATAAATGCTCAAAGGTGGGCCCTCCTCATAAATTTATGAATCTAAACATAATGTTACTATATCCAACTGTTATATAGTTTAGCGAAAAAAGGTACACGTCAGCCAATGTGACGTGTACAAGATTTGAGTTGAGGCAAAGCAATTCATTATTAGATCTAGCTTCTTTCAACTCTTCTCAACCTCTTAAAGGCAGGAATAGACTCCTGACCGGATAAGTCTTCCAGGCAATTGAGATTGAGAGGAGTTGAGATGGGTAGAGAGCCGGAGAGGATCACCATCCATCAACTACTATATTGGATTTTCTAAAAACAAAGAAATTCTGAAAAGAACAAGTAAAACGCTAAATATCATTGATGTCCAATTGGCCGATTATTCTAGGGAAAATTACGTGATTAACTGCTTTTAGGTTTCCTCTTACAAAAATAGTCACTCAATGTTTCAGTTTACAAAATTAGTCAAAATGAATTTGCATTTACAAAACTAGTCAAAATATTGATTTTCACCTCTTTGAATATTTTTTACCCCCAAAACTGATAACATTGAGCGAAAAATCATTATTTTGTCTAAAAGGGAAAAGTCATTATTTTTTTGTACCCTTTGGACATTTTCACCCCTATGTTGATATTGTCAATTTTAGGGGTAAAAATGTCCAAAGAGGTGAAAAAACACAATTTTGGCTAGTTTTGTAATTGCAAACTCAATTCTAGCTAGTTTTGTAAAGTGAAACATTGAGCGGCATTTTTGTAAGGAAAACCTAAAAGCAGCTAATCACTTAATTTTCCCATTATTCTAAGGCTCTTTTTTGTAATTCTCATTTTCTATTATGCCTATCTAAAATCAAGTATAATAATTCATTATTGGTCAAGAATGACAAAATGGTTTGGTTTATCAAAATAAATTATGAAATGAAAAATAAGTTTGATGTGAAAATGAAAAGTTGTTAGAAAATGATAGTGAACAAAGTGACAAAAAAAAGGGAAAATGTATAGTTTTTATAAAAGAATGTATATTGACTATTTTACCCTCATCTTAACTATAAAATTTTAAGTAAATTTGCACATAAATGAAGAGAATGAAAATCTCACCATAATCCATAATAAACAAAAAGTCTATTATTGATTTTGGAGGTTTTTCTGTTATTTTAAATAAAACTATAAATGATAATAGATGCCAAACAGTTTAAAATAATAAAAAATTCTCATAATTGAAAATGATAATTGATACCAAAAAGAGCCTAAGTAATGAATAATGCATTATAGGGGGTGCAAGTTTGGCATGATGGTTTGAATCTATCTTGGTCAGTCCAAAGTGTAATAGGACATGCATCCAAACTTATGGCCTTAATTGTAGGACAAAGTGATCCTAGTTTAGGATCAAAGCTGTGATAGAATATGAGTGTTTAGCTTGGCCAACTTAGCCCTACCCAACTTTACCATCTTGTAGGATATTTTTCATACCAATATGGCGACAATATAAATTATGCATTGTTTTACTATTTTGTAATTAAGGTCAAGGTTATTAAGTGTCTAACTTGACCCAGCCATCTAATTAGGCTAAGGTACTTATTTTAAAAATCTTAACCAACCCAAAAGCTTTGTTAACCGTATAAGATATGTAACTAAAGGGTCATAAAAATCCAACGGCCATATACTGGCATTGACAAAACTAATATAAAACGAATCAAAACAAAAAGATAAAAAGAAAAATCTGATTTGTGCCTCCTATGCTTGGTTCCTTTATAAATTAAAGCATATCATTTGAATTCAAGAATGACTTAAGAATGTCACATTAGCATTCACCTCAGAGATGATGTCCCACTCGCTGTCTATTTCGTTTATTGGAAGAAGTGAGAGTCGACAAAGGGACTATGCAGTCACATAAAATTGCATCATGACAGAAAATATATTGGAATTCAGCCCCCACTTCAATCAATTGTTGCTTCTCCAAACCCTTAACTATCCCTCCCCACTTAGGTTGGCTCTAGGGAAAAGAAGCCACTGCAAAGCCAAAGACAACGTTGTTGTTGTTGTTCCTCTCCCCAAGCATTTCAGCTTCTTCGGTCGATTAACACCATTTTGCTAAAGCAAAATATGTTGTAGTTTCTCTTCCATGCGTTTCAGCTTCGTTTGTCGACAAAATCCTTGTCAATCCAAGCTATAGGAAATGTAGAGCTATTTCTTCTTTTCTATTCCCAAGGATTGAAGATCCTTTGAAGTGGAGTTCTCTTCTTCATTTTCTCATATTTGATGCTGGCTTCTGCTTCCAGTCGCCTTCAAATCCACTCCAAGATAATCTATAAAGACAAAAAGGGTGAGAGCAACAAAGACATTTTCTTCGATTTCAAATATTTACTATAATCCCTACTCATTATGGATGACATAAAGAGCCAAGATCATCATAAACAAATCTTCCTAGAGAGAACAAGAGCCCAATAATCCTTCTGGTTCTAGTTCATCGGACCGGTCTGGGCTTCCCACCACTAATGTGCAAACATATAGACTAGAGTGTCCAAGTTCAAGAAGGCAGCAAGGCCAGCAATAGGACCCTAGGAACTGAAGTTAAAATACACAAGATCCATAACAGGTTTTCCATTCAGGAATGGCTCTTGGAGGTCACATTATCATTCACCTCAAAGATGACGCCCTACTCATCCCCGTCTGTTCCATTTGTGGGATGAAGTATAATTCGATAAAGGGGTTATGTAGTCACATAAAATCACATTGTGATTGAAAATGGACTGGAATTCAGCTCCCCCACTAGAATCATTTTTTGCTTCTCCAAACCCTGAACCGTCCCTCCTAGCTTGGGCTGACACCCAAAAAAGAAGCCACCTCAAAGCTAGACACAGTGTTGTTGATGTTCCACCCCCAAGCACTTTAGCTTTGTGTGTCAAGCAAAACCCTATTGTCGAGGCCAAAGATGTTGTTGTCCTCACCGTTGTGTTTCAACTTAGTCCAACAAATCCTTATCAATCACAACTATAGGGGGGGGGGAAATGGTGTTCTTTCTTCATTTCTATTCCCAAAGGTTGAAGATCCACTAAAGTGGAGTACCATCTTCTCAAATTTGATGATTTCTTCATTTTTCAATCACCTCAAAATCCACTGCATTGAAGACAATCCTAATAGACCGAGATAGTAATAGAAAAAAAAGACGATTTCTTTTCAGTTAACTCATCTTGAATTCAAACATCTTTTATAATTGCAACTCATCATGGATGACATAAAGAGCCCATATCATGATGAACAAATCTTCCCAAAGAACAAGAAAGAGCCCAATAATCTTCCTAGATCTAGATCATTGGACATATTTGAGCCTCTCAACACTGATTTACAAAAACATAAAAACTCAGGGTATCTCAAATTCAAGTAGAAGGTGAGGCCAGCAAATAGAACCTCAAGAACTCAACTTAAAATTGCAAGATCCATAACAAGTACTTCCATTTAGGAATGGCTCTAAGAGGTCACATTAGCATTCACCTCCAAGATGATGCTCGACTCCGTGTCTATCGGTTTGTGGGAAGAAGTATGATTCGATAAAGGGGTTTTACAGTAAACGAAATCGCATCATGATAGAAAATAGACTTGAATTCAGCCCCCACCCCCAATCAACTGTTGCTTCTCCAAACCCTAACCATCCCTCCCCACTTGGGCAAGCATTAGGAAAGGAGCCGCTACAAAGGCAAATAAAACATTGTTGTTATTCCTCCTCCCAACATTTCAACTACGTCAGTCAAGCAAAACCCTATTGCCTAGCCAAAGATGCTATTGTTCCCCTCCCATGAGTCTCAGCTTCTTTATTCAAGCAAAACCCTATCAATCACAGCTATAGGGAGAAAGTGTTGCTCTTTCTTCTTTTCTGTTCCCAACAGTTGCTGATCCACTGAAGTGGAGTTCTCTTCTCCATCTTTTTCTAATATTCGGTGTTGGCTTCCTGTTTCAATCACCTTCGAATCTACTACATTGAAGATAATATCTAGCGACGAGAGAGAGAGAGAGAGAGAGAGAGAATTTATTTTCAATATTGCTCATATTGTAACTCAAACATTTTCTATAATCTCTATTCATCATGGATAACATGAAGAGCCCATATCATCATGAACAAATCTTCCCAAAGAGCAAACAAAAGCGCAATAAACTTTTTAAGTCTGGATCATTGAACCAACCTAGGCCTCCCAGCACTAATGTGCAAAACATACAAACTCAGGGTGTCAAAATTCAAGAAGAAGGCAAGGCAAGCCACAGAACCTTAAGAGCTAAACTAAGATATGTAACAAGGTCTTCCATTCAGGAAAGGCTTTGGGAGGTCACACTAGCATTCACCTTAGAGATGATGCCCACTCCCTATCTATTTTGTTTGTGGGAAAAAATATGAACCGAAAAAGGAGTTATACAGTAACATGAAATTGTATCGCAACAAAAAATGGACTTGAATTCAGCCCCCAACACAATCAAGTGTTGCTTCTCCAAGCCCTGAACCATACCTTCCCACTTGGCTCGTACTAGGAAAAGCAGCCACCGCAAAGCCATAGACAATATTGTTGTTGTTCCTCCCCCAAGCATTTTAGCTTCGTTTTCCAAGCATAATTTTATTGCCGAAGCAAAAGATGTTGTTCCTCTCCCATGCGTTTACAGCTATGGGAAGAAAAAGGTGTTCTTTCTTCTTTTCTATTCCCAAGGGTTGAAGATCCTTTCAAGTAAAGTTATCTTCTCCATCTTTTTCTCGTATTTGATGCATGATTCCTCTTTCAACCACCTTCAAATCCACTCCAATAAGATAACGGCAGGGACAAAGAGAGTGAGAGAAAGAAAGACATTTTCTTTTTCAGTATCATTTATCTTCAATTCAGACATTTTCTATAATTCCTATTCATCCTAGATGACATAAGGAGCATAGTTCATCATGAACAAATCTTACCAGAGAGCGATTAAGAGCCCAATAATCTTTCTAGGTCTCAATCATCAGCCTCCTAACACTGATGTAAAAAACATATGGAATCAAGGTTTCCAAATTCAAGAAAAAAGTGAGGCTACAAATGGAACCTCAAGAACTAAACTTAATATATGCAAGATTTATGATAGGGTCTTTTGTTTAGGAATGGCTCTAGGAGGTCATGTTAGCATTCACCTAAAAAATGATGCCCCAATCTGTTTTTGTTTCGTTTGTGGGAAGTATGATTTGGTAAAGGGTGTAGTCACAAGAAATCGCATTGCAATAGAAGCCCCCACCTAATCAATTGTTGGCTACACAAACCTTGAACCATGCCCCCTCCCCCCAACCAAAAAAAAAACTTGGGTTGGCACATGGAAAAGAAGCCACCTCAAGGGCAAAGACGGCATTGTTGATATTACTCTACCAAGCATTTTTGCTTCTTCATGCAAAAACCTATTCCTAATTCCAAAGATGCTGATGTTCCTCTCCATGCGTTTTAGCTTCGTCTGTCAAGCAAATCCCTATCAATCACAGTTATAGGGAGAAAGTGGTTCCCTTTCTTCTATTCTATTCCCAAGCATTCAAGATCCACTGAAGTTGAGTACTCTTCTCCGTCTTTCTCATATTTGATGGTTCCTTCTTCTCTCAATCACCTTTTCTCCACTAAATTTCATTTATATTAAGAAGCCAGAAAATCTACAATATGTACATCATGTTGAGGAACCATTGTCACTTAACCTACAAAATCAGTTGCCCCCATTATACCTAATCTCACGGGTTCCATATGAAGATAAACACAGGGCAAAAGCATACAAGAATGAGTACTAACTGACCAAGCTTCAGAAGAGAAACCTTGGTCGACTAGAGGCATCCCAAGCTAAGTCTTCCTTTAGCAATGCTGACCAAGGCACCTTTGAGCCAAAAGTTATATGCTTTGCTGCTAGTTTTGCTAAGAAATCAAAAATGGTATTGGTCTCTGTATAGCAATGGCTAATTTTCCAATTCATTGACTGCAAATGTGAACAAATCCATCTCTAACATTGCTAAATCCACCAAGGAAATATCCTTTTTTTGGAGTAGCACAACAACAACAACTAAATCACACTTGACCCACACCTTCTATTGTGTCGGTGTACTATCCGCTCCATACCTGAAATAAAGGCCTCAATTTTAGCTTCAAAATTGATATGTACCTCTAGATAAACATGGAAGGAGTATAATACTCTAGCATTTGTATCATGAAAATTATTCAGGATTTCCTAATGACCCCATCAATATTTAATTTTATCCAATTTGGAAGAGAAGACAAAAACACCTCTTGTGGAGGGTGGCTTCTTTGATTCTCAGTAGGATCGTCAAGGATCTTGATAGAACCAGATTTAATTTATTCGCCTTCTCTGGAGCACAAACACTTGTCCAATATCAAAGAAGACATTCCTAAGCACCCAATCTTTATCAATAATAAGGCCCTCATACCTGCACCTATTTCAACATTGCCATAGGTAAAAGCAAACCAATTGGCACCCTGTAATCCAAGCTTCACTCAACACGAAAAGGAGCTTTGCTTGTTGCCTCCAACATTGTGTGTAATCCTATAATCACTTTCAAATTAACTATATTGAAGACAATCTATAGAAATAGAGAGAGTGAGAGAAAGCAAGACATTTTCATTTTCATTGTTGCCCATCTTCAACATAGACATTTTTTTAAAGAATTCCTATTCATCATGGATGACAAGAAGAGCCTAGATCATCATGAATAAATCTTCCTAGAGAGAGAGCAAGAGCCAAATGATTTTTCTGGGTATGGATCATCGAATCAATCTATGCTTCCTAGCCTGATGTGTAAAACACACAGACTCAAGGTGTCCAAATTCAAGAAGAATAAGGTGAGGCTGCAATAGACACTCATAAACTAAAGTTGAAAGATCTATAATGTGGTCTTCCATTCAGGAATGGCTCTAAGAGGTCAGATTATCATTCATCTCAAAGATGACTCCCCACTCCCTATCTATTCCTTTTGTGGGAAGAATTATGATTCAATAAAAGGGTAATGCAGTCACATGAAATCACATTGAGACAGAAAATGGCCTAGACTTCAGCCCCCACCCCAAAATGGTTGTTGTTCCACTCCCATGCATTTCGGCATCGTCTATCGAGCAAATCCCTATCAACCACCGCTATAAAGAGAAAGTGATGGTTTTTTTTCCCCCCTATTCCATAAGGGTTGAAGATCCACTTAAGCAGAGTTCTCTTCTCCATCTTCCTCTCATATTTGATGCTTGTTTCCTCTTTGAATCACCTTCAAGTCCACTCCATTTAAGAAAAACTTTCTAAAAACACAGAGAGTGAGAGAAAGAAATACATTTTACTTTTAGCATTGCTCATTTTCAATTCAAACATTTTCTAAATTCCTACTGATCATGGATGACATGAAAAGCCCAAATCATCATGAACAAATATTCCCAGAGAGCGACCAACAGCCCAATAATCTCTATGTCTGGATCACCGGACCGATTTATGCTTCCCAATATTGATGTGCAAAACATACAGACTTAGGGTGTCCAGATTCTAAAAGAAGGTGAGACCAGCAATAGAACCCCATGAACTAAACTCTCAAAATATGCAAGATCTATAACAAGGCCTTCCATTCAGGAATTGGTCTTGGAGATCACATTAGCATTCACCTTAAAGATGATGCCCGACTCCCTGTTTTGTTCTGTTTGTGGGATGAAGTATAATTCAATAAAGGGGTTATGTAGTCGCATGGAAATCGCATTGCGATAGAAAATGGACTAGAATTCAGCTCCCACCGCAATCATCTGTTGCTTCTCCAACCTTGAACAGTGGCTCCCCACTTGGGCTAGTATTGGGGAATGACGCCACCGTAAACCCAGAGGCAACTTTACTGCTATTCCTCCCCCAAGCGTTTTAGCTTCGTCTATATCAAGCAAAACCCTATTGCCAAAGCCAAAGATTTTGTTGTTCCTCTCCCATGCATTTCAGCTTTGTTTGCTGAGCAATTTCATATTGCCTCCTATTGCCGAAGCCGAAGCAGCTGCATTAGCTCCAGAGGATTGCAGTGAGGCAACTTGTGTAGTTTTCAACCTCAACGAGCTTCCTAATTAAAATAGACGAAGGTGATGAAGTTTTGTAAGTTAGGCCTGTTTGACCAATTGAGCATGCATCTTCCATGGTTGACTACCCAGTATGTAAATAGTAGAGTTTTCTTAATAAAATATAGTAATTAGTTTTTGTTGTGTTTGTTATCAATATTTTGACTGAAGAAATAGATTTATTTCAGTTGCCTTTCAGATGAATGTGGAAACGTCAATATTTAGATTAGAGAACTTGAATGGATTTATCAAAAAGTCAGAATTTATAGAGAAAATTGAATGCCCAAAATGGTTAGCAAACATGGTGATGGCGAAAAAGCACAATGGAAAGTGGAGGATGTGCGTGGATTATACTAATCTAAACAAAACCTATCCAAAAGACTGTTATCCATTACCATAAATTGATCAGCTAATAGATGCAACTTCAGGTCAACAAATGTTGAACTTCATGGATGTGTACTCTGGTTACAATCAAATACTTATGAAAAGGGAGGATCAGCCCCATACAACATTTATGACCAACCGGGAAATCTATTGCTACAAAGTAATGCCCTTTGGTCTGAAAAATGTTGGAGCAACGTACCAAAGAGCAATGAACAAACTGTTCGCTGATCAGATTGGTCACATATGGAGGTATATGTGGATGATCTTCTAGTGAAGAGTTAGGTCAAAGTTGATCATTTGTCTGATCCAGAGGAATGCTTTGATGTTCTGAGAAGAAATGGGATGGGACTCAATCTTGAAAAATGTGCATTCGGGGTCTTGTATAGAAAATTTTTGGGGTACGTGGTCACACAGCAAGGCATTGAGGCAAACACAAAAAAGATAAAAGCTATACTAGATATGGAGCCTCCAAATAGTGTGAAAGAGATTCAAAGCTCGAAGGGGAAGATAGCAGCTCTGAATAGATTTATATCTCGATTTGGAGATAAATGCTCACCCTTCTTTAGAGCATTAAAGAATTTGAATTCACAAAATGAGTTTAGATGGACAAAAGAATGCCAAATTTCATTCGAAGAATTGAAAAGGCAGCTGACCAGTCCACCAATGCTGTCTCGACCAACTCCAGGTGAGGCTTGCAAGTATATCTATCCTCTTCAACAACAACAGTGAGTGCAGTATTGATGCGAGAAGAAGATATGCATCAAAATCCAATTTATTTTGTGAGTCATACATTATTAGATGTTGAAACTAGATATCCTGAAATCGAAAAGCAAGCTTGGCTTTGATAGTAGCAACCAAGAAACTTCGACCATATTCAAGCACATTCGACAATTGTTTTGACTAATTGGCCATTGAAGAAGATTCTTCATAAACCTGATCTTGCTGGGAGATTAATATCTTGGGCGGTGGAATTGACAAAACATGACATAGATTACAAACCCATAAATGCAATCAAAGCACAAATTTTAGCAGATTTCATTGTTGAGAGTGTCTCACCACCTATGGATCAAGGAAATCCTAGTGAAATTCCTGGTAGATGGATTCTCTATGTTGATGGCTTGAGTCACTCTTAGGGATCAAAAGCAGGGTTAATTCTTTAGAGTCCAGCTGGTTTTGTTGTTCAAAGTGCACTTCGCTTCTAGTTTAATGCTTTTAATAATGAGGCAGAATATGAGGCTTTAATTGCAGGACTCCACTTAGCTAAATCATTATCTGTGAAAAATATTGAGGTCAAAAGTGACTTTAAACTAGTGGTCAGCCAAGTCACGAGAGTGTATGAAGCAAAGGATGACAGAATGATCAATTATTTGAAAAAAAGTGCTCAAATGCAAAGCATGGTCTATGCAGTTCCAAATATTAAGGATACCGAGAAACCAAAGCAAAATGGTAGACTCCTTAGCAAAGGTAGCTTTAGCGAAATTTTCTTCTCTCCCACAAGCGATATATATTGAAGAGTTAAGCTCCCTAGCATATTTGGAGTCAGAATGAATGGAAGTTGATACCGACTCATCCTGGATGGATCCCGTGATAAATTATCTCAAGGGTGATATCTTACTTGAAGATAAATAGAAGGCTCAAACCTTGAAGAGAAGATCAACAAAATTTGTCTTGAAGAATGGGTTGTTTTATAAAAGAACAATTATTGGGCCATTGTTGAAATGTTTGGGATCATCAGATGCACAGTATGCGCTAGCAAAGGTTCATGAAGGAATTTTTAGAAGTCATGTAGTAAGGAGAGCTTTGGCTTATAAGATGTTAAGACAAGGATTTTATTGGCCACGAATGCAGTTTGAAGCAATGGATTATGTAAAGAAGTGTCATCAATGTCAGATTCATGCTCCGATACAAAATTAACATGATGATCAGTTAACTTAAATTCAAAGCCACATACCTTTTATAATGTGGGGTCTGGACATCCTTGGTCCATTTCCTGTAGCAACGGAGGAAGAAAATTTGTTGTGGCAGTCATCGATTATTTTACTAAGTGGGTAAAAGCTGAGGCTTTGGACAATAACTACCAATCAGATGGAGAAATTCTTCCGAAACAAGGTAATAGTCAAATTTGGTTTGCCTAAGGTTCTATTTACAAATCAAGGTACACAATTTGACAATGAAAGATTTAAAGAATTTTGCACACATTACCATATAGAATACAAAAGTTCTTTTGTCGCCTATCCACAGTATAATGGGCAAATTGAAATAACAAATATGACTCTTCTTCAAGGAATCAAGAGACGACTAGATGAGGCAAATACTCTATGGGTGGATGAGTTACAATACGTGCTTTGGGCATACAGGACTATTGCTCAAACTCCTATAAGAGAGACACCTTTTAAGTTAATATATGGATCTAAAGCTCTAGCCCCAGTAGAGGTAATGGTGGGATCAGAAAGATCAAAAGAGTTCAATCTAGTGATGAATGAGGAAGGTCTAAAGGCAAACTTGGAATTCATATATGAAGTCAGAGAAAATGCATTATAACAGAATATAGAATATTAGCGAAGAACAATACCCTATTACAATGCAAGGATCAAACCCAAATTTTTAAGAGTTGGAGATCTAGTTCTGAGGAAGAAGTCCGCTTTAGATCCTAGAAATTGTGGAAAATTTTCAGCAAATTGGGAAGGCCCCTACCTTGTGGTCAAGAATGCCAGCTCAAATACTTACTGGCTCAAGGACTTGCATGGAAATCTGTTGAGATGACCTTGGAATATTATTCACCTAAAGAGATATTACCAATGATGTATGCAGAAGTTTTTCTTGTAAGAATTTGTAATGATCTTGCACTTAGAATAATTCTCATCCATAATGAAATTTTCATGAAGGCTTTGCATCAGCCAAATTTTTACAAGAGGCTTCTCATCAATCATGAAGGCTTCTTATTAGAAAATTTTTACAAAAGGCTTCTCATCAGCCAAATTTTTACAAAAAACTTCTCATTAGCCACAAAGGCTTCTTATCAACCAATTTTCACAAAAGGTTTTTCATCAGCCATAAAGGCTTCTTATCAGCCAAGTTCATAAAGGGCTTCTCATTAGCCATAATCAATTAAATTTTTCAAAAAGGAACACATTCATGCTTGTAGATTTATCAAAGGAGAAGAAAGTATTACTAAGATATTACTTCCATCTTAGCAAAATCACAGTAACGAAAAAGAGGAAACAAGAAGATTCCAATGGATCTCCCCCCCCCCCCCCCCCAAAAAAAAAAGAGTATCACCATGAAAAGATAGTTTTATGGCTAGGGATCATCATTCTTTCCTTCTTCAGCAGGATCTTCATTGATGGATTCATAACTTCCAGAGGTGGAACTTCCATCCTCAGAGGCATCTTCACTTTCAGATTCTTCTAAAGAGCTGTCATCTTCAGGATGATGAATTTTCCATAGAGAAAATGAAGTCTTGGTTGGGAGAAAACGAGGGGGAACCTTTTTGAAGTCCAACTCAGGGTGAATTTTAAGTACTTTACCCCAAACTTCATCACAACAAGTTTTTAACACGTTTCTGCAAAATCCCATGAAGGCAAGGTTATCTTTTGCCTGACCAATAGCTTCAACAACAGCCTTGACAAAATCTTCATAATCAATGCGCAGTTTTTCCCTTTTCTTTAAACATGCTTTTTTCTTCCTCCAAAGTAACCTTTTCTTGAAAAGTATTGTTCAGGCTAACATATAAGTTATCCCTTTCAATCCCCTTTCAATCTTCATATCAGTTTTCCTTTGAGAAAGAGAATCAACAATCTCTTGCAGATATTTATTTCCTTTCTTCAAGCTGGAATTCTCTTTCTCAATCTTGTGCAATTTAATTAACAATTCATTTCTTTCTTTTTCAAAACTTGACCATGCTATAGCCCTGTTCAATCTCTGACAGTTCTCTTCCCTCTCATGAGTGGCATGCATGGCCCTCTCCAAAGCATCATTTTTCAAGGCCTCCAGTTAAATCAATTCTTCTTTTTTCTCCAGAATAGAAGATTTCATACTAGAATTTTCCTCCTACAATTCATCACAGTGGTCAAAACACAAGACAAAATCATCTTGCAACCCATCAATTTCAAAATATAGTCTTCCGATCTTCTCTCTAAGATACTTAGATTATTTTTGAGATCTTGTACCTCATCCATCAGTTCAAAGTTCCTTTTGACCAAGTCTTGGTTTTTAATGGATAGAACTCTTCTCTTTCCAAAACTTCAGAAAAAGCATTGAAAGCGACACCAAAACATCTACAAAGGAAAAGAAAAACAAATCAGGAAGATCAATTGGGATTGTTAATGGCAGGAATCAGAATGGAAGATGGATCATAAGTCAACAAAAAGAAAGGAAAAGTTCATGAAATTCTTACTCCCAGGCATGAGAATAAAGACAAAAATCATTCATGGTGGCAGTTTCCCTTTTATCACGAGAAATTCTGCCTTTGGTACCCCATTCACGAACAACTTCCAATTCCAATTAGCCATATGATTTTCTTTCAGATTCCATGCAGGCTTGAAATGATCTCTAGAATCAGCAACACTTTGGTATCCTCAGGAAGAGCAGGACCAATTTGATGATCAGCTGCAACGTCAACAACTGCTTGATGATCAGGTGCTAAGAGAGCATCATTAGAAGCAACTTAAAAGTCAACAACTTCAATTGCAAGATCTTCTTGACTACCAGCTTCAGCGGAAGGCTGAACTTGAGGCTAGATTTGCATCTCTAGAATGGGGGAACAATATCAGGCATATCTAGAACATCAGCAGGAATATCTAGAACAATATCAGGCATATCTGGAACATCAGCAGGAATGTTTAGAACGATATCAGAAATGTCTGGGACATCAACAAGAATGTTTGGGACATTAGTAGGAATGACAAGGACATTAGCAAGAATGTTTGGAACATCGATAGGAGCATCTTCTGGAATGTGGTCAAGAACAAGAGGTGTTCGTTCAAGGTTTTCCTCATCAAATAGTTGATAGCTATTTGCTCAATAACTTCACCTGCAACATAAGCAGCAATTTTTTCAACCATTTTCTTAATTTGATCAATCAGACTAATTGAAGGATTCTCACCTCTTATCTCCTGCTCCCTCATTTCCTACTAGGGATTTCTATCAGGAGAAATGTGATCTTCTCCAACAACCTCATCAAAAGGGGAAAGTCAAACACATTTACTTATGACAAAAATTCTAAAGAGTGGACTATTGGAACTTTAGTTTCACTGGCAGAAAGATGAATTGAGGAAGGAAGAGTGGAGACTTCCTGTCTGAAGGGCTAGACTGACTCAGCTGCATCCTTTGTATTCCTCTTCTTTTCCTCAAGATTCTCCTTCGGGGAAGATGGAGTTCGAATTTTCTTACTCGTTTTAGAGGAAGTTAATTCTTGACCTGAGGAAGGTCCTAGGGACTGAAGTTTTCTTTTCGATGACCTTGTCTTTTTTGACCTTAAACCAAAGCTCTCATCAACTTCTACTCTTGTGATTTCAACCTTAACATCATCACCAGCTTCTTTCACAGCTCCAGCTTCTTCATCAGCTTTTTTCTCTTTTCCAGCAACTTTTCTTCTCTTACTTCTGGTTCTCTTTTTTTTTTTTTTTTTCAACTTGGCATGATCATGCTCTTTATCGAGAGTCATCTTTATCAAACGCTTTGTCTCTAGTTCTTTTTTTTTTTTTTTTCTCTTCTTAGATGCATTTTTAGCTTCCTTCTCAGTGTGTACCTCTTGCTGAATGTCAGCAAGGGTAGGGCCTTTCCAAGTTCCAACCCATGGATAAGGTGTGAGGGTCAATCTGAAAATTTCAGAAAGAGATATATAAATAAAATAAAAAAGAGGAGGAGAAAAGAACGAAAATGTACCTGACAAGAGACCATAACGGGTTAACCCAGCATCAGTCCTAAATTCATTTACATCAATTTGAACTCCAAAGGGAAACAAGTCCCATGTTTGTTGATCATATTCATCAAGAGGAGGACTCTGTTTAAAAGGAGTCAAAGATTCAAGGGAATGGAAACCCCATCGAGAACGGAAAATGGGGAGCGGATAGCACAAAAGAAATATTTTCTCTCCAGCCTTTATTATCATATGGAATGGATAACTTAGCAAGATAGAACAGTCCTCCAATTTAGCATTGATGCTAGTTCTCCTTGATAAATGTAGAAAACCACGCTGACTTCCAACTTTCAGAGTATAATAATTCATGAAGAGATTAACAGAGGGATTACGTCCCATTTTCTAAACAAATGCCTAGAAGCAATTGACAAGTCTCCAATTATTGGGGGTCAGTTGGCAGGGACAGATTTTATAGTAGACGAGAAGAGATTTAACCCAAGGATTCAGGAGAATCCTAAACCCGGCCTCTAAACTCTTGATGTAAATGGCGATGACATCAAAAGCACTCTGTGTGAGCATGGATATAGGCTTTAGGGGCACAAGCCTTGACTTCAAAAGGAAAATGATAATCTTGGGACCAGCGGTTCTTGGATTCTTTCTCTTTTTCCTAGTATCCACAGCTCTGTAAGGGATTATTACTTCATCATGAGCGTATGAAACAAGATCCCAATCCGAGTTGGGGGCTTGACTGGGGGAAGGATCAACAGAGTCTAATTCTAGAATGGATTTCGAAGGGGTCTTAGCCTCAAGAACAAGACTGGAACCAGTAGGTTTATCAGGATGATCCATGAGGGAATGAAACGAAAGAAGATGGAAAAGGGAGGTCCGAAAAGTATTTAATAGTATAATGAAGCAAGTTGCAGACAAACAAGGAAGGTAAAGGCAAACCTAAGAAGAAGACAAAGAAGAAAAGAAGCAACGAATAAGGAGTAAATATAGGAGGTCAAACGATATGATTGGAAACTCTTAAATTTTGGATGGAAAATATACGATGATTCGAATCGACAGTTGTAATTGATCCTAATTGACGTCTAAGTTGAATCACTTAAGTTTTGGAATAACGCAATTGAACATGTGGAGAAGATGGATAAGTCAAGAGAAAAGGTAGTGAAATCATACGCCGGAAGATCAACCATATTTGCTAAAAATGAAAGTTAGCATTTATGAGGAGATGGAAAAGGCTAACAAGCTGAGGTCTTCATCAGATATTCAAGACGATTCTGGGGGCTGAACTTTATTTTTGAAATGATTACGAAGATTAAGCATTTTCCCAAGGCAAGGAAAATCCATTTCCAAAGAAGTCCAAGTCGTAAACCAAAACTCTGGTTCTAAAATTTAATTATGGTGGTTTTGGAAACTCAAACGTTGATGAATATAGATCTCGCCACGTGGATAGCAAGTTTTAGAATCAGCTTTCAAGATTGAATGATTAACTATGCAAGCAAAAGATGGCTCTAATGAATCCAGTATTCATTGATGAACTCTCCAGCTCAGAGAAGGATTTGACGATATCCAATGAACTCCATCATTGATCAAATGATGAGCTCGGGATTCCTGATAAGCTCTACAAATCAATAAATGAATTCGGGAGTCTTGATGAACTCAGTTGGTCAAAGGATGAGCTTGGAGTTTTTGATGAGTTTTATAGATTGAAAAATGAACTTAGAATTCCTGATGAACTTAGAGTCTGAATAAATTCTCTCAATTGGAGATGAGCTCAAATACTGAAGAATTCTCACAGTGCGGATTAGGTGAAGAAATAAATTAGAGATGATCAGACAAAGGCAGTTAAATGACTAGAGAAAAGACTTAAACCTCCTAACCAGAGTTTCAATTTGATTTCAACCTAGTCAGCAGGCATGGGAGGTCATGTTGTGAATAAATTACACAAGACCCGGTTCGCATTGAGTTGACTAGTCTTAACCAATGGTTTGAACCAGATATGGGATCAATCCGAAAGCCACACAAGGATCTAATCCTAACCATCAATTCTACAGCGCTCAATCAATGGCTTAGAGAAGGTTAATTCAGAAAAGGGAACGTATAAATAGGGTTGAAGCATAGACAGAAGGTAAGACACTCTGATTCACTCAAAAACTACCTGCACTTTCCAACCTTTGAGCATTCAAGCATTATTGAGCTCTCTGGAGCTCTACAACCCTAATCCTTCTACGTTCACTAACTTAACCATCGAAGACAGAGTGTTGATCGGCTCTGTTTCTAACTATTCTTCGTTAACCTTGCAAGTAAGAGTGGATTCAAGTCCAAATCGAGCCAGATCTGGTTAGTTTGGTGTGATTTGTGGTTCATAGCTTTGGCAAATTTTACACCAACAGACTCAGAAAGCATACAAGTCAGGATGACCTATACAAAGTTTGACCAGAAAATTAGAAGCAAATCTTGTTTTGCATGGCTTTTTCACCTCCTTGTTGTTTTTTAACTCAAGACATTTTATGAAAAATGAACCAAGTAACTTAAAAATGGATTGAATCGTCCAAAAAAGGTGACTACTGACGATGGCCAAGTAGCGAGTCTTGTGACTTATGATTGGAGAATAAACATGAAGAATAAAAAAGAAAACAATAGGAATGTGTGTTTTATAGATACACGTACGGATTAGGGATTTTTATGAACCTTTTGGCTTTTTATTTTTAAATGAAGTAAAACCAATTAATATGAAAATTAAAATGACAATAATAAGGAAATCAATATGGGTTCGCTTTGAAGTTGGGTACGGCAACAAGTGTATGCTTAATACTAGGGGAAAAATCTGTTGTTTTTCAATTATACTTTCGAATACACGTATTAATTTGGCGATTAATACACGTATTTATTAACTATGGTAATACCCTAATTGCTAACCATGGTCAAAACTCATTCCAATCTATTCTAAATTTGAATAGGATTTGAGGTGAGATATTTTCAGTCGATATAATTATGATTTTGTAAAAAGTAGGAGCATTTATTAGCATTTTTTTTTGGTAAATCATTTATTAGCACATTCAATTGAATCATCATTTATTAGCACATTCAAGACATGTAATTATGAAGGGTTTATGAATAAGGATCTCTTATCCATTAGGGTAAAGGATTGTGCTTCCTTCACATCTCTTTACCATGCATTTAAAAGGAAATACCATATCTGAGCATTAATAAGATAGATCATAAATACTCAAAGGTGGGCCCCTCCTAAATATATGATAAAAAAATGTGAAGGAAACACAATCCTGTACATGTCAGGGCAAAGGATCTGGACTCAACATTGTTAATATTCAATTGCCACACAGTTGAGGTTGACCCAAAAATGGTACACATCAGGGTGACATGTACAAGATTTGACATAAGCCAAAGCAATCCATTATTGGACTAGCTCGTTCCAACTCCTCTCAGCCTCATTCAGGTAGGGATAGACTCTACACTAGACAGGTCTTCTAGGCAGGGATAGGATTGTCACTTCACCTTACATGTGTGAGGCAGGGATGGGTAGAAAGAGCCGGAGAGGATCCCCATCCATCAACTAGGTACTATATTGGGTTCTCTAAAAATAAAAGAAAAACAAGTAGAGAAGGTTGAAAGAGTGATGTCCAATTGGTTGACTATTCAAGTACATGAATATTTACTGGGCATGTAATGCATTATAGGGGTGCTAGTTTGGCATGATGGTTCAAATCTGTCCTGGTCAGTCCAAAGTGTAATAGGATCTGCATTCAAATTTATAGCTCTAATGGTAGGACAAGGTGACCCTAAATTAGGGTCAAAGCTGTATCAAGGTATGAGTGTTTGTCTTGGCCAACCGCCCTACTTGAGCCCACCCTACCATCTTGTGGGATATTTTTTGTACAAGTAGGGCAAAACATAAAATTATGCGTTTTATTATTTTGTGGTTAGGGTCAAAATTAAGTGTCTAACTTCCAATCCTATAAGTTAAGCTCAAGTATATAGGGTAAGGATTTTATAAAGCCCAGTCCTGATCGATAGCTATTACAACCGTAGTGTGATAAAACCCAACAACCATAGAGACTTCAACAAAATTAGTGAACTATAATACACTGCATAGATAAAGCCATCTTGGCTAAAGAAGTTGCTATATCGCACCCTACCTGATGATATCAAACCAATTTGACTGCCCGCAGTGTGCTCCACAGTTATAAGATCAATGGTCATGATTCGACAATCAAAACAATGCACATAATATAATAATCATAAGCAAAAAGGAATAAAGGTAATGTATCAATAATAAAGAATATGAATTGTCACAAGAAAAGGAAAGAAAATTACATATCAAGGTTTAATTGCATCCTTTAATCAAAATTTAATAATGAAACTCCGTCCCGAAATGTTTTCTCAAACCCCAACAAAAGAATCAAACTATGCTAGAGAATCACTATGCTCCATAAGAGCAGTCCATGCACAGACATGATCCGTTATGTGGCTTGTATGTCTTTGCAACTAGCACTCATAAGTCTCCACAGGAGGAGGGATGTCATGCTCAACAGGTATGTCATATCTCGTATAAACATTTGAAAAAGACACCCCCAATAGGGATGAGCTCCACTAGAACTCGCAAGGTAATAAGACACATATAAATATATGATGAAGTGCAGGGATACAATGATGCCCTAGGATGCATTCTAATATACTAACCATGTCAATCTCTAACTAGGTAAACACATTTAAAATGCCACCAATCTCCTTTGGGTAGGTCCACACTCACATTGACCCCTCACGGCTCCTAATCGTCTATTGGACGCCCACAACCGAGGGGTCCAGGGATAGGTCACCACTCTCTCACCACAACCAAGGTTAAGGGTATTAAGTCCATCACATCATCATATCACAATTATTGGTCTAATATTGGTGCATGTTATGGAAATACTTGTAGCCATGAAGAGGTCATATACTTATCATGCTATTTATGGTCACGATACCTTTCCTCAAGCCACATTGCTACTATTTGATTGGTATCCTTTCCAGTTTAGAAATGTTGATCTTTACCGCTCTTACTACCTATTGGATGAACAACCCACAACCTTATGGTCATCCGTATATAATAGCGATGGCACTCTATATCCCCTCACGGCACTCAACCTATGATTTGTGGGTGTCTAGAATTCATTTTGACCAAAACATAAGCAAACCCCAAGACAACAACCAGGCGGTCAATCAGGACCAGTTGGCCTGTCAACCACCCCTAGTCGACTGCCTAGGGTTATGAACTGAAACCCATATCCAAAATTCATGTTTTCAATCCATGAACCTCAAGGAGTTCTAAGCTATTCTTAAGCATGGATTTCGACTATAATGCATATCTAGACACCTACAAATAACAAACAACACCAACCTAGATCTAAAGATCGAATCAATCTAGAAGAAGATGATCCTATTGTGGAAAGTCATACAGTTGGAAAAAATGTAGATCTCAACCCTCATGCTAGATCTTATTAGAGTTTATGGAGAACATAGGTTCTCCAATCAATCTAACTGCCCATAATAGATTCATCAAGTCAGTCTCCTCAAAAGTGAGAAAAAAACATAAACGAGTTGAAGAGATTGATGTTCTTGCCTTCAAGATTGAAGTTCACGTGAAGATCCAAGCTTTCCACTACGAACACGGCTTCCTTCATCTCCAAAACGCTGCCTCTCACTCACTTTAGAACCCTTAGCCATCTAACAATAGAATAATTCTGAAATCACAAAGCTATTAAATATAGGTTAAAGCCCATAAAAACCCTATATTTCCCGTACTATCCTGACCAACCGAGTACCTTGGGCTGCCAACCAACCACCCTTGTTACTGACTTGCAACAGAGTGGCTAATTGGTCCAAGGTGGCTCCAAACATGAGTGGAAGTTATTGGAGAGCTCTGAGGCTCATACCTGGACTTCGGTATCATCCAACTTCCATCTCCCAGAAATTAGTAATCCACCTTCCCAATCCCATCTAGGTTCAAGTCCAATCTGCTATCAAATTCCTACACGGCAGCAAACCTTGATCTCTACCATTCATGTCCACGCATTTAGATGTTAATCCAATGGTCTCTAACTGGATGGTCTACGAGCTCCCTCTACTAGGTCTCCAGGTCCTCTCGAGCCTACAGTTAGGGTTTCCGGTTAGGACCCTAGGGGATATCACATACTATACATCAGAAACTTTATGAATAAAAGCAAACTTAATAATGAACGAGTAAGAGGCTAATCTGATACTCATACATGGCATGAAAACCCCATGTTCTAAACACTCTAGATAGATCAGTATAACTGAGAGTTCCACTATATCCAAACTTGATTGCAAAATAATTTAGGAAATCCATTTTAACAATTTCCTTGGTGTCGTGGTTATCAGAATGTGAAATATGCAGTGACTCTTTGCAACCGATCATTCAGATTGATTGTCCCAGTGCAGCACTGTGGAGTGTTTGTGACTTATTGGATTTCATTTGGTCAATGCGAGGCGAGTTCCTGAACTGTTTTTTAATCCATCATTTTCTGGAGATCAATGCGGTTTCTTGTTTCACCATTTACTGTCTCGCCTCTGTGACATTGTCCAGGACGATCGACACGGACATGTTTACACTAAACTGTAATACATCCTTTATTAATTATACTATAATATAATATAATACAAGTGCGTTTTTCACCTAACAAACGAAAAAGAAAAAGAAAAAGGAAAAAAAAAAACCGAAGTTCTTATTTTTGGTAAATGACACTTTAAGGATAAAATGGATTTCAACAAGAGTGATCAGGTAATCAGGATAGAAGGAATAAAGGCATGAAACTGTAGGAGAATGAACGTAACCAGTCAATCGCAGTTTCAGGGAGAGAGAGGGGGTTGTTGAATATCATTGAAGAGTGGAATTATCTTCTCCTTCATCTTCTTCCCATATTGGGTGCTCTTGCTTTCTTTCTTTATCTTCTTGATCATTTCCTGATCCATTTCATCGCCCTTCACTGCCCTAGCTTCTCTCTCCCAACAATTGCTAATCTCCATGGCGGGTCCGAAAGAAAGCATCGAGAGTAGAACGTGCACGATCTGCAGAAAGGTTTTCCCGTCAAGAAAGGGTCTGGGAGGTCACGCTGGTATTCACAATATCCCAGGCGCAACCTGCTCAATCTGTGGCATTAAATGGCAGTCCGTGAAAGCGCTCTGCGCTCACATGAAATATCATCGCAACCAGGAGCGGAGGGGAATTCAGCCTTCGTACCCATTAACAGTTGCAGAAAATCTCGTCCAGAAAAGCAATTCATCCTCTTTCACTGATAGTTCAGTTCAAATTCTTGGGAAAAGAGGCCTCGAAGCCACCGCTGCCGAAGAAGAGGCTGCCGATGCTCTTTTAAATATTGCTCAGGGGACGAGCCCAACAGATGCAGCTTCGTCCAGCTCCGTGTTACCGCCCAAGAAGAGAACTTGGGCAACGTGAGTCATTGACGTGAACGAGTTTCCAGCAGAGGTTGATGCAGGAGACGATGATTGAAGTGTCAAGTCCATTATTTCTTTCATTAGGGAATTTGAATGGATTGATCTGGGCTCTCTGTGCATCTAAAATTACTTCTGAAATTGAATTTCGTCTTGCTAGAAACAAACTATAGGTAGCTTTTTTATCTTTTGTATGGAGTAGAATATCTTTTGGCTTCCTTTCTGATGGATTATACCTTGAAAAGTTTTTCTTTTTTGGTAAATATTACACCTAAAATTTAAATCTTTATTAAGTAGATACTTCTGTTTGTCAATTATAAAATCCAGAATACAATTTGTGCAGGGTCGAATAAGACATCACATAAACCAATCACATGGGATCCACAGTGGTGTGGATTTCATTTCCAAGCCAGTGAATTTCATTTGTCTGGTTTTTAGGATGTCTTGGACATCTTTATACAAGAAGATGATCACTCAATATGAAGCATTCAAGGTGGTGAGTGTAATCATGAAAGAGTAATTCAATATGTCTGTACTCATGAAGGAGCAATTTAATATGTCTCAATAACTGGATTAAGTAACCATACACACGATATTCAAATAAATAGTCGACTTAGGACATCTTAAAAATCTAGATTTACATTTGAGCAATATGATCATTTTCAGCCTCTCTAAGAAGGTTGTGTCTTGGAGTGGTTATGGCATCTCCTCTCTTGCAAGATTTATGCTCTTTGCCTTTTATTTATATGTAATAATATTATGTTCAGAATTGTCCATTTTTGTTTCTCTTCAAAATAAAGAGGCTAAGATGCCCTTCCACACATTCAAGAGAGAAATATGAGGTAGAGAGTCATCTCATCTACTTCCTGGAAATGGCATGCCCATTGTTTGTTCAGCTGCAAACTTCCATTTTAAAATTCAGTTGTTGGTGCTAGTAGACAGCCCTCTAATTTAAACTCTGAATTTTTGTGTCAAGAATTGAAGGTTGCTACCACCATTTGATCAATGGCTGCAAACATCAATTTCAAATTTTGGTTAATTTTGGTGTTACTAAACAACTAACCTCTTCTTTCTTTTTTTTTTAAATCAAACCAACCTCTATTTAAGTTCTAAATTTTTTATGTATAAAATTGAAAAGTCGATCACTACCACCATTAGATAAACATACTAAAATGGCACACCCACAACTATAAGATGCACAATAGCACATCCCATCTGCAGCTATGTATGCATCACCATCTTTCAATTCAGCCAAGTAAGGATGGTGTGGCAAGTATTGACCAGGTAATCTTACTCTGTTAAATGATTTAAATTTCATATTTGATTTTAAACCTTAGTTTAATTCCACTCTCTGATGATTGTAGACAACATGGACCCTCAAAAGAATGAAGAATTGAGTTTTCATTTAAAACATAATTAAATTTACCCACTGGGGAAAGAATCCATAGTGAAGTAGGGGTTTCCTCAACAAATATATACATTTTAACTTATAATATACACTACTCATATCTAAATTAACAGATATAAAGCAATTGCAATCCCATAGTTGTTTCATTATATGGAAAAACTTGTTGCAGATCATAGTGCTGTTTTTTATATGATGTCTTTCATGAATCTATCCGATTGAATGAAGTTGCATAAGCTGGTAGGCCTATAGCTTTCACTTGACTTCCTTTCCAAAAGATACATTCAAACAAATATGCAGGTGAATCTTGGTCATTTTCTCCTAAATGAGACTGCATTACTTATTGTTAAGGTACTTCTTCTCCAGTAGGTACTTTATAAGATACCTGTAAACTTACCATAGTCAATACTCTACCGTGCAGGCGTACTTGATTAGTAGTCATATAACGGCAACGACTATCTGATCACAGTCATCACATCTTAAGAAGGTGTTTTAAAAGAATTCCTAGTTATGTATGATCCATTCACTACATTTGCGGAGCAACATAGCCAAGAAAAAAGAAACCCCTCCCAGAATTGAACCGATGAGTGCTGCCGTACTAAGCTAAGTGAATCTTGTTTTTGCGGCGCTTAGTTATTTAAGACTCTCCTCCAAGAATTTATGATGTGCCACATACATAACTAACACGAGCCAATATTCATGAGGTGTCAAAAAAAAATATGGACAATACCCTTGACAAGATTGAAATGTTAGTCGCATTAGAAAATCTCCCCTAGAGAAGAAAAAAAAAACTCTCTCGAGTATACTAGTCATTAGTGAATTTTAAAAAGCTTTAGCCATCTCTAGAGATTTTTTTTAGAATAAGTTTTTTTTTAAACATCTACCCAGGCAGTTTACATCCACCTTGACTACTCATGGGCTGTAAACATAGCAGTTTTGACTATTTCTTCTAGTGTAATCGATATTAAAAGTATTGAATTGTTGTTATCCAAAATTATTTTATTAATGTGTCGGCAGTTAGAATCATCAATTAATGTGCCTGACCTAAAATCCTTGAAAATACGATTTTAGCACGTGTCTTGATCCAAAGAATTTTTGTTAGTGATATAAAGACCATTATGGTGAAGTCCACATATGGCAATCTCATCATCGGATATATCTAAGCTTTCACTTGACTTTTGTTCTAGAAGAACGTATTCAAATAATATGCAGGTGAGCTCAACGTCATTGTAATCCTCTACTTTGTACGTGACATATTGATCTATCAATGTAAAAATAAGGTAAATCTTGACCATATTCTCTAAACGAGATTGCATTGCTTATTGTAAAGGTACTTCTTCTCCGGTAGGTATCTTCATAACATACCTAATTGTAAACTTACTGTAGTCAGACTCTGTCACATAGGCGTACTTGATTAGTAGTCTTATAACAGCAAAAACTATCTGATCACATTCATCACATCTTACGAAGGCATTCTAAAAGAAATCTTAGTAATGTATGATACATTTGCTAAATTAGCTGAGTGGCATACCCAAAAAAAAAAAAACAAGGAAGTCCCAGCATTGGACTGATGACTAACGCCATATGAAAGCTACGTGACTCTTGTTTGAAGCGCTAAGTCACTTAAGACTCTTATCTAAGAATTTATAATTAAATAACTAATACAAGCTAATATTCATGAAGTATCGAAAAAACATGCGCAATACCCATAGACAAAATCGACATGTTAGCTAGTTGCATTAGAAAATCTCCTTTAGAGAAAAAACTTCCCCTCTGATATCACAAGTGAATTTAAATAAACTCAAGCCCTCTCTAGAATTTTTTATTTTTTTCCCGTTTTTTTCTGAATAATTTGTTCTTTCTTGATTGTTAGAATTTTCACCAGTAATTTAAATAAATAAAAACTCTATCTATGTATAAATAATCATAAAGCAAAGGATAAAAATTAAACAAAACAAGAGATGACAATGAAATCGTACAAATTAAATTGCATTGAATGTAATAATTACATAGGAAGCCGTTTGCACCTCAATCGAAAAAAAAAAAAAAAGAATGAAAGAGATAGAGATTGTTCTGTAATCCTAACATTTATAGTTCTGAACCAAAAAAAAAAGTAAACATTTAAAGTTCTTATTTTAGGCAAATAGAAAAACGGCGTTTGAAACAAGAATCAGTATAAAAGGAGCAGGATCAGGAGCAGCAGGTAAGAAATTGGAGGAGAATGACAAGCCATTACAGGTATCCAGAGAGAGTGGAGTTTTCTCCCCTCAAGGGTTGAATTTCCATTGAAATTTTTTATTTTCTTCTCCCTCATTTCTTACCATATCGGATGCTCTTGCTTTCTTTTTTTGATCTTCTTCGAATCCACTCCATTAACAGTAATCTGCAAAGATACATAAAGAGAGAAATTTCTTCTCTTTCACTCCCCTCTTCTTTCTTTTCTTACTTTGTTTTTTTGTTCTTTTTTTTTTCTTTTTTCTTTTTTTTTTTTCAAGTGCTTTCAATAATTCCTGTTCTTCATGGTTGCTAGGGGAGAAAGCGTCGGGAGAAGAACATGCAAGATCTGCAGAAGGGTTTTCCAATCAGGAAAGGCTCTGGGAGGTCACGTTAGTTCTCACGTTCAACGACTCAAAACCCAGAACGCAACCTGCCCACTTTGTGGCTTGAAATGCCGCTCCCTAAAATCTTTGTGTGGGCACATGAGACATCATCCCAACAGAGGGTGGAAAGGAATTTTTCCTCCAAATTATCTAACCGATTCTTCTTCTGCATCAATAGATCTCAACCAAAATAAGATCTCTTCTTCCTTGTCCAATGCAACTTCACTTCAAAATCTTGCTGAAGCCTTCCCTACCTGGTCGGTCACCGGGAAAAGGGGCCGCAAAGCCATCTTGCCTGCTTCGTCAGTCGAAGAAAACCCTATTTCCGAAGCAGACGTTGCTGGAGTTCTTCTGAAGCTTGGTGAGGAGGAAGCGTCACTTTCGCAGACTGCACCCAATCGCTGTCAGAAGGGTAAGGGCCTTAGAAGCCACCGGAGACTTCACTGGACGAGCTCAATGGAAGCCGGTTCGTTCAGCTCCGCTGTGCCGCAGAAGAATAGCAGCAAGGCGAAATGTTTCAAGTTCGATTTTGACCTGAACGAATTGCCAGCAGAGGCAGATATGGAAGTCGATGATTAATGTCTCAAGTCTATAATTTCTTTCCATTGGAGAATTTGCATGGGTTGACTTGTTTCTGTTCATCCAGAATTAGTTTGAATTTGATGTTTCTCTAGCTTAGCAGAACAATATGTAGCTTTTTAATATTGTTAATGGAGTCTTGTTGTTAGGATTCTCTCAGATATCTTCTTGGCTGCCCCTCGCTGTGTTCAACCTAGAATTTAAAGCTTTATCGTGTATGTTTCGGTTTCTAAATTGCAGAAGCCCGAAAGCGAAACACTGGAAGGAGATGAACGTAAAGATATAAGCGTATTACTCAATACGTCCCAACGTGTCAGCCATGCATGAAGAGTTATTGCTTGCTACCCCTCATCCTCCCATGGATCATGGATGGGTTGGTGGCGAGCTGGTTTAATCCAGTCAAATTAGGTCTCGGAAATTTTAAAGATCTATTTTTTTTATTTTTTTTTTAATATATGTTTGATATCCATTCTAAATCATATTTTCTATGTGAAGAAAGGATTCTGTGGTTGCAAAATATGTAACAGAAAATAGAATAGAGATGTAACATATATGTTTCATGAGATGTAATGTTAACTGAAATTGTAGGTTTAATGGATGATGTATGGTCTACATTATCAACAGATGATATGATATGGGAAAAAGAGGATAGGAGAGAAAAATATTGTGAGAGTAAAGGGAAGGGGAGAAAGACTCCTTTGTATATGGAGGTAGAAAGGAGGCAAGTAAAATAATAATTATATAGCAGCACCAATATTACTTCATATTTGTGCACAATTCTTACAAAGTATAGGAACCCAATAGCCTCTTTTCAGTTGGTGTGATATATTTTTTTTCAGCTTATCTCATACTATGTAGTGATCAATCAATCATACTAGTTTTAATTCTTATTGCTTGGTTATAAGGTTTATTTAACTAGTCAACAAGTACTCTTTTTTTGCCCAAGTCAACAACTACTTCAAAGAATGACCAAATGGTTTGGATCACCAATGATCCAAATCCCCTTGACTTGCTTTTTTTATTTGTTTGTTCTTTTTCTTTTCTTTTTTTAATGATATGAAAAAAAGTTTAATATATACATAAGTCTTGATCTCAAGATTCTGACCAATATTAATGCTTTTTCTTCCATTTTCTTTTTTTGTGCTCTCAATACATTACAAGTTGAATTCAAGACTATGAAGTATGGAGATATACAAGAAGAAACTTGCAACTATTAAAGGAAATCATGATGATCTTATTGGGTTAGGTTTGAAGAGAGATTGAGAATGACTTCAACTAGGATACATGTTTTTAATGATGAAAAAACTACTTATAAAATGTTGGTGGAAGTGAAATGTTCGATCATTTTTTGTTAAGCATCTATGTTATGTAAAAAAAAAAATTTATGGAACATAACTTATAGTTGTTTGGATAATAATGTCATTTTTGTAATTATTAATACTTGTTAGAAGTGAAATTTCCACCAAGAAGAAATTTTTAAGAACGTGTTTATCAAACATATTCTTGCTTTAAAAATGTTTAAGAAATGTTTTGCGAACGTAATTGTTAGACACTCAAGATGGTTCTAAAAACATTTTTCAAGCATAGAAACACCAGAAAATGTTTTGTATAAAGAATTATGCTCCTCACATAGAAATGTGTTGTCAAACACATAGTATGTGCCTCATACTTGGTTCATTATCTAGAGGCACGTCTTCGAAGAGATTGAGTAATGTAGGATATTGTCTTCCTTATTTGACTCAATGAAAGGTGACTTCTTTCTTTTCTCTTTCCAGTAACTAGGAACATTACATACAAGTGAAGCCCAACCTAGCTTTTTTGTTAGAGTGCATTAATGCATGAGAAGATGCCTTTGGATGATGAAGTAGGGGTTTTCCTTGGCTTCCCTCTATGATTTATGTCAACAAGCATCAAAAGAGTCTCATCATTGTCTATTGTGGTATCCTTTTTCTCGTCTGTGGGAGGATTTGGCACTAAAATTTGGTTTGAGTTGGGAGGTTGGTGCAAACTTGTTGGGAACATTGATGGAGTGAAGTAGCAGGCAAAGAAGAGCCCCTTAGGTGAATTTTGGCTGAGTGGTTTCCTATTAATGTTCTACTATCTTTGGTAGGTTCACAATAATATAAGGCATGAAGTTGTGGTTTGTCCTCCCAAATGGGTAGTTTGACAGGTACTGTATGACCTTGGTACTCATGTTTATAAAGTAGAGGGTAGAAAATTTTCTAGCAAATTTTTTCTTCAAGTTAAGACCTTGGGTCTTAATCTGAAAATCCTCGGTTCTTCTTCCCCTGCAGAAATTCTTTGGTCCTCTCCTAGCCAAGGTTGCATAAAGTTAAATACAGATGACCGTTCCTGGGAATTCCAAGAAAGGAAGGGGCTGCTGAAGTATTTCGATCTCACAATGCAAAGGTGTAAAATCATATTATTTGTTCTTGGGTAAGGTTGTGGATATATTGCAGCTGAAAAAGCACAAGTAATGGTGATTTTCCCCCCAAAAAAAAATAAAAATGATCACTCCTATGGTGGATGTTGCAGCATTGGAGAGGACTTAGTGGGTATTTGAATAACATTGAATAACAAAGTGTTACAAGGAAACCAACAAGGTTGCTGATCATTTGGCCAATTAAGCAAGATTAATGGAGACATCAAAGGTGCATAATCATTGGTATCAATCGCTAATTGAAGAGCTATAATGAGATGTTTCATGAAGACCTAGATTTCGGTTTGAGTAACTCATTTATTTTCTGATGTATGCATTGCTGATGAGTGAAGTGGACCAATGAGTTTGTGTGTAGAGGGAGCAACTGATGTTGTACACTAAGTATTTGGTTCCTATGTATAGCATGATTTGATATTTACGTTGTACTCTTTTTCGCTTTTAATACAAATGATCTTCTAGAGAAAAAATTAGGAAATTACTTAAAGCTAGGCTGTGTATACATACACCAGATTTCATATTGGACAACAAGTTGATAAAGCCATGGAATTAAATGTAACCAATAAAAAGGTGACTCGTTGCAACGGAAATACCTTCAAGAATGCCACATCGAACAACACAAGTTTCCCCTCTCTAGTATTTCCTTTTAGAGAACCCACCACTAACTTTCGTACGGAAAGGCTTACATTCAATGTTGCAACCAACAATTTGAATGCGAAGTATTTACAGGCACCACCCTCACCCATATACGTTTGTCGCCTCGCCTTTTTTGGGATTCATATTGTTTTAATTCAATAGAGCTTAGGGACTACGAAGGATTGAGATAATATTGAGAATTAAAAAATAAGGATCATTTTCATTTGGTCCTTGAAGTCTGGCAGAATATCTTTAATCTAAAAAATTTGACATTTTATATTTGCCCCCTTTAGGTATAAAAAAAAAGTCAATTAAGGTTGTTTATGCACAAACGATTTGCCTTAGTTTAGTAATCTTTTGACCAAAACACCCCTATCCCCATCTGATTTCCAATCTTCAACCTGGTAAAGTAAACATTACCAAACAAAATATCTTTTAACAAAAAGTTGAAAATTACAACTAACTGCATTATAATTGGTTAAATAATATTACAACTAAAGGCTCATAATCTCCCAAGATATTGGGAATTAAGTTCTAACAATAAAGCCGCTTTCGAGGATATTTTACTTTATAAAATAGTAGTCTTTAATCTCTCAAGGAGTTAAACTTGAAATTATTTGAAAATATAATGTTTAGATCCTCATTTAACTATTTGAGAGGTCAAAAGTAATTTTTTTTAGAGTTTTTATTACGTGTGGGTCCCCTTAGTGGATCACAAATTAATGTTAGATCCCCTTGGTACAATATATTATGTATGGGTCCTAACCAGACTAATGCTTATTGACCAATTATCTTTTTTTAAAATCATGCATTAACACAATGTATTAAATAACTTTGGTCCTTTCACGTTTGAAATTTAAATATAATTAACGGTGTTAATCTGTTTGGGACCCAAACACGTAATATATTGCATTAAGGGGACCCAACATTAGTTTATAGTCCATTACACATAAATCCGAATTTGAATATTTAAACTTTAGATATCCATTTAAGACATTAAAAATATTATTTTTTATAATAGAATATTATTTTAACTGAATTATAGAAATTAACCATCATTATTATTATTATTATTATTATTATTATTATTATTATTATTATTATTATTATTATTATTATTATTATTATTATTATTATTATATATTATTTGGATACATGAAATGGAAGAATATTAAGAATTGGGGTGACTAATATTGAAAAACTAAGTAGCAATATTTTTCTTATCCCCAAAACAAATCCCAACAAATTCCATAATTTGTTTTCCCAAAGGCTTCGTTTGTTTGCTGGAATAAAGGTGGGGTGAAAAACAAGGGGTGGAAAAATTCTTGAAAAGAGTTCATATTTCTTACTTTTCCTCTTAAATCCCAAAATGGTAGATTGTTTGGTTGCTTGGGATGAGAAAATGAGAGACAAGTTTCCTTGATGTGATGCAGCCCAACTTTCCCACCCCAAGCCATTTTAAAACCCCATATTTTTTGTGAAACTTTGTGGGAAAGTTGGGAAAAGTAAAAAGTGGGACCCATCACTATCACTTTTCCACAAAACTATTTCATTTTCTTCTCCTTTCCCCCACCCCACTACACATGGGACCCACATTTTTTTTTTTTTTCCACCCCACCTTTGCAAACAAACACAGCCAAAGAGAAAAAAATTCTTCCCTAAAGATGACTAAACTAATAGAAACCGGAAAATAAAAAAAAAAAAAAAAACACAAGGAAAACGAAAGGGTACCAAGGATAATTTTAGGAAATTTCTTCCCAAAAATGACTCAATATTTTTAATCTCTACTTTTATAAGTTGAATAAAGGACCCCGAAATAATACAAAGACATTTTTTGGTCATTAACGATGTGTCCTTATTTGGTCTTTTATGGATATCATAGATTCACAAGGAAGTCAAATGTAGAATGTCACTTTTTTTATTAAAAAAAATACATACTACTATTATAAAAGCATGAACTTAATAAACCCGAATACATTTTCATTTCTTAAAATACCATTATCCATTTAATCCATTAGATTTTTGAATCATTAATAGTAATAAATAATATTAAAATTGTAAATTTTCATTTATAAGTGTAAAAATAATTATTATTAATGGATAACATTAATTGAAAATTTAATAATTACTACTAATTTATCATATTGTCTAAAATAGTCTCAAAGAATTATAATATTCATATAATTATTAATATTAAAGCAAATTCCTATCATTCCTTATGCTTAAAGACTATATTTATTAAACTTCCTTACTCAAACTTTATACTCTCAGCTCTTGTTCTCCCTTGATTGTTTTAATACCTGAATTACTCTTATATTTTACTAATCTAATTGATTTCTCTCTTTTCACTTGAATCAATGCACATTATATGTTTGAAACATATTATTTGAAGTTTTTGAACCACTAAATTATCATACATCTTTTTCAAATGTTACAATCAACTTCTATTAAAAAATAATTTTTTAAGAAAATCTAAAATCAAACTATGCCTTGCAACTTTAGAACATTGATAATTCCCAACATTATTGCTTGGGAATATTTTCCGTATGACACTTTCTAATCAAACTAATGTTGTTATTGAATGTGATCAAGAAGCTAAATCTATTTATATAAATCAAGAGGTCATACCCTATTTGTAATGTTCCTTTTGTAAGGACCCAATCATTAATGTCCTGAAAGTTGTAGGCATAGTGTTGCATTTTTATGCAAGGCTACTACCTGCTGCCGACAGTGGGGATTTTGCCACATATACAAAAAGCAATTGAATTGTGTAGAATCAAAGGCCAAAAGTTTAAATGTAAATATAATTTATTTATTTATTTTACATTTAGGTTTTAAAAGTTTGTAAATTTACGAAATGGAGCCCCTCACTCTACCCGATCCTAATCTCTTTTCTCGTTTGGCCCTAGCTGGAGAATAGGATGTCTCAAGTTTGATTTTTCAAGAATCAACAATTCTCCAGCACCAATCAATAACTCTTGATGCAGCTTTACTCGAATACTGGCAGCGATTACAATCATCCGGCAACCTTACCTTCCTTTTTTCCAAGGCCAAAGCTAGGATTTAACATTGGGGGGCCAAATAATGAATCTGGATCACCTCTCTGTTGAATGGGCACTAATGTCTTTCCACCATACATATTATGTGGGCCAATGCAATACCCACTGTGGGTCCCACATCTGAATTATTTTATTACATTCCGATGTAGGATTCTCACTAAAAAATTTAAAAAGGGTAAATTAATAAAAGAACTAAAATATAAATAACACAATTATAAGTAACTTATAAAATATATATTGAAATAATGCATAGAGGCCAAAATTGTGGGAGAAAAACTTCAAGAAATAATGAAAGAAAAAGGTGGGAAAGAAATTTTGCGAGAAATTGTATGAAAAAATATAGATTTGAAGTGTATTAACTAAATATGGGGAAAACAGTCAATTTCCATAAATTAAGTTTTAAAAAAATCAATGATTATAATTAGATCTAATAATATTAATGGCTAAAATTCTAAACATCCAACTAATAAAACTTAAAATTTAAATTGTTATTAGTAAGAATAGAAACTTCAGTAAAAAGTTTAGGGATTCAAAAATAAAATTAAATGATTACAATTAGATCTAATAAAATTGATGGCTGAAATTTAAACTTCTTAAACGAAATTTAAATTTCTATGAATAGGAATTGAAATTTTAGGAGAAAGTTTAGGGATTAAAAAAACAATGATTATGATCCTATAAAATCAATGGATGAATTCTAACGATATTAAATCCCTATTAGTGGAATTGAAATTTTAGGAAAAAGAAATAACAATGAATTAAAAATAAATAAAAAGAATTCAGTTATACTTTCTAAAAAGAATACTAGCAAATTCGTGGGTGAGAGAGAGAGGGGGGAATAATTTGAGAAAGAGAGAGTGAATACTTGATAACTGCCAGAGAAGATTTAGGAAAACTCCAATTTCTGCTAACTACAATATTTTGTGAGATCGTGAGAGAGAGAGAATAATAAATAAAAAAAGGAAATAAAAGAGAAGATTCATGAGAGAAAAATATTAATAAAAGTATGAGAGAAAGATATGAATAAAAGTATGAGAGAATAAATAGGGAGAAATTCATGGATCGTGAGTTAGTTTTTAATTAGAATTGAACATTTTATGTCAACGCAGAGCTGCTCTAGTTGTCACATCCTCCCAGCCGGTACCTTAACTGGCATACCCGAGAGTGTGATCCACAGCCCCGAAGATCAAGTATCGAGAAAATCATCCTCCCACATATACAATAACATAATCATAAATAGGAAATAATTAAGGTTTAAATATTATAAACAAATGTTCAAATCAATAGATGAATAATCAATATAATCAGAGTGCGAAAAATGATGTCAGATATCCGAAGATATCAAAAGAAGTAAAGTGAGGCGGAAACTCACTCCACAATTATAGCGGAACGCAGTATGTAAGTCTAAAAGGAAATACAACTGAAATAATAGTACTAAGAAATAAACTAAACTCAAGAGTCTTTTATCCTATAGATGACATCTTCAAAATAGTGGACTTCATCAATCCAACGGAGATGTTCCAACTCCACGTTGCATTTAATCGTAGTACGCAACTTGATCAACTGTGGGATCATCAGAGTAATCTTGATTGTCGCCAACACCTTGTGTGTAGTACGCTTCATCGGCTTGCGCTTCACCGTACTGTTCGTCATAGTAATCAGTACCTGTAGAATAGTCTAACAAGAGATTGTACAAAAAGGAATGAGTTTCGAAGAAACTCAGTAAGGTAGTTAATCCATAATGACATAAATAACATGTGGCAGAATATAACAAGATGCAATGCAATATGAAACAGATAATGTATGTATGCATCTAAACTCTATGTATGCTGGTCTCTATGGCAGACATGCTTTAAGTCATAGCACCGTACTTCTTTAGGTGAGTCACACATACGGCTCCTGTTGATAGTGGGTCTGGCATCCCTCGGGACAAACCATGGCTGGGGGTTAAGTCAACTCTCTCTCACATAACCATTTGGTATAAGTACCAGCGCATGTCAGGGTAAAGCCTAGCCCAATGCAAGTCATCTACTCAGTTACATCAACTCAAGTCCAGATACTTCCATTCCTCGCCCCGGGCAATCATTTACAGTATCCTTGCCACTAGAGTCCTAATAGTCCCGAACTACGGATTCATCAACCCTATTGGTTATCCACATATGGTAAACGGGAAGCTCTCATGTCCTCTCACGGGTTGGTTACCGGTCTTAAGCGCCCATGAGCCCAAGTCTAGCCATATGCAACCCTCCAATACATGGCCCCCACAATGTGATTCCCGTACTCTCACGGGTTGGTTACCGATCTTGAGCGCCCGTGAATCCCCATTGCTGCCACGGGTCGTTCGGTCTCAATACCCTTCCGAATCGGGTCTGATATAATGGGGACATCCTAGCCAAACACTGCTAGACAGTCCTAGGTATGACAATCAATGATTCGGGAAAGCGTCGATGGGCAACCCCAGAAACATCCCATACTATTTCCGATAATGTCCAAGGACAGAATTGTCAAAAGGACACCTCTCAATCCCAAACCATACCTAATCAGACGCATTCTCAGATCAGTCATGACATACACAATCAGCAGGTCATCATATATCAGAGAATATAAAGTCATGATCTAATCATTAAACAATATAGTAATAAGCAATTCATATAAGCCTAAATAATAAAAAAAAACATAAGCAAGTGCTACTATTCTCACAGTAGTATATCAAAAATATAAAGTATAACAACAGTAAGTAAACTCATAGTTTCACAAAGTAGAAGCCAGAGAGTATGCGATCTATGTAGTTAAGGAGATAACTGTCCTTACCTTCTAACTCGTAAAGGAACTTATGGAATCAAGTAAGACCTTGACTAAACCTGATAAGAAGGTCCTAAACAAGTGTATACAACATATTAGGAAAGATACATCAAAGGAAAGATATCAAATCAATAAAAACAGACCAAGAATGAGGTTGTTGTACTCATTGGTCGATTGATTGGTCTACTGTCCCAGTCGACCAACAGAGACAGTGGCCTTCAAGAATCAGAACTTTTAGAATAAGAAACCAAATTTGGTGGTTCAAAAGGGGACAAAATAAGGGGGAAACTACAATAGCAACATCCTAGTATATAGGGGACATCAAACCACCACTCAAATTAAGTTTCCAAGTTACAACCTAGGAACCAAAAAGTTAACCTAATTAGGTTAAACATGGATCATGAAGAAAATATAGTATGATTAAGGATAAAGAGTTAGGGGATGATAGGTTACAATTCTTGTAAGGAAAACAAAGTGGTTGGCTTCTAACATGATCAAAATATGGGTTCTTGGTTTTACCCAAGAAACTAGGGTTTCAACCCTTTTGGCTCTCATGAAAAGGTTGAGATCACAGGATAAAAGGGAAGTAAATTGTTGGCCAATAATAACAAGAAAAACATAGAAGATCATTTTAGATTAACATACATATTACCCATGAGGTTTCCCTCACATGGGAGGTTACCAAAGATTCCCAAAAATATCATACAAGGATTAGGGTTTCAAGGGTTAGGGTTTCAAGAATTCAACTGGCTAGAGCTAAGATCATGATGATGATCATAGATCTCAAGGAACTGAATGAAATAATGGAATAGATGGTTGCAAGAATGCAGCATCTCCTTCCTGATCTCAATCAAGAACAAAAGAAATTCAGAGGTAAAGAAGAAAAAGAGAGCATAGACATACCTTTGATGCAGGAGGATGAAGACCACTTGAGTTCTTGTGAGAGATCAACTAAGGATGCAAGGGAATTGATTAGAATGGAGTTCTAACTCGTTCCAAAGGCTTAGGAGGTAGATGAGGTGGAGTATTCCCGAGATTAGACTTAAATAGAGTAGCCACGACCTAATTAGCAAAAACTGAATCAATTGGTCGATTGATTGGTCACCAATCAGAACAGCAACTTCAAAATGTGGATTTGAAGGCTCAGATCAAGTCCAAATATCAAGGGGTTTTGCACACACCTAAAGTGACTTACCTAGTAGATAGAAATGCCTTCGAACAAATACAGAGAGCACTCCAAGTCCATTAACTAATCAGATCTTCAACAGGGTGCAGTTTCCATAATTGGAGCACTGACATCAACCCTCATGGATTTCAATCTAGCCACCAAGTCTTCTACAGAAATGGCCCAAAGCTGACTTCTTGCCTTACTTCGGGTTGTCGGACCTACAAACAACAGGGTTTCCTTTGACAAAATCTTCATAATCTTTGATATCTATCTTTGAAAAGAGGTCGTGGGTTTGACTCTTGCTAAGGCATGTTAATATCCCCATTCCCAGAACATTTTATATTCCTTAAAACTAGGGCGGCCAAATAGTGGTATTTCACATGTGAAGTGAGAGAAATAAGGAAAAAATATGAGAGTGTTTTAAATTTTAAAAAATTGGTTCAATGATTTAAGTTCCAATTCCAAAACCAATCATTTTGATTCCCTTATGTGTTGACTTCAACCTATTACTATATGTTCTTAGCATAATTGTCAAGTGGCCGTTCAAGAATCAAAGCTTGGTTGCTGTTAGTTGATATCTTTGAACTGCGTTTGCATTGGTAGAACCCTAATTTGGTTCCGTTGTTCTTGGATTCAGGATCAAATCATTCCAATTAACAAATTGATCCCAAGAATCATAAATAAAACCACTGGATGATACCCAAATAATGTACTTTTAACTCATAGCTTATGTTTCACAAATAATTATCTCTCTCTTTCTCAAATTTTAATAGAATATAAATGCTTTTTCATACGTGAAGAAGAGAGATCTCATGGGACCACCCTCCTAAGCAAACTTCGTTTACCTTATTAAATATATAGCTCGGAAACTTTATGAGCCTTTTTTTTTTGGGAGTGGGGAATCAAGTTCACTCTAATTACATCTTTAAGGGTAGCTGTTACATATAATTTAAACATAAGGTGCGGCTTCGTCCTTGGCCTCGAGGACAATCGAACTCTAACCTCCTATTTAGGAGTTGTGGTTAATTTTTTACCAATGGAACCACCCCTTAGAGTTACACTATGAGCCATTTATCAAGCATGTCTTTTGAAAGCTAGTATTCTCTTATGGTGATCCTAAGCTTTCCTTCTTAGGATTTTAATTACTCTTGTAAACCAAGGACTTGGCAGAATAAACTATCTCAAACAATCTTCTCTAAGTTTATCATGAATTTAAATTTGAAAGTAATACTCCCAACTTCACAATGGAGAAAAGAGAGATTTCAATATATTAATACCATTATGAATGTAAGAAGTTGATTCCATTTTTGGTACGGTACCTTACCAATCATTTTTGGGCTATATCAGTAGACATTTATAATCCGTTCGCCAACATACTTATATGGTTGGTAGATATATAACAACTCACAAACCATAATAAAAATGTATATAAGAATGGATTATTGTTATTTATATGTTAATGCCACCCCAGCCATTGGAGAGTTTGAAGGTTTTTAAGCCTTTTTCATTCGAATAGATAAGGCTGGCTACACCTACTAACCAACCACCTTGGTTACTACTTACCCATGCATGGGTTCATGTGGAAAATTGTTTTCAGGTACTCAGTTGTGGCGTTTCTAAACTTCTACACAACTCTACCAGCTCAATCTCAAATCAGACCAATTTAATGAAAGCCAAAAGAGTACTAGAATGGTACCCACCAGCCACCAGCCACCAGCCGTGTCTGAGACACTCATAAGCGAGAAGAATCAAAAGGACATGTAAGGTAAGGTACGGTTGACGAGGAAAGTTGTCCGATCAGCTTCAGCTGCTTTGTGGGGGACAGGATGAGGGGTTACATGTGGTTCCCGGCTGGGCGAGGAACTCTGGCTCCGTGTGAGCTAGCATTGTCTTTGCTAGCTAGTTCGAAGTTGGAATTTGGAAGAGTTCATCAGTGTGCTAAAAGCTTTGAAGCTAACGGAATAAGTTGAATCAAGCCATTTAATTTATCATAATATTTTAAGATAGTCTAATCTAGTGCTCTTACACCAAATTGTCAAATTGAGCCATGGCTCTTGGGCATGAGCCCACCAAAAGGATCCGGGCCGACCAATCTTTGTTAATTTCTTTCTCATCTCCCAGAGAAGCTGGGGGAAAACCTTCTTCTTTCTTCTCCTCCTCCTCATGTCCCCAACACAGATTTTACTACCTTCCAAATACCATAGACCATTAATGCAATCTATGTTTGATTTTGAGTTTGATTTTGATTTAGATCAAATTCTATGATTCATATTGGATGTTGAAGTCAAAACCCTCAAGAAAGAATTTGGTTCATTTTTATCCAGTCATTTTCAAATGCTCGAATAGTTCAGCTGATGTGGACTCGAATCTAACGACTATTCGATCTGTTCTCTTGTGAAAGTCAAACTTGGCCGTCTATGTCATTGGTGACTGATGGTCGTCATAACCTCATCATCACAGTTTTACACGTCAAAATGGCATTTCCTTTTGTGATTGTATAACCGTGCCCTAGCCTATATGAAACCTAATATAAGCAAGCAATAACACAAGTATTGTTGACGGAGTTCGGCTCTTGCAAGCCTACATCTCCGGGATTCAAGATAGAATCCAATTCACTATGATCTTGACAAGGTTACAGACTTTTTGGGAAGAAAGAGAGATACAAAGATAACCTATTTCAGGCAACCATTGAAGCTCAAACTCCCACCGAGTGTTCCTCTTTTCGAGCTGATCAAAAGCCCCTTCTCAAAGCATCAAAGATCCTTCAGGAAGCCATCACCGTAGCAGGAGGAAGATGGAACCGCAGCCATGAACGAGCAAAGGAAGAACTCAGAGGAAAAACCCCAAATCCGCAGAACCCAAAACCCAATTTTCCATATATGAAATGAACCAAAGCCAAAGACTCATATACAAAGACATGAACCAACCAGTTCAACCATAAATCACTTAAATAAGTGAAAGGTCCAAATTACCCCTAACAAATCTCCCCCTTAATCTGTACATCTAATCAACAACCATAGTAGACTGGATTACAACCGTCATCATCCAAGTGTACCTGCACAAACAAAATCAAAAGAGACCACAGTACAAAGCAAACAAAATTTGCAAAATACCTAGACATGCATTAACCATGCAACACTAAAGGACTCAATTCAAATACACCATGCAACATACTACACCAGGTAGAGAAACCCATAATCAATAACTCATGATTCACAACTCAATCAAATAACCATGAAGAGTACACATGCACACACCAGGCATATATCTCACAAAAGAAATAAACAGAACAAGAGTCATAAAAATTTGGGCAGCATCTCCCCTAAAACTGCAACATATGCAAACTTGATAAACATACACAAGACATACCTGGACATCACCACACCAAATGTAAATGAAAAACAAAGTATATAATCTCCACAAGTTGTAGTAACCCACCACATAGACTTACTCATGCCAACCAAAGCATAATAAATATATAATTTAAACAAGTAAGACTTTAAACAAGAGACAAGTATAAACTTCAAGAAATCCATGGTGATACCCAAAGCCAACCTAGATTAACAGAACCTCACAAACATCAACAGATAAACAACATGGATCCAGATAAAATGATAATTCCAAAACAGCCCATGATCTAAACAAATGCTTACAATATAAGCCAAGTCTAAAACATATCACATGATACATAAGAGAACTTCACAACTAGAGAAGAGAGATTTGAACAATTCAAATATATAAAACATGACAAGTAAGCATAAATCTCTCCCCCTCAACCAATAGATCCCAAAACTTAGGAAAATTCCTAACATATCCAAATACTTTCATTTCAAATTCTGATTTTAAAAACCTTCCCCAATAGGCCAAGCAACCAATATGTAAACCACATAAAGGCAGATATAGGACACAGAAAATGAAATGAAAAACTAGAGGCAACTGTCAACCTAAAATGCAAAATACAATGCAAAAGACTCAAACATCAAATCTTATATATCAATGCCAAGGGTATTCAAATGAAACCACAACAGGATTCATTAACAAGTCATATTTTCAAATTCAGTTGTTAAAATGCCTAAAGAAGTTGCAAATCATTCTTTCTTCTACATTAATGTAAAGAAATACAACAAGTATTCAATTACCCATTAAAATAATGAAGAGAGTAACTCAGGATCGCAAACACTCTTATAGTCTTACATTTAACAAACAAGATGAAAATAATCTAGACAAACCCAAAAAAGACAATCCCACTCCTAATCCATCACTGGTCTACTACCTCTACTCATCCAGGACCTCTCCACCCACTCACTACAAGGACGAGCACAAGTCAACAACTAGACATACTCAGGTCACCTAGAGTAGATACCAAACCAGAGATAAAAGAAGTAAACTCAATAAGACTTAACAACTCTAACCTACAAGACCAGACTCAAGGAACACATAAAGTCTAACTGCAAACAAGAGATAACCTAACCAACAAAACTGGTGCAAGTCATCTTACCAGACAACTCCATAAATCTGATAGTTTAAATAATTATTCCCACTCAAAACCATACAAGCTGACAAAACCATATCCCCTGAATCTGAACATGCTACTTTAAAAAGGGGGTGGGAAGAGCCCATAACAAACTTCTTGTGGCGTCTCACCTCGATAATAAGGTAAGTGGAAGGTGTATATTGTTAATAACAGACAATCAAGGGTTATATCGTGAACCACTTGGATTAGCACAAGCCAAAACAGAAGTCCTAGCATTAAGAGAAGCAATAATCCCTGCCTTTGCAATTGATACAGTCTGTTGTTCCATCACCTTTGGAGGTTCAATGACAAAAAGAGTAAGCAAGCAAAAATTTGAACAGTGTTTCATCAAGTGATGACAAAGGAAAAGTAGATAAAACCTCATGAAGCATGCTCCGTGCACAATCAGACATTTTATCAAATTCATCTATGCAGCATATGCCTTTGTCACTTAGGACCAAGGCCCCACTTTCAAGAACCTGAAGTTTTTACAATGATGTCAGAAGCCCATTTTGAATTGAATACCGCATCATAAATAATACAAAAATTCCTATGAGATATCATACCGTTTCACCTGTTTCGGGGTCTTTGGCGACATATGCAGTCAAACCAACTGCAGAACTTCCTCTTCCACTGGTGTAAATGCCACGGGGTGTGAGTTTGTGTATGTATTGAAGCAGCTGAGACTTACTGGTTCCAGGGTCACCAACAAGAAGTATATTGATGTCGCCACAAAAGCTAGCTCCATAAGGCAGCTTCAAAGCATTCCCACCAAACAACTGAAAAAATGAAAGCAATCTACAACATCAATGCAATTCTGAATGAAAGGAAGCACAGAAATTAACTGTAGCAAGAAACATGCAAGTGGAAGAAGTTCAGCTGGACAACCTGGCAAAGAAGGCCCTTTTTAACATCATCCAATTCCCATATGCTTGGTGCAAGGGATTTTGTTAGCTTGTCATAGATATCTGGCTGCTTTGCAAGCTCTTTCAATTGCTCTACCTAGAAATCACAAGAATAAGTATTAGTAGTCAATAACAAAAGAATTATATCACTAAATATGATAGGGGGGGGGGGGAGACTGATAACTCAACCAATCTACCTTTTGGTCATAGTCAACCGGGAAGTCCTCATCATGTTGCGAGATCCATTGTCAATATCTATAGGATCGTCAGCCCGCATCCTTGATTTATCGGTCTTCTTTAGATGAAGACAATCAATATATGTCTGCCATTAGTGGATAAACTCTGTAAGTCTTAGTAACATTTTCTGCCGTTAGCTCTAGTAATAATTTTAAGTACGGTTATAATATGTACCTTGAATAAAGATTTTACAGTTCTGTGTGCTGGCCCAACTCTAACGCTCATTGCCTTGTAAATCCCAGTGACCTGGAGGACAAATCAAGGCTTGACGGTTAAGAGGAAAATTAATACAACTCACATGAATCCCATAAATTTCCAATTTGCTGCCCTACCTCAACTCTATCACCTGGCTTTCCAGCATCCACGAGTTTATCATGCATCAACAAGCTCACAGTATGAGGTGTTCCTCCCTCGGGGATCTCATCTGGTGTCTCCTGTAACCTCACAATCTGCTTATCCGCAAACCTGGTTTTCACATCAGAACCTAATGTAAATGCAATTACTGTTAGGGTTAGGTTTAAGCACAAGGTTGCTTAAAGCATTACACCCTGAGTATCTAGATTGGAATACGCAGACCGCTGCTTCTAGCTAGTATTTATAGTATAAATACTGAATTCTATTGGTAATTGGACTCTCCTACAAAGGCCCATTACACAGTTAGATCGTAACTAATCTAATGGCTCATATTAGAACATAAGTTGAGTATGACTCAAATACCTCAACAATAAGTTGGGTATAACTTGAGTACCTCAACACAAGTTGGGTATGACTCAAGTACATCAACAATCTCCTCCTATGTTCTACATATGGCTCTAGCATTAGTCCCAGAAATGTAATATTCAAACTCAATACAGAATCATTCATAACTTTCCAAAAGATAATAGTATTCAATAAAATCCAAAAGAACACTTTGAATCAAAACATGAGTTTTAGAACAAATCTAAACCCAATCTAATTAGAAGTTCTTCTTGGATTGAATTACTTATTCTCACAAAGAACAATACAATTGTTCCTTGCATCCTTGAACGATTTACTCTTAAAGTGAATCTTTCCTATCGAGATCCATCCTGACAGCTTTGAGTGATTTTACTTGTCAAATAAATCTTTCGTGGTAAAGTTTAAATTAAAGCCCAAGGCGACCACAGGCGGCAGGCCCCGCGGGCCGCCGCCCCCCCCCCCCCGGCGCCGCGCCACCCTTGGGGCCCCCCGTTGGCGCCTTGGGGGGGCGCCGGGCGGTTTTCCCTCTTTTGGCCCATCAAGCCAGAGGATTGGATTCGCTCCTCCATTTTTGACATACATTGCAAAGTTACCAAAATATGAATTTCATAATATATGAATTCAATCATTTGCATAAATATCTAGCTCAATCAAAAGAACTTAGTACAACCCACATGATGACTGAAAAATCATTCGCATTCTCATCAAGTTTATATACACAAACAAGATCTAAATGGTTTCTTTTACAAGAACCATTCCATGTTTCTATTTGAAATCATGTTTAACATAATTTGCATTCTCATCAAGTTTCTATACAATAACAAGATCTAAATGGTTTCTTTTACAAAGAACCATTCCATCTTTCTATTTGGAATCATGTTCAACATAATTTGCATTCTCATCAAGTTTCTATACAAGAACAAGATCTAAATGGTTTCTTTTACAAAGAACAATTCCATGTTTCTATTTGGAATGTTAGAGTTATCGTGTCCAACATAGTTTATTGGTTATATCATCAAATTTGGAATGATAAACCTTTCTATGGAAGACATATCATCAGATGTGGAATGATATAAAGATAACAATAACATCATCGAAACATATCAACAATTTTCATATTCCTTGAATGGAATAATAAGGTAATCAAGCTTCATACAAAGGCTGTTACATCATCAATGTGGAATGATTTCACAAACCTCTATACTCCACAATCCTACCAAATTATCTGAAATATGCAAATTGTCATGAATGCTAACTATGGCTAGATGAAATTCGAACAATTCAAAATAACATATAATTGGATTAAGACATATCTATCTATATGGTCTTTAACCCCATCTCCCCCACAATTTTGAATGTTCGATTTGTATTTCAATCCCTTTGTAAGGGCATCTACCATGTTCTATATTGATCAACTAAAGTGATCACTTCTTGTTTTATTAGATAATTCAGCACAACCTGCATTAGCCTAATTTGTCTCCTCTTACCATTAAAGAGTGAGGTATTAGCTATCATTGTTGTTGCTTGATTATCACAAAACAAACTTCAAGTTAATCATAAGAAATATCCAGAATCAGATCTTTTATCCACTCTCTGCCTTATCTCTCCTGAGGCTAGAGAATATAATTCTGATTCCATAAAAGATAGAACTCAAAACAATACAAGTTCATCTATTAAATTTCCTTTTAACAGCCACTTCACCTAGTGTAAGAATAATCACTAGTAGATTGTTGTTTCTATTTCTGAGCAATAAGATGCATCAAAATTATCCTTCTAAAATTTGAGAATGTCCAATTTAAAGAAGAGCTTAGTTTGTAATACCCTTAAGATATCTCATTAACCTTTTGAGGGCATTCCAGTGCTCTGTACTAGGATTACATGTGAAGCAACTCAGCATGCCTACTGTATAGGCTATGTTTGGCCTAGTGCAACTCATTGCATACATAAGACTACCAATTAGTTTAGATATTTTAACTGATTCACAGATTTACCATCTTTCGGTACAGACTGTTATAATCATATGGTGTCTCTATTGGTTTGCATCCACTGTATCCCCATCTAGAAAGTAGTTTTTCAATACAACTAAATTGGTTCAGGGTAATTCCCTGCCCAGAAAAACTTACTTTCATACCAAGAATGATGTCTACAACACCAAGATCTGTCATATCAAATTCTTTAGCTAAGGTTTCTTTGATGTCACTCACTACAAAATGATCAGAATCAAGAATCAGCATGTCGTCTACATATAAGAAAATAATTATGATCATATTCAATACAGACTTATAGTAAAAGCATTTATCAAAATTACTCATTTGAAACCCAAAGCTCTTTACTTATTTTGTCAAAATTTTGTGCCATAATTTATATGCTTATTTAAGATCAAATGATTAAATTAATTTATAGTCTTTATATTCGAAACCTTTCATGACATACCCTTCAAGTTTATTCATGTAGGTTCTATAATTAATATACTCTTTGTCCATATCATTCACTCTATCAGAATCCACAAGATTTAAAACCGATATGAATAATTTGATATTAAACAAAAAACTTAGAGACATGTCCTTTTTATTTACAAGATCAAGAATCAATGACACAAAAATCATGAGACTGAATCAAAAACACATTAGTGTCTATAGAACAAATTTAGACTCTTTCATCCAAAATTTTGTGTTCTCTTTCTTGCATTGATTTTAGACCCAATTAAGGTCTCTAACTTGGTCATGGTAATTGGACACACATATCCATTCAATTGTTCTCTCTCTTCCCCTCTTTTTTTTTTTTTTTTTCTTCAAAAAAAATGTTAAAAAAAATTCTTGATAGAAGAGAGTATCTCATCAAGTTTCTATCTGGATTTCGATAGTGATAAAGCCATCACTTTGTTCCCTTTATTCGAATCCTTTCTTTTTGTATACTAACAATAGAAACGTAAAATAAATAGCAACCCAAATAAGATGGGTCTCTTATTTCAAATTTCATGGCTTAAGGGTTCAATTTGAGGTTTTTCAATCAAATATTACCCATCTAATATACCATGCATATAACCACAAGAAGGGGCTTTGATCAGCTAACAAGCTCAACCACTTAAGAGAAATCATATACTAGATTTCATAACCAATTTTCTTTATACATAATATATATATATATATATATATATATATAAATCGAAGGAGAAAAGATAGAGATCAAAGAAACCTTAGATCAGACTCCAAAGCTTTCTTTTCACACTATCAACGTCTCTCACAAAAGCATCAACATCGCAAGTTTCAAATAACGAAAACCTTTACTTCCGTGCTTGCATTATTCTTTGTCCTCCGGTTTTTCTCCGCGAAGCAAAATGAGGATGTCGATTGGATTTTGAAACTCGAGTTTTCCGCTCTCAAGCACACTGACTGAAATTTTCACAGAAAAAACAAAATGCTTTAAGATTGTTAGGGTTAGGTTTAAGCACAAGGTTGCTTAAAGCATTACACCTTGAGTATCTAGATTGGAATACCCAGACCGCTACTTCCAGCTAGTATTTATAGTATAAATACTGAATTCTATTGGTATTTGGACTCTCCTACAAAGGCCCATTACACCGTTAGATCGTAACTAATCTGATGGCTCATATTAGAACATAAGTTGAGTATGACTCAAATACCTCAACAATAAGTTGGGTATAACTTGAGTACCTCAACACAAGTTGGGTATGACTCAAATACCTCAACAATTACATGGGGCAAATGGACAATCAGTATCAAATTAAAGCTTTACCTGCATCGATTATGGACCAATGACAGAATCCGGAGTCTGGCACTCATGTCTCCCGCACTTAGTTGGTTCATTTATTCGGCCTATAAATTCCATTGTTAAAGAACAAACCAACAATTGGTACCACAAGTTTACATCACCAAATATGAGAACACGAAACAGGCTTGAACTGATAACTTACCTCGGTCTACAACTATAGGGTCGGAGTAGAACCCACAAACAAGGCATCTGAATACAACTTCCCTGATTTCAAGTATTATGGAACTACAACGGATGATCATACCTTTCACAGAAACCATCTTCTCGATGTCTGGTCGTATGAAATCCAAAAGCATTAGAAGTCTTAATATGATATACAATTAACTTTCTCAGTGATGTTAAATTAAAAAATAAGAAAGAGAAGCTGACCTAATGGGTTAAGATTCCTCATGGAAATTGACGTTTTGAGGTTGAAAATTTGAGCTTGGATGTGCTTCTCGAACAGAGGTTTGATGCGGCTAACCAAATCCATGAGAACAATATCGAAGATTGCCAGCACCTCTAGTGGGTAACGAACTGTGAAATCCCCCAGATTTCTACCCCTTTAACCCATGGTTTTAAGACCGAGAACCTGGGCCTTGATTCGGCGACAATCATGGACCATTAAATTCGAGCCCAAAGGATTGGAAATTGAACCAATGTTGGTAGATGACCCTTATGATGACTCAAAAACTCTCTTAGAGTTTAAGTGAAGAGAGAAGATTCATCACGATGGTGTTAAAAGGCGGTTTTAGCATGTTCATAGATCAGCGATGGATAATCCAATTGACACAAATAAGGTATCAAATCGAAGATCGTCGAAAGACCTTTCCAACGAGCCTAAAATCACTGAATTCCGAGTCTGTTTGGGGGTCCAACCATGGATGGAAAGTTGGGCCAGTTGGGTGAACCAACCCCCCACCCTATTTTCCATTTAGGGGCAAAAACGGAATTTCGGATTCTTAAACCCTATTTTATGTTTTAACTCATCCGTAGCCACATTTTATTTTACAAGAACGACTTTGAGGCTGCGGGAAGAGGAGAAACGAAAGAGGGGGCGATTTCCATTCTTCCGGAGGCATTCTGTGATTCGAATCTTCACAAAAACTTCAAGAAAGGTTAGTTGTCTTTAATCATTCTCTTACTCACAATTTTGTGAGTATTTTCTCTCCTTTCATTTTGAGGAATCTTGAAAGGGAAGCATGTTAGGTTGAATGCTTACTTCTCAATCCTTTTTTTTAATAACCATTTCTAGTATGTGAGTTATTGGTGCAATCCCATGATAAGGGTGATTCATTTTGACTCTCTAGGTTCCCCACGGGTGATTTATGAGAGCCAATTTGGGGCATTTTGATTTGGGTCAAATTGAATCAAATTGAGGACACCCTTGTGATCTCTTTATTGCCAATTAATTTTCCCCACAATTTTGTTTCTTTTTGACTTCAATTAAAGACGAAATTATAACTTTTAGCCGATTTAGGTTAAAAGGGTGAATTAGAACCTAGTGTTCTATTTGGGGTTGTTACGAGAATATTTTTAGATATTTTTCTAAACCCAAATTAACTCCTATTTTTATTTTGTTAATCCTTTTGCATGATTAGGGTAAATTACCCAAAGGTTATTTCCTTGTGGGAAGAGAGTATTGATCTGTGGAGAAAATATCAAAGTAAAAGGTGAGGAATAACCAACCCATTATATTTAATTGATAGTTGTTATTTTATATCTTTTGTTAAATATGAATTGCCATAATATATGTTTATCATTATTACTTATGATGTTGCTCCTTGCTTTGAAATCTATTAATGTTGTTATGATATGGAATGTGAATGTATGTGAAGGGAGAAGAGAAACATTATTATTTCTTCTACCTTGTATTATCTGCTTGGGTTGTGGGTTCGCCCATCGCCCTAGTTATGTGATTGCTTAGTTGTGGTTGGGGAATGGGGAATGCCCTTTTGGCATTTCTGCCATAGGATACCAAAGGAGGCAGTATGGGACGCATTCCTATGGTGCCCTTGACGCTTTCCCTAATTACTGGTTGATATATTTAGGTCATGTCTAGAAGTGTTGGGCTTGGTGACATCTTGAGTACTACTACCCTTCCGGTAGGGGTATTGAAATCGGTTAACCCGTGATGTCAATGGCTAGGTCCTGTGAGCATCAAGCAGGCCCACTATCATCATGAGATGGTAGGGTTGCATATAATAGACAAGGGCTCATGGGCGCTCAAGACCGGTGAAATGACCCGTGAGAGGACATGGAGAGCATCCTGTCCATTATATGTGGATGACCATAGGGTTAGGGGGTCAACGTAGTCCAAGTTGGTTGGTGCCATAGGATACGTTGATTCTAGGTGGGAAAAGATATCGATCGAGTTGGTTGGTGCCATAGGGGAAGTATCCAGACCATATGTAGTACGAGACCGTATGACTTTGCATTGGGCTTAGAGTAATCCTTGACACGCACCAGATCTTATACCAATGGTGATGTGAGAGAGTGTTGACTTATACCCCAGCCACGGATTGATGTGACTTGACCCAATTGCCGCGGAGAACCCAACAGACGTGCTTGAGTGGCGTGAGGGAAGAGTGATGAGACTGCCCAAAGAAGACTGGTGTTTGACATAATGCGTGTCTACTTTAGAGACTACATTATAGAGTTAGGAAACTCATATCATCACTTTGCATTTGTTTATTTATATTATTAAATACATGTTTGTCTTATGAATGTTGACATGGAACTTGTATGAAGATATGATGTGATTGTGTTACCTCACTGAGTTCTATGAACTCATTCCTTTGTTTTGTTGTTTCTTTAGACTGTTCTACAGGTCATGTGGACCCTTATTTCATTGCGGATCCCTTATCAGGTGGTAATCAAGACGGTGAAATTGGAGAAGAAGTGGAGGCACATGACGCTTCCTGTTCCTGCCAAGACTGCTCTTATGGAGAGTCTTTTCCTTAGAATCCTTTAGATTATTTCCGCTGCAACGTTATACAATCTTTCTTTTCCGTATAACTCGATGTTTAGTTTGAAAGGGAGTTTTGAATATTGTAATCCTTTCTTTTCATTCTTGATTATTAAATACTTGAACTGATTTATTTATTGTCCATTTAATTATGCTATATCATGTTTTGTATGGATTTGTCACTGAACCTAGATTTTGCGGTGTATCACCCCCACAGGTATTCGGGTATTACCAGATCCGGCTGGGTGGGGTGTGACACGAACCATCTTGGTGTAGAGGTCGAAATCGTAGTCGTATACATCCTGAGCATCGACATCGAGTGATTCCCCTTCCACATCAAGAATGTGATGAATTGCCCTCATGTATTTCCCCTCGGTGTGAGATGGGTGGTCTCTGAAGTGTCTCAGGAACCGGAGAATGGCAGCATTAACATCCTCTACGCTGATGTTGGTTCCCCAAACAAACATTGGAGGGGCTTCTTCCGCATCGTCACCTTCTCCGCCCTCCGAAGACGGTGGTGCATCGTCAGTCGACGTGGGAGTAGCAATTGGGGTAACCCTAGAGCCGTTCCTCCTAGACCTCCTACTCTGAGTACTTGAAGGGGTTGGAGTCGCATCCATGGCACCAAGTCGAGAGGGCAGTGGAGAAGGAGTGAGAGATGCGCGTCTTCGCCTTCTGCCATCAGGGTTGCCGCCGAGAGATGAGAAGGTGTTACCAATCGGACTTGAGTATGAATCGTCCGGAGAAGAAGGCCCTACAATCGAAATCATCCAACAAAAAACAATAGTTAGCACTATGAGGTCATCCTTATCAAATGAAACGGCAAAATTGTCAGCAGATTTCACAACGAGAGATGTCGAGGATAGTGTTCGCACCGCCTCTGGTGTTATTGTGAGTAGAATCAGAAGACATGGTGGCACTTTGGAAGAACAGCGAAAAACTATCGATAGAAGAATACACCAAGTGATGGAGTTTCCCTCGCCAGTACCACACAAAGCAGGAGCTTCTCGGACGATGATCTCCGCAAGGGTCTAGGTTTCTGGTGGCTTTGGCGGGAAATGACTTCCCCATTCCCGCCCAAAATGGTTTATAACGTATAGCAGTGATGATATTTTTTTCTTTTCTTTTCTTTATTTTTTTCCTGGACAGGCGCTTTTTTATGTATATTTGATAATTAGATTGTTGTAATTGTTTGGAGGATAGGGGAACTCCCAAGTAACAGGGCAAAGTACTCTCGCTCAGTTGGATGTTGATATGCCACATGGCACACTAAGAGATATATACTACAGGATCATTGTACAATAGACGATATTTTCCCCATCTTAAGGGATTTTTTATTTGCAGCTAAATGTCGAGATTCTGCCACATGTTTAATAAAGCATCCAACGGTGTTAAATCGACTAATTATGTTATAGATGTAAATAAACTTTTATTTTATATATGTAAATATATACTTTTATTTTTACATATATATGATCTTTATTCATATCATATATATATATATATAAATCTTTTCCCTCTTTCTCTATAACTATCATTCATACCTCATTTCTTTTCCTTCCCTGACATCACAAGCACCACAACAACCACCACCACGACTTATTCCTTGCAACAAACTCAGTCACAGTTTACATTTTGATCAACCTCATCACATTCTTCATCACTTTTGGTTCTATAACTCCATCTACTGGTGGCCTCTCATTCAGGACACCACTCTTTGGTTAGCGACCCGCAGAGTTTTGCAGCCAGAGCTCACTTACTACATCTAACCTAATTGTTGGTTCTAAAGCCTATATATTGTATTATAAAACTGTACTTTTAAACCCATGATTCCGTTTGTTGAAGGGAACTATATGGTACTAGCAGTGCAATGGTATGTGATTATTCACCTTCAAGACCAATTAACAAAAAAGCCCAAATTTTGAAAATTTTGCAATCCATTTTGAATCGATCGAGATGTTTTGAGGGTTTGATATTGCAACGGATTATCCATAGAATAACATAAGAATGGAAATACTCAAAATCCCTATTGTTGCGTCTAGAGCTAATTTGATTATTGCAAGCCATTGATGAAGGAGATAATCGTGAAAGATGTGGAGGTGACCTTGGAGAGTTCCATTAACCAAGAGCATGACATTTGGAAAAATTAGGGAGTCAAACCTTAAATGTCTCTATGGAACTTAATGATCCCCGCATCTAAATCTCTGAAATTCAATGAAGCCGAACAAAGAAGGAGATTTATATATAGAATTGGAACGACTTCTTAAGGAGAATCCAACTTACAAAAAGAGGAGAGAGACTTTAGGGGGGAGGGAGAGAGAGGAATGGGTCAGTAATGTTGGAATACTTGTTCCTTTTAACAAATGGAATCACGGTTTAAAAACGCAAATTTAGAATACTAAAAGTCTTGAGTTTAAAGCAGTTTGGTTGGTGGTTACCGTTTTAATTCACACAAAATGTTTTGATATATATTTACTAAAAAAAAGAAAGTTTTGATATATAAAATGGCATACAAAATGTCGGAAAACCCGAGTACGAGCAAGGTTCGACATGTCGACCCGTGTCGCCGTGTCGGACCCTGGCGACACGGCCGACATGTCGCCCGATTTCTAAAACCTAAATGTCTAATGTTTTTATAAACCTAAATACTAACGTCTTCTTCAGTGATTCAGTCTTCTACGGTTCAAGAGTCAAGACATCAGGTTTCTCTGCATCTTTCTTTCCTTTCGGGTTAATCGCCGGCAGCCATCGAAAGTCCAAAGACTCCAACCCACTCGATCTCCTCCTCCTCCGGTGGCAACTTTCTCTCCTTCCCAGGGATACTCGCCGTCAGCCATCCCAAACCACTGGATCTCCTCCTTCTCCTCTGGTGGCTGGTTGTTTGAGGTTGTCGGTGGATGGTGGCGTTGTGATCGTCATATCCGGTGGATGGTGGCGTTGTGATCGTCATCTGGGGTTTCATTTTTTGTGATCGAATCTGGAACGGGAGAGGACCTGGATGGAGAGTCAGGGTTTTTGCGTTGTTCTTTAAAGCCGTGGAGGGGTTTGGGTTGGGGTGGAAGTGGAACTTGGAAGCCATGGATGGCTTCGGTCGGAGAAGAAATTCTGGTTTGATCAAGGGGCTGAAGCCCTCCTGTCTGTCCATGTGCTTCTCCCTCCCTCTCTCGACCTCTGCAACATCATCGCCAGTGGTGGTCAAGTGGTGGGTGGATCGACACAGGTCACCTCTTGTCTGTCTGTGTGCTTCTCTCTCCCTCTCTCGACCTCTGCAACATCACCGGATTTCACCGCCGGTGGTGGTCAAGTGGTGGGTGGGTCGACACAGGTCAAGATTTCGATATATCGCATGGTATCGGCGACCTATCGCCGGGTATCGTCGACATATCGCCGGGAATCGGCCGACTTAATGTTAAGTCGGTGTCGCTGGGGGTATCGTGTCGCCCCCCAGCGACACCTCGAAATTTCGCCCGGTGTCGGCGATTTATAGGTACCATGAGTACGAGCGAAAAACACATGACGCGTACGTAGATAGAAGTCTAGAACTTCGCAATTCTTCCGTTCTTCAGTAAGGTCCTGTTTCTGATTGCAAGATTGCAATCCATATTTCGCAAGGGTTGAAGTTGTTGAATTTAAATATTGTATTTCCCGAAGGGCCTGAACCACTGTGTATGAGAAAGAAAGCATTTCCTGTCGATCAGGATCTGCAGAGACAGAGGCTAGCGAAAGATGAGGAAACGAGATTTAGCCATTCTGTTACTTGCCGCCTTCGCCATATTCTTCTCTCTTCAGGTGTTTGGTAACTTCTGCATTTTCTGTTAATCGTATTGAAGCTTGTTAAGTTCCACAACCCTAAACAACTACTCGACCATCATAGCTTCGGAATTCAATTTGTTCCGTTTAATTTTATGTATCACAATGTGAACAGCGTTTTATCTCAGTTAATCCCTTCCTGTTTATAATCAATCTTTTCAATTATTCGTATGAGTTAACGAGATCATAACCCGAGCGAGTAAATGGAAGCGAGTTTAACATCACACGACTAGGGGAGCGCTTTGTTCGCATGAAGCGGCGACCCGTTCAAGGAAGCTGGGTTCACTTTCCGAGGACCCACGATTCAATATGGCTGAGCGGCTACCCTTCCGTTGTTGCCGACCTTAATGGCGCGGAGTAGGAACCTCGTGGCCCCTGGCCAAATCCGGTATTTTCAAATTATTTGTGTCCCCAATGTGCGGCCCTTTTGTTGTTTCTGCTTGGGCCTCGTTGTGTGCCCTGTTTCTCTCTCCTTTCTTTTTTCTTTTTTTTTTGGGGTGTTGGGGGGTGGGGGGTGCCTGTTGCGGGGTTGGCTTTTCCTGCAACAGAATAGTGTTGGTGGCCCCTTTAACAGGTTGGGCTTTTCCCTGTGGTGGTTTGGGTTTTTTTCTCAGAGTCCTGTGGTTGGTTTGCGGGGTTTTTTTCTTTGCGTTTTCGTGGTCTGGGTGGCGAGGATTTGTGCATTCATTCCCGTTCCAGAAAAAGGTTTTGAAAATAGGGCATAATTGGAATCATGATCATTTCAACCGATGCTGATCTGATTTTTAGACCCCCACGGTTGGAGAGGAAGGGAGGAAGGGAGAGGATATTTTTCTTGGCTGTTGTGCGGTTTGTTGAAAATAATCACATTTTCTGGTTTAAAACTTATCTGAATGAGTCGATGCTTGAAATGAATGCAACAACATACATACTGTTGGACAGCTACATGAAAAAAAGTCACGACGACTTGGTAGGTCTGAGCTGTATCACTGGTCACCCTTCTTAAGATCATAGTCTAACATTTTACATTTGCCTCCTTGGGAGGCAATAATTCCTTGTGGATAGATCTTGAAGATGAAACAACCTAGGCCTTCTAGTAGTTGTTGCAGCCACTTGCTAGGCCATATCAAGAATGGGGATACATTTGACTGATGTTCAATAATTTCTTTAAAAAAAAAAAAAAGAATAAATAAAAAAGGAGTGGTGCTCATAACAAGAGAAATGGAACTTAGAAAAAGCAACTCTGAAAACTGGAGATCTTTATAGTGTATTGGATGTCCTCAACACAAATAGAATCATCCCCCAAGAATGTCCAAAAGATGTCTCTCTTAGAGAGATAAGACAGAAAATTAACTAGCTGTTACTGTCTGTAAATGCATTTTGAGTGACCTGTAACAAAAGATCACGACAATGCATGGGACGACACTCATCCATGTTGGTAGGATTCCATCGAATATTTGTCAGGGTACGTGTAAAATATGCCAGAACATTCCTTTACTCATTTTGAGTGATTTTTAACGAAAGATTGCCGATTTTGGCAACGCATTATTGGAGGACCTCAGTTTTGATGTTGGTAAGATCTCATTGTACATTGGACAGATTATAAGTATGCCAGAGTGCTTCTCAACTCACAGAGAAACAGCTTCCCAAGAGGGCCCAAAAGATGAGCCTGTTAGCTAGAGATGTAGGACTTGAAAAACTAGCTGTTTGTTTCTGACGCCCAATGCGTATTGGTGTTCCGCCGCCATCCCTTCTGGTATCTTCACTGCAAACCTAATAAGAACTCAAATCTTGTAGATCATTAGTAGAATACTAGAGATGTAAAGAACAAAAAAAACCAGAGACTAGTTATTTACTTCTGATCGACGACCATGGCACCGGCAAAACCTCCCTGAGTTGGTTTCCCGTCTCAGTATTCATCATTGTAGGACCAGATCTTCTTATTGCAATATTGTTCGATGTTTGATTTGCAAAGAGAGCATTGTCTGCAACATCCGACGAGGCAACCCACCCCAACTCGGTCTCCTACTTTGAACTTGGTCACATCAGAACCAACTTCCATTACTTCACCAACCACCTTGTGGCTTTTGAGAAATTAAAAGGAGACAAACAAGTCAGATACTTGAGCAACCAAATCTACAAACCCATTAATGGCGAGGAGTGAGGAGTGAGGAGTGAGGAGTGAGGTAATGAGTACCCAGGAACCATGGGGTAGTTGGACATGCCCAGATCATTCTTGATTTGATGGAGATCGCTGTGGCTGATCCCACAATAGATCACCTTGATAAACACATCTTCTGGACCTGTGTTCCTATTTGTTTCGATCAACAAATTTTGCAAAAGATTAGATGGGTTTCAAAGAGGTAATACATAATTAATTTAGATTTGAATCGAAAACATTTTCGTGTTGTACCTTAGAGTGTAAGTGTAGGGCGACAGAATCCCTGATGGGTCTCTTGCTGCCCACCCTGTTGTCGTTCTCTCCTTCTCGAGGGTACTCATTTTTCTCTGGATTGAATTCTCAAATTTGAGGTAGGTGGAGAGGGATTTGAGCTTCGACTTCACGAACAGGGAAGAGAAGCCAAGAAAATTCAATTAATAGCACTAAAGAGTAAAGACAGCGTAGCGAAGCTGCGCAAGTGCGGTAGGTAAGATAAGGTGGCGTGCGATACATCACGATCCTTCCAAATCCACATTTTCACCATTAGCTTTGGATCCAATCCACTAGGTCACCAACTACAGAATCGGCAATAAATTCCAAATTTCCAATACCCATTTCCAGAAAAAACATTAACCCACAAAATCTTATTGGGATGCAATGTGATGTGATTTCTAAATTTTAATGAATTGAAGGAATTGATCGCGTAATGGAAAGAAGCATTTGTCACATAATTCTTTTTTTTTTTTTGGTAAGGTCACATAATTCATTTTTATTGATAGAGAAATCGGATACTCATCTTAGGTATCTTATAACTTTACAGTATTTATTTATTCATACACACACACACACACACACACACACACACACACACACACACACACACACACACACACACACACACACACACACACACACACACACACACACACATATATATATATATATATATATATATATATATAATGACAAACAGAAAGAGCTATGAGTTATTGGTATTGGGAGCTAGTGAATGTCACCGCAGCGGCTTTGCCCGGTTCTCTGTGGACCAATCTTTGTGGGGGGGCGCGGCTTTGTGGCCTCGAACAGCACCATGGTTTGGAACAAAACTCAGCTTCCGGGGAAAGGCATGGTAGTGGGGATCGACACTGTTCCATGGAGCAGCTTCAGTGAAGGAAAAGATAAAGCTCGCCAAGAAGAGATAGAGAAAGAGGAGGAGGATCTGGGAGACTTGAGATGATCTTTACCCATTGTTGTCTAATGTCTTCTCTCTCTGCGTGTGGGCTTTTTCTCCTTTGTCAGCTATGTAAGTAGGGCTGTGAGATGTGAATTTGTGAAATGGCTTGGTATTTAGAATTCTAAAAGTACGGTAAAAGTGAGCGTAGAACCTCGAATTACGGATGGATCTCCTTACTTGATTCGCCTCATTTAACAAAGTGAGACTTGAATACTTGAATGTTGCGCATGTAATGTGCAACACTTACTATAATGGTCGAGATTTTGATCTCGACCGTCTATCTCACAAGTGGTTGAAAGCATTTAATGTGCAACACCAACCGCCTTTAATGAGTCTCACAAATAGTTTCATTCTTGTCCATTACAAGAAGCATGTGGTCAATGGTTGTTGCTGTAAGACTAATTTTCACCATGTAAAATTTATAGGATCCATTTCGAGGTCTAAACGCACTTAGATTATCTTTTTTTTTAGGTGGACCATCGTCAAGTAGGTATGGGTGTTGTTCTGGATTTCAAGTCCTTTAAAAAATAATTGGTTGTAGGCCTGTAACTGTTTCGAGGTCATGTATTGCTTTTTAGGGCTTTTTTTTTAGGCATTTCGATAATTTTCTTCGAAGTAGAGTTTTTTTACGTGTAACAATTTATACTCTCTTAGCAGGATTGAGAGGGTAGTCGTTTCTAGGTTGTAATATTTTTCATCATTTCATCATAATGAAACACCTCATGTGCTTGACTGTCGATGTGTGACACTCTTATATTTAAATGTGTGATGCTTTTATATTTATGCCAAAAAAATTACACTAAAACAGATTATTTACTACTTACATCTGCACAAGGCATCTTGGGAACAAAGATCTAAGAGCCAAAGAGAGGCAAGCATGCTCTCTTACTTGCAACTGACACGGCCCACCGAGCTAAAGAATCCGCAACCAAGTTATATGGTTGAATCGCTAACAAGCTAACAGCTCATGCATGGGTATATATCTTATTCTTTAAGATATTTAATCATAAATCTGCTTGAATAAATGACTGATATTGGGAGTCACTGTCCAACACCAAAGCAACTTGGGCCGGAGCTCTCGGACCAACGCCAAGAGGGCAGGGGTGGGCTAATGCGGCCTAGCTTAGCACCAGAGGTTAGATCCACTTTCTGGGGTGATCCAGCAGGTAAGTTATTCAGTCCCTCCTGGTTTTGATTCTAGCTTTGCTTAGGGAAATTGGCCTCATTGTCGGGATCGGCAAAGATCACGGAGCAGCGTCAGTGAAGGAAAAGACAAAGGTCGCCAAAAAGAGAGAGAGAAATAGGAGGAGGAGGATCTGGGGAGATTTGAGATCTTTAGCCATTGTTGTCTAATGTCTGTGTGCCTTCTGAGCTTTTCTCCTTGAGATGTATGAATTTGTTACTTGTCAGCTATGTAAGTTAGGCCGTGAAGTTTGAATTTGTGAAAAGGCTTTGTATTTATATACTTCAAAAGTGTGAGAAGTCAATGTTAAGCCTTGAATTTAGGGTGGATCTCCTTACTTGATTCCCCACCTTAACAAGCCAGACTAATAGGTTGACACCAACCCATTTTGTGGTATTTGTAGCATGAAACTCAGACATTAAATCATCTAACACCTCTAATTAGCACCGAGAAGCATGGGCTCAAGGGCTACTGTGAGAAGATCAATTTTCACCATGTAAAATGTTTTGGGAATCTGATTAAAGATCTAATTAAACATATTAAGATGATTGCCTTTTACATTGACCATCGCCAAATAGGTATTCATCTTGCTCTGAATTTTGAGTTTTTTAAAATGATTGGTTGTGCACCCCTAACTTTTTGGAGGTCTTGTTTTACCTTTTTCATATATTTGGTATATGGCACTTAGGATTTTTCACTTATAATTACTTATATAGTCTCTTTACAAGGCTGAAAAGGGTAGAGAATCATCTTGGTATTATAATTCATCTTTTTCCTCATGGTGATGCTTTTGCTTTTTTCAACTTTTGGTATGGGCACTTTAGCTCATTTTCTTTGAAATATGATTTTTCGCCTATAACTACTTATATAATCTCTTTACAAGGTTGAAAAGGGTGGAGAATCAGCTTACAATTCATCTTTTTCCTCACAGTGGAGCACTACATCTACTAAGGGTGTAATCTTCGAGAGAACCACGTAAACAAAGCATTCACATGAATTTATTAAATGTGATGACATTATTTTTTTCTTTGTTATATGTAAATAAGTTTATACTAAAAAAGTTATATCTAGATGGATTATTATAATGCTTTACAATTTTGAGACCCTACCTACTTCCTTCTTTCAAATTGAGCTTTTGAGACTCTGAATATTGTTGTGGGAAAGCGTACACTTTTATCAGTTTATGGACATACCATGCACGCGACAAGATCGTTGAGATGAGTATTTAAAGGGAAAAAATCATTCATTTTCAACGTCCTAATATCTTAATGACCTGTAATGCATTTTTTGTCTTCCCCACCTGTGATCTTATTTGCCAATGAACATGTCTTTCATGAATGTGGTAAAGAAGTCTTTTCTTTTTATGAAGGTTAGAGAAGATTTTAATATGAACACTTGGATTTTCCTTTCAACCTGAGTCCAGCCTTAAAAACTTAGTCAAAAGTTGTATGTGGAGTAGTTAACATGAGAAAATGTTTAGATTGTAATGTGCAAGTCTGCAATTCTTTTTTCTTAAAAACTCAAATCATGATGAGTTTTAGTCACTTTTTTATAAATGATAGAGTCAATTATTTTGAAATTGAGCTGAGCAAATAATCAAGGAGTCCCTTTCCTTCACTTACTGATGTGATTTCTACTTTCTTTTTTGCTAGTTTTCCCATATAGCTTTCCTAATCTACAATTTATGCATATTCATTACAATGAAAAAAAAATATGTGACTTGCCTCGAACCAGTATGATAAGAATCATAAGATCCAATCGTCAAGTTTTCTGAATGGCGAGTCTAGTGAAATTCTGATTTTCCAAGTATGTATAACCTAATTGAAACAGTTTTTTTTTTTTTTTTTTTTTTTTTAAACGCTAAAAGAATTCATAAAATTTGTATAGGATCTTACATATATGAGCTGCTAAATTCATACAATTTTTATATGATCTAACATGAGCTACTGATATGGCCTTCACCAGACATCGGGCCACATTTCTTGATAAGGCGGTTTGAAACTGTTCTCTCGATCTCTCTCTTGTAATTGAATAAAACTAATAGATGATAAATTCAAAGAAAAGTAAATTTATTGAAGAAATTGTAGAACATTCAACTAAGAACTTCATTTTCAAAGTCCATTAAGAAAAAAATATTCCTAATAATCTAGAGCTCTAAGATAATATAGACCTGAAAAAAGAATGAATTATTTGTGTGTATTAAGCACACCCATGCAAGGGTGGTCAATCACAGTTCTCGTATGTATGCTTATCCTATACTTTTACAGTATGAATATCATGTATTTGAATAAATGAATGTAAAGTAAGAGTTTGAGATTTAATTGGGAATCACTAGCTTGAACCCATCAAGAGTAGGGCTTGGCCTGGAAATCTTCTTCCCTCCAAGTTTGTTTTCATTTGTGAATCTGTTATTAATGACCTGCACCAGGAGCGCTAGGTGCTGAAGTCTTCTTTCCTCCAAGAGTACTTGCATTGATGAACTTGTTTCCTGCACCAGGAGGGCTAGGTCCTGATGTCTTCCTGCCACCAAGCACGTCTACATTGGTGAGCTTGTCACCTGAACCAGAAGAACTAGGCCCTGAAGCTTTAATCCCTCCATTGATGAATTTATTTCCTGCACCAAGACCGCTAGGCCCTGAAGTTTTACTCCCTCCATTGATGAACTTGTTACTTGCACCAGGAGGGCTAGGTCCGGAAGTCTTCTTCCCTCCAAGTGTGTTTGCATTGGTGAACTTGTTATCTTCACCTGGGTTTGGGTCTACCTTCTTGACCTCTCCGAGAAATTGAGCATTGGTAAGCTTGTTGCCGGAACCAGGGCTGTAGGGTCTAGAATTCTTCTTCCCTCCAAGACTGGTAGTGTAGCCATGGCCTTCACCACCATGGCTTGGACCTAACTCCTTGATTGCTTCAAGGTTCAACCCATTGAAGAACACATGGTTCTCATTCTTGAGGGGACGAGCAGCTTCTGTGAAAGAGAAAAGTCAATTACCAAGCTGCTTACCACTTAAACTCAAATCAGACAATCTTGGTGAGTTTTAGTCACTTTTTATAAATGATGAAGTCAATTACTTTGAAATTAAGTTGAGTAAATAATGGAGTCCCTTTCCTTCACTTGCTCATGTGATTTCTACTTTCTGTTTTGTTAGTTTTCCCATATAGTTTTATATAATTTATGCATATTCATAAGATAAATACTCGATTGAAATAGAAATCCTGCAAATGAAAATGAGCAACTAAAAATTTAACAATGGCCAACGAAATGTGTGAGCGAAGTGGTACCTTCAACAAAGCCAAGAAAGCCCTGTTAGAAAAGTACTTCATGGCTGTTTTGGATGGGATTAATCCCACACGGCCACACGTGGGTGGGATGATCCTGGAAGCATGGCTGTCATGAAGATGCGTAACCTCCTTGGGTGTTCTTCTCTGATATATTCATGTTTCCATTTGTAGGTTTTGGCTATAACTGAGGGTCTACATGATGTTCACAGCTTGGGGAAGGAGGCTAGCTGCTGACTTACATAAAGTTCTTATATAACCTACCCTTTTTTCGAAATAAAATAAAGATAACCTACCCTTGTGTATGGTGAAAACTGATAACCTACCCTTCACAGGGTCAGAAAGTGACTATCATATTTTGCTTTTGGCAACTCTTTATGAAGGGAGACCTAGTGGGAGATTTCTACTTTAAAAAACAGACCTAGTGGAGATTAGAGGTTTGTCTCTTAGTGCACATTTGGTGATCGTTGCCCTGTGGGTTTCTCCTTTTTGTTACATTTAGGAGATCGAGACGATGGGAAGGGATACATAACGAAGGTTTGTATTATCAACATTCTTGAGACCAAGTATCTTTAGTGGGAGATTGCTTGGTGCTGCATAATTAATGCGCAGCACCTGCAGTGAACTGTTCAGATCGAAATTTCAACCAAGATTTCGATCTTGATTGTCTATTTTCGAAAAGTGTATTTTCATACTTTTGAGAAACGGACTGTCGAAATTCGCAGCATAGTATTATGTAAACTAGGGGTTTAATGATAATCATCATATAATGATTAAGAATGACAACTTTACCTTACACTTTTATTTTTAATTTTTAGGGCGGGCCAAATAGTGGAATTTCACATGTGAAGTGAGAGAAATAAGGAAAAAATATGGGAGCGTTTTAAATTTTAAAAAATTGGGGGGGGGGGCCAACATGGCTATGCCACTGTCTGTCAAGGGGTATTTTGGCCATTCAACATTAACAATTTGAATGACACTAACGGTCTCAAACGATATTAGAGACATCCTTTGGACCTAGACATAATTTTTCCCATGAAGGGGACCAACAATATTTAGCCTTCACGAAAAGGACCCACGGGTAAAAAATTTCTAAAAAGTTTGAAATAAGACAAGTGAGGAAATTATATTTGGGGCTAACCACAAAACGTTCAGAATACTCTGCCAGGGCCTCAGTATTCGTAAAAGTCACTCCAACAACATTGTTCACCTGCAAAATAATTAAATGTTGAGAAAATTACACAACACCCACTATTTTTAGAGTGAAATTAGTGACCACCTACTATTATCTTAAAAATTACGTAGCACCCACATGCATAATTATAAGTTACTCAGTTAAATTTTGTTATAAAATATTTATTAAAATTACTTAAATACCCTTACCCTTTTAAGTGCCATTTAAGTCACCCAAAAATTGAAATTCAAATTAAGTAAATGCCCTTTGGGTAAGAGAATTACAAAAATTCTCCAAGGGCTCTCTCTCTCCATCTCTGCAGCTTATCTTCTCCAACCAAGGCATGTGCCACCAGAAACTGCTTTGGCACCCCATGCTACCTAGATCTACAAAATCGAAAAAAGTTCAAGAAATTTTATAATATCGCAAGGATGAGGTAGTGGAAGATTTCGATAGTCCAGGATCAAGAATAAAATATCGTTTTAAAATTATGGTATTGGAATACTCTTGCGATTTTCTATAAGCTGTGTATAAAGGTGAGGTTTTTGGGTGGATTCATGCTATATACGTTAAAAGGTGTTATTTAAATCAGTTTAAAGTGGTGAAATCGGTGGATTTCTGTGGTGAATGGTTGAGATCGGAGGAGAATCGAGGGTTTCTTCCAATGTCAAGGGCTCCTCAAGTTACGTCCATGAACGTACCTCCCAACAGAACCCAGTCTAGTTCAGTTTGAGAAGTAGAGGAGGTGAAAAAAGAAGACCAAAAGCAGCAACAAAAGAAGCCCAAAAGAACACTTGTCGTGTTATTATTATTCTTCCTTCATCTCTTCTTCATCATCATCGAAACTTTGAACAATGACATCAAGTCAGTGTAGCCGGCTGTTTCCTTGCATATAGGAGGAAGAAGTCGCCAATGGTGGCTGATATTCACTTCTATGTCAGTTTTCCATGCAAGGAATCAACAATTTGTAGAAAAGATCTGTTATGGTTTTACAAGTTGAGACGACTTCATGGATAGAGGCAGTTAGTCGCCGACAGGGAGAGGGGGCAGGGTGGTTCCCGCTGGCAGCAATGTTGGTCGCTTTCCAACAAGGTATAGGTAGAAGATGTGTCCCTTCACCCAGTTGGAAATAGGAGGGTACTAAACTGGGGGCATTATTATCATTTCCCTACCCAAATGGCATTTGGGTAATTTGAAATTCAAATTTTAAATGACTTAAACAAGGGTAAGGGTATTAAGTAATATTACTAGCCATTTAACATCAGAATTTAACTATGGGTAATTTGTAATTATACATGTGGATGCCATGTAATTTTGGAGATAATATTAGGTGGTCACTAGATTCACTCCAAAATAGTAGGTGCCGTTTAATTTTCTCATTTTTTAGTTTCACAAGGACCCTTCCATTTGTGGATTGGGATCTTCTTCAGCATGGCATGGTCTATGAATATGAGATTAGCCCAACCATTAGATGTGTGCAACTGCTACAGGGTAGTGATTCATTTGCAGAATTAAACATGGGATGTTATCCATCCTCACCAAGATAACAAGTTTTCATAAATGAGTTTCAATAAAGCATGCCAATGAAGAAATACTTGCAGGATCCTTTACATCTAGTTGATGAAAAACACGTCATGCAATCCAGATCTCCATAATCAAATCAGGTGTCATCCTAATATGCAAAAATTAATAAAAATATTAAATACATAGAGGTCCTTGCCCGACCAAGTAGGGTGATTATTTCGCCCTTGCTTGTGTCGGACTTGGCTCATCTATGAGTGAAGACATGTCCAGAGTTTAGAACAAGACATGTCACTTCTAGTGTCAACTTTTGCAGAGACCTATACGGATCCTATCAAACAGGCCAAAAGTATGCTTTTGTGTTGCTCCCTTCAATGAGGAATATTGGGAATCATATATGGTCATCTAACGGCCAACATCAGTCGTCTCCATGGTTTACTCCACCGCTTGCATCTCGCATTCACGCCCCCGTTTGACTGCCGCTCGGGGATGTAGTTGTAGATACATTAGTCTTAGTGGGTCATTGGCTCCACCTGACATGCTGTTGTCATCACCATATTTATTCCTTATGTCACTTAGTCATCTCTGCCTCACTGCAAGATGGTCACTCAGACTCTCGTTTGATAAGCTTGAATTAAGTCCAGCCTCCACCTACCCAAGAGCTTCATCTCTTTGGGCATTTATTCCTCCCTGAGAAGAACTATGTTATCCGAGATCTAACTTCTCCATCGGAAGCAATTTCCCGTCCACCAAGGTGGTCCACTCTCATGTGCTTTCTTTATTTGTTCATAGATCCCTGATTTGATACCATTCTCAGCTGTACCAGAGCAAGAAGAATTGGAGCAACAAGTGTAATGCTAGCTCTATCCTTTCTCCTACCCTTTCAATGTGAAAATAGAATTCAACATAATAAGTTATTGTCTGAATCAAATCAATCAATTTGGTTTCATTCATTTGAGGGTCTCTCAAATTTGGATCAGATCTGGTTAAGTAGAAACAGCTTATTGAAATAAATGCAAACCGGTAATGAAAGATATATATGACAATCACATTAAGATAAACTATCATATTATCAAATCCAACACATTTGAACTATTACGCACGCAGCTCAAAAAAGTAACTTCAAACAAATCATTTCACAAAATTTAACGATACATGATCATAGGGTTTAGTAGTGTTCGGATGCTTGTTCAAGATCAACAATTCTTAGTGTAAATACAAAAAGAACTTGACACAAATGAAGTTTCACTTTTCAAAACCATAATTGAAGTGAAAATTTTCTTGCTCAGCTAGCCCTTCCCGAATGAGAAGATATGTTACTCTCCTTGGTCTTGAATTAGAAGGTAGACGCTTTCATGTGATCAAAGTAGAGACCAGAAGGGTAATCATCATCAGCTAACAGAGCTAACATTACAGGTGCTCTAGCACCTTCTTCGACTGTCAATGTTCCTGTGTTACTTGACATGTCCGTTTTCACAAGACCAGGATGAACACAGTTTATGGCTATGGTCGGTAATTTCTTAGCAAGAATCCTGGTATAAGCATTAATGGCAGCTTTGGAGATCTTATATGCTGATAAAGTTAATGGCCAACCATTAGCCTGCAACCTATCCTCCTTGAAATCCTTGAGATACCATTGTAGTAGTTCATCCAATCTCTCTTCCGTTAGATCATTGATGTTATCCAATTCTGCCTTAATCTTCTCATTGTGTATGCACTGAAACAATGATATCAGAAAGCAAATGCAATTGAAAATACTGATTTGATCAATTCAAGTCCATCAGTTTGTTCATTACCTTTAATTGTCCAGCCGCAGAAGAGACATTTACTACTCTTGCAGAATTGGACAACTGAAGTAGGGGAAGTAGAGCTTCTGTGACTTTTTTGGTTCCATAGTAATTAGTCTTCAAGACATCTTCTGCATTCTCATGAGTTTGTTCAAAACTTTCCATCAACTTCTTGTCATGTTCATTCAAAATGCCAAAATCTGACCAGTCGCCACTCTATCATGGAAAAATAGGTACAGATAAAAGATTAATAAATTTCATTGTTATCCATAAACAGCAAGAAATCAAAGAAAAGGAAATTGTATTTGGGGACTTAACAACAATACGTTCAGTATATTCTGCCAATGCCTCAATATCTGTAAAGGTCACTCCAGCCACAGCTGCGTTGTTTACCTGCAAAACAAATGCGTTTTCAGTTTCCACAAATTAGGCTCCTCTGCGGCATGGCATGGTATGTGAATATGAGGGTAGCCCAGCCATTGGATGTGCGCAACTGCTGATGGGTGGCGATTCATTTGCAGAATTAAGCGTGGAATATGATCTATCCTCACCAAGATATCAAGTTTTCCGAAATTAGTTTCAACAAAGTTTGCCAGTAAAGCAACACTCGCTGGTTCCTTCACATCTAGTTGATGGAAAACCACGTTAAGGAATCCAGATCTTTTGAGAGTCTCAACAGCTTCAATACCCTTCTTCAGGTCCCTAGAAGTTAGCACAACCATTATGCCATTGGAAGCAAGCTGACGACATATTTCCAATCCAATTCCTCTATTGGATCCTGTAACAACTGCACACCTGCTGAAAGGAATAAAAAAATCACTTCTCTATACTTGTATGGCATCGATTTAGTGATGAGCAAAAACTGAAACTAGAAATTATCACAACTATACCTCTTTGCTTGTTGGTTACAAGAATGGGTTCTTTCCATCTTATCTATCTTCTGTATGCAAAAATGACGGATTAGAGGATAATAATAGGATATGAATGTTGAATATTGTAGGGATGCAATCCTTTGAAAGAGAGAGATTCACAGTAGTGATGTATCAGCAATATCTCATGTGTTCAATGATTTAAATCTCCAATATGATGATAGATGTTCCAATGGAATTGCAAACAATTGAGACCAAAGAAAGATACGAGATAAGATAAATTAAGAGATAAGTAGGACCTAAGGAATGTATGTGGACAGGAGCTTTCACTTTGGGATCGTAATTTGTGCAGCTTAATTGTTGTCTTTATTAAGAAATTTCTACCGTTCATATTGCAGCGTTGGTGGGCTCTACAACCATTAATACAAGTAATATAATGGAAAATTACTTATTGCTATAGAAAAACGAACTCGTGCCAGACTTTCTGGCTAAATCAGCTGCAAAAGAGAAAATATCTACTCGAATTCAACCATGGCCAGCAGGAAAACGAACTCGATGCTATGTATTGACCTCAATTCAAATTCTCTGGCTATATCATAGATCACCACTTTCAGTTGACATGGTCTGATATTTTTTTATCCCCATTGTAGACTTTTTTATCTTTCAATACAACAGATCTTTTACCTAAAAAATACTACTTGATCTTGCTCTTGATATATAGTATTTCATTTTATCAAAAATATATATTTTCAGAAGGAAAAAAATGATAAAGACACTATTACATTCATGGATAGGTAAACTTGTATGGTGTGCAATGATGGAATGCAAATGGTTTGGTGTCACAAATGGTACTTGTGTGATGTGTTTCGGCATTTCCTTCTGCAGTGACCTAGCTTGTAGTCGCATGGCCAATAGATTTGCACCACATCATCGATATTATATCCAAAGGTTGAAAACAAAAGGCAATGGTTAATATATATAAATATGAATTTTAATTTTTAAATTAAAATTTTTAATATTTATAAAATAAAACCTTAGATTCTAGCTGTGAAATCCCACCTAACCCTAATTTGAACACTCTATTTGTTTTGAATGAAGAAGTGACTTGATTGATGTTTGACCTTGAAATTAGACCTTGAGTATAGTGTTGATATCTTTGGGAAGGTCCTAGGAAGTCAGGTCAGACCTCTCATTTAGTGTAGATCCAAAGTCCGAAGTGAAGGAAGAAGACATTGTGGGCCATCTCAATGGAAGACATGGTGTTTGAATCAAAATTCATGGAAATTGATGATGGAGTTCCCTATTTGGAAACATTTTCTGATTTAAAGATGAGTTGCATCTTAGTGTTGAAGAGTTTGGTTGATGGACTTGATGGCAACTTGGACATGTTTTGAAAGGTCCCTCAATGCTAAGCAAGTCACTTGTTGAGTTGGGAGAAGCCCCATTGAAATTTTGAGGTTTGGAGCTTGAAATCCCGAGTTTGGGCTTGCTGTCAACCTGGGTAGATTGCTTGGGTCGATTAGGCTAAGCTACCCAGCCAAGCTGCCTAGTGACAGGGGCAGTTTTGTAATACTCTTTTTTAGGGTTTTTATACTCTATATATTAAAACTTCGTGGATTTCAACCCCATTATGTTCCTAAGCCTCTAGAGAATGTGGGAAGCCTCTCTCAAGCCTTCTCATTGGAGTTTTGGAAGATCCTCTTCGAATCCTCAAGCTTTTCGGTGAATCTTCTTCCTTAAGGTTGGTATTCACTCCTACTCTCACTTGATCTACTCTCCTATTGAATTCTTCTATTCTCTGTGATTGAGAGGATGATCTAATGTCATTCACATGACTGATCCTCCAATTCCTGTTGTTCTAGACTGGATCTCCATGCACTCTATAACTTTATGAATCTCCACATGATGGTTTCGAAGGGAAATCAAGTGTGATCTTCATAATTTATTAATCATTCTAGGTTTTTGATTTCTAAAGCATGCTAGATTCATTCCCATGATTATTCTTGACTATGATCTAATATTATTTTCTCTCTAGCCTTTTCGTAGAATTCACGGATTGATTTCGGTAAAAACCTAGTTTTTTATTAATTTAGAATTCTACTCTTTTGATCATTGTTGATGCCTAATCTATGCTAGATAGTCTTAGACTACTATTCTAGAGTTTCCCTTAAAATTTCGGAGTGTTTCGAATCCCGGAAGTTGAGTTTCGGATCAAAATTTGGAGTTTCTGTCCAGTACAGTACACTAGGGTTGATTGCCTGGGCGATTGCCCTAAGCTACCCAGCCAACCTGCCCACAGTGACAGTAGCTGAATTTTTGTTTGTTTTGATCCGTTTAACTTCCGATCTTCGAGGGTTTGTTCCTAATACTTAGATCATGTTTGTTTAAGCTTGTTTAGGTGATTTTGGATTTATTCTCTGATCTCTCACTTGAAGGTTATAGATTTGGAATACGATATGAGTATGTTTACTCACAATATGCATATTTACATGTTTATTATGATATGATTTGAATGCATGAGTTAGCTACTGTTGTTTTACTTCTTAACGTTGTATTACTTCTGTAACTACAACAGCATGTTCATATTGAGATTTACATATTAGAGTTGATTACTGAGTAATGTGAATGTGATTTGGACTATGATGTGATATGTATGGAGTCATAATATGATGTGATGTGAATTCCTAGGTTGTAGTTGTGGAATGGGGAATGCCCTTTTGGCTTTTCTGTCTTTGAACACCAATGGAGGTGGTATGGGATGGTTTCCTATGGTGCCCTTTGGCGATTTCCCTGACTACTGGTTGACATACCTATGATTGGCCTAAAAGTGTTTGGCTAGAAAACCCCTGTCATATCTGACCCTATCGAAAGGGGAATTGATACCGAGTGATCTATGGCAGCAGTGGGTATTTGTGGGAGCTCAAGACCAGTAACCAACCCGTGAGAAGACTTGAATCACATTGTGGGGGCCATTCATTGGTAGGGTTGCAATAGTAGACTTGGGCTCATGGGCGCTCAAGACCGGTAGCCAACCCGTGAGAGGACATAAAAGCTTCCCGTTTACTATTTATGGATGACCAATAGGGTTAAGAGTCTATGTAGCCGGGAAGGAGACGGTGACTCTAGGGGAAATGATACCGGAAATTATCGCGGGAAGCGAGGAATGGATGTATCTAACCCTAAGTAGATATGACTCAGTAGATGATTTGCATTGGGCTAAGATTTTCCTTGTACACCCACCAATACTCAGACCAATGGTGATGTGAGAGAGTGGTGACCTAAACTCCAACTATGGAATGTTCAGGAAAGATATATGACCCAATTACCAACGGAGAACCCAAGATACCGGGAAGGTTAAGGGAGAGTGATTTGAGACTTACCTAGAGGAGTATGGTGCTATGACTTAAAGCGTGTCTGCCAATAGAGACCAGCATATATAGAGTTAGAAGCATACTTGCATTTATTGTTCATATCATTGCATTTATGTTTGCCTTTGATTGTGTGTGAAGATGTTTATTATGATTGGACTACTTGTTAAGTTCTTTTTGAGCTTATCCTTCGAGGGCCTTGTTTTTAGATGCTTTCACAAGATCGGAAGAGAACCCGTACTACAATACAAAGGACCCTTCCTTACATGGTTCAGCTTCAGAAGTCAATGGAGAAAGTCATGACCAATGGTGTGACCAGTACATAGGTTTGGATTGCACTTACGGCTCATATTGATGGCAGCCGGCATCGTCTTATTCGCTGATGGGATCGCAAGCTAATTATCTAAAGTTACAAGAGCACAATCCTAAGGTGAAGAAGATGAAGATTGAAGAAGAAGAAGAAAAGCCGAAGGAAGATGTTGATTAGTTTACTCTTATTTCTTCTAGACCTTTACTTTTATTTGTAATAGCTTAGACCTTGCTTTTGACTTCTGATCTACCTTCCACGTTTGTTTGTGGGGTATATTTCTGCAATACTCCACAGTTATCTTTTGATTAGTATCTTGTTCTCCACACTTTGATATTCTTTTGTAATCATTTTGAAATCCTTTCTTGATTTTTTTTTATTAAATTACTTGAATACAATGATGTGTTCTTGCTTTTGATTAATTATGTTATTGTGCTAATTGGATATAATTGTTCCTAAACTTGATCTTCAGTGCTGTGGATCACATCTCCAGGTATTCCAGATAGGATAACGGCTGGAGGGATGTGACACTAGCGGCTTCTTATAAACTCCTTATTCCGCAAGCCCTAGGTTGCAATACCTATGTTTTTCAATGATTTTCCTTGAGTGGTTTTATCGTAAAGAGATCACTCTTATGATATTAATGCCATCTTGAACACCACATAATTATAGAACTTGCTTCTATCCCAACCTAGAAAAAGTTTAAAAATCCATAAGCTTAAAAATCAGTAATCCTACTTTATGTTCTGGGGGAACATAAACTCAAGAAAAGAGAAGTGCTCCACAGGATGATGTGTCCTCAATATTCATAAGCACAAAAACCAGTCATCGTCTATGTAATTGGGAACGTATATAGACACATCAAAAGATTGAGAGCTCCATGAAAAATGAAATTTGATGGAGATTTAATCATTTTGTTTTCTCTTATATATTTTTTTTTCCCTTTCACTTTTATCCTTCGAAAAGCAGAAGATCTCTCTATCTCTGAAGAGTCTTGAATTAGACGGTAGATGCTAATTCTACACCCTTCTCATAGTAGCTTCAATTCTTCCATCAAGGTCTAGCGTCATCTCATCCATATTTAGTTGCCACTCGAATATGCAAAAATTAATAAGAATATTAAATAAGTACAAGTCCTTGCCCGAACAACTCTCTTCCAACCAATTGATCAAACACAACTTAAATACAAGCAGGAGTTAACCTGCAAAGTAGGGTGATAATTTTTCCCTTACTTGTGTTGGATTTGGCTCATATAGTAGTGTTGATACGGAATCTCGCTCGTCCTTCCCTGTCAAGAACCTGCAAGATACGAGCTCGACCTTGGAGGGTCGAGGTACGTCTCCGACGAACAAGTCAGTACCAATAATATGATCTCAACTACTCAATAGAGAATTCAAGTAATTGATCACAAGAAGTATGAATACCTCCTCATAGTGTTTACCCGGGTGTTTATATGAGTATGGTAATGAGTTTATTCGGAATATAACTTTATGAGGTTCCTTGGAGAGTACTCTTTGGGTGAGTTCTTTTACCTAAGGACTCCTCCGTGGTCGTTGGTCGGTAGGACTCTAACCTTATAAGATCTTATCCTGTTAGGGTATGCCGTTGGTCGGTCCTACCATAGGCTGAGGTCGAACTTCATTGTATTGACCTGGTCGGACCGTTCAGCGGTTTGCGGGGATTAGATGCCATTTTAATCATTAACATAAGCCCCTCCATTGTGTTCGAGTTGTGTGATCGGATCAGGGTATGTTATTCTAATTGTGAGGTATATGGTCGACCGACCTCATACTTTACATCGAATTTGTAACGTCTCACTCATGACTAGCCGTCATTTGGGCATTTATCGATGCACGTTCTTCGGTTCGTGTGTGATCGAGCGTGTCCACCGTCGTTTTATCTTAAATACTTGTCATGATGACCAATAGACTCTTCATCTCCCACCGTCTCCCACTTCTTGTCGTGCGTTGGATGTGATGATTTGTCATGGGGGGGCTCTTCGTCTTCCACCGTCCATCCGTGTATTGTCCTAGTCGTTAGATCTGGACCTTGGTGGTGATGTTTTGTCCGTTGATGGTATTTTCATGTTGCCCCTTAGATTAGCATCTGGACTTTTAGAAATATAACCTTCCCATTTTCTTTCTTCTTCTCCCTTTTGCTCTGCATTTTCTTTTGTCTCTGCGTTTCCTTTTGACCGTGAGATTTTTCTTCATTGGATACTTCTTCTTTGCCTTGCTTGCTTCGATTTTTTGTTGGAGGAGGTCTATCACTAGTTTCCTTTTTCTTCCTCGTCATCCTACTATCAACAAGTAAGTTCTTTTGTCCTCTGCTTTTTATTTTTTCTTGTTTTGAAGCAATAAGTTCGTAGTTTGACATAGCGTTTCTTCTTCTTGTTTTTATCTTCCTTCCTTTTTCCTTTGTCTCTGGGGTCGTTTCATGTAGATTTGTCCTCTATTTTTTCTTTTAGGAGGACATGGTAATCCTAAAGAGAGGATCTGCCTTAGAAAATCGTAGGAGAGACTTAGGAGAACCTTCGGTTCTTCACTGTTTGAACCGAACCGAACAGCTCCCGATCCCGGCTTCCCATAGTGGCCGTCCGAAGATCGTTTGACGATCAATGTGGTCGAGAACCCTCCGAATGATGGCGAAGAGGCTGAAATGGATTCTCGACCTAGGACCGACCATCTTAGTGCCCGAGCTCGCTTCAAGCCGAGCGTAGAGGTGGAAAGCTAGCTTGACTCTTGAAGAATATAGGCTCGAGCGGTAGGATTTGAATGCCGACCATATAGATTATGATCCTTATTCCTCGGGCCCGGTTTCCTTCCCTCCCAAATGACCGACGAGAGGTTAGATTATCTTGCGAATATGATGTTCCTTCCGATCATGTCCTTCGTGTACCCACTCCCGAAGAGAGGGCGAACTCTCCTCATCCCGGGGAGTTTGCCTTGTATGAGGATGCCTTAAGAGTGGCTTTCGTCTTCCCGTGCATCCTCTTTTGTGGAGATCATGCTACATTTCCATATGTGCCGGGGATGTTTGTGCGTTGGCGAAATGTTATTTGTTTTTGGGGCTTTTGTCGGAAGTGGGTGTCCGACCATCCCTTGCCTTATTCCTTCACTTCTTCATGGCGAAGAGCGGGAACAAGATGGTTGGTTTTACTTGTCAAAGCGTACCTTTTCTCAATGTGGTGGGATGGCAACTTCGTGGGACAGGGACTCTTCCATCCAACACGAGGGTGGCGTCCCAGTATTTTTTTGTTCGGCCACCGTCCAAACCCTCCTTCCCAATATTCCGGGTTTGTGGACCGACTCTGTTCCAATAACACCCCTAACCTTTCCGGCGAGCAACGTGCGGGAGAAGATTCTTCGGCTTCCAACCGAGGATAGAACATGTTTGCCGTTCACGGCTATTGTCCGGAATACCCCAATATACTACGTTTTTGGGGTTTCCTTCCGGTGACACTCTTTGTTTGTACCTCCATCTTTTGAGCTATCTCTTTGAGTTCGGTATTAATTGTTCTATCCTTTTTCGTGATGCTTAATCGGAAAATGTTTCTGGCAGCCGATGAGGATATGGAAGAGGTGGCCCGGATTCCTACCAAACCCGAACGTCTTCGTTTTGTAGAGCAGTTCTGCCAGCCAAGAGATGGTGAGGTGTCCACGTTACACTTAGGCCGAACAAGAAAGGCTCCATTGTCTTTCGTAGGGGTTGGGTTGAGGTGGGTGCTCCGATTCTGTCCTCCGAGGATATTCCGAGCACTCAATCTGTGATGCTCCGTCCGGTCCACTTAAGCTGGATCTTATGTTTTGAGTAACACTACCGATGGTACTGGTTGCCAAGGCATGGTTGCCTACGCTTCTACTTCCTACCGACCAGCGTTTCTTCAAAAATAGGACCTACCCGACCGAGGATATAATGACCAGGTATGTGGTTTCTACCGGTTGTTTTCCCGTGCGTCCTCCTTTCTCATTATTTGTATTTTCCATTGGTAGGTTGGTTTGTGCCTTAACCCGCATGGGGAGGTAATTTGGAGGTTGCTCTGAAAGATAAGTCAACCATTTATCACCTTAACGACCGGGTCAAGGATATAAGTGGTGGGGAGAGCGAATTGGCGAGAATGTGCCTTGAAGGATGAGAAGGCGATCACCGATGCTCGGGCTTTATCTCGTGAAGAACTATTTTGACCCTTGAGCGTGAGGTTGCCAATTTAAAAATTTCCTTGGAGGATAAAGATGTTGCCCTTAGTAAGATCGAGCAAGAGAAGGATCGTTCATAAGAGATTTGACCGATCAATTTGCTCGAGCGTGCCCGACCACTTTCGAGAATCTTTCCGAGGAGTTACGTCGGGAAGTTATTCACAAATGGGTACGCACTAAAGGTTGCATAGGATTTGTCTCCAAGGTTGCAGCCCTGTGCTTCAATTATGGTCGGAGAGATGCCTTTACTAGGGTTATTGAAAATTACCCGAGATCGATCTTGGACTGTTGGAGAAATATGTTGATCCGGGTATCTTTGATGAACTGAGCTTCTCGACCATCTTGGGGGCTGGTAAGGAGGCTTTCCGTTTGCCGAAGAGGGTCGGTGTCGGATTTTTTAGACTCCCCGGGACCGCCCCCGAGGAGGAGGATGAGCCGGCCCCTCAACGACCACCGATGCACCGATCTTTGGCACCACTAGTCCAAACAATTCAACCGATTTGATGTCTTCCGATAATGTTGTTGCGACTAGCTTTCTTTTTAAACCATGATGATTTTGTAATGGATAATTTATCATTGGTTATTTTTCCTATGTAAATTTTTGCTTGTCAATGGTTTTTTCAGAATGGTATTTTTTTCTTTTTGTCAGTATGCTTGTTCGGTATATATCATTTCTGGCATATTCCCCCTTTCTATACAAGTTTACTTGGTCGTGAGAGTACCATTGTTCGGTATATATGCTCGTTCTTGTCATGTACTTGTATCATTCCAAGCCATGCTGTTCGGTATAGTAGGGTTTGTTCGGCCATGAACTAAATAGGTGTTCGTCACACTGTTCGTCCATAACCCCTACCTCCCGGGCATGATAACTTGGTATGTCTTTTGAAGTATTTGTGCCTAATGAATGTTAGGTCTTTATTGCCTATTGAGTGTAGGTCTTTTTCTGCCTAAGTGATATCTTAGGTCTTCTGTGCCTTAAGATTCGTAGGGCCTTCCTCGGAATCTCGTGTCTTTTTGCCTAGGTCTTTTTCGTGAGTTTTCGTCTTTTCTCGCTCGAATTTTCGTCTTTTTTGCCCGAAATTTTCTCGAGATTTTCGTCTTATCTCGCCGAGATTTTGTGTCTTTTCTCGCTCGAGATTTTCGTTCTTGTCTCGTGAGATTTTCGTGTCTTTTCTCGCTCGAGATTTTCAGGTCTTTTTCTTGAGCGTTATGTTGGAGTTGAGTAATAATTTGTACGCATGTCTTTATTGATATATATAAACTAATATGACTTCTTGGGATTATGAATCTCCCATGTTGTCTACATACTGAAATAAATGGCAAAAATAAAACGCTTCAAAATTTGTCGTGTTTACGACTTTCTCAGATACTATTCTTATTGATAGTATTTCCTAAGATTGTTCGAATTCCATGATCGAGGATCCCGTCGCTGTCTCCGGATCTTGTAAATGATATGCTCCGGAGCGACTTGTCGTATGACTATGTATGGTCCTTCCCAATTGGGGGATAACTTTCCTTGATTGGTCGGATCTGAAGCAGCTGTTCGGCGAAGTACCAGTTCACCTGGCAAGTATTGTTCATTTCGAACCTTAGCATTATAATATGTCGCTATTCTTCTTTGATATTCTTCAAGACGGAACTGGGCTTTGTCCCTTACTTCATCAATCAGATCCAGATTGGTTCGCATTCCTTCGATGTTTGCCTCTTCTTCGAATTCTATTTCTTGAAGTGATCCAATTTGGATTTCTACTGGGACTCTAGCTTCTGCTCCATATGCTAGTCGGAATGGAGATTCTCCTGTGGTCGTCCTTGGAGTTGTTCGGTACGACCACAATACACTAGGTAGATCATCTACCCATCTCCCTTTTAGCTGGTCGAGCCTTTTCTTGAGCCCGTCCAGCATGGTTCTATTAGTAACCTCGACCTGGCCGTTACTTTGGGGATAAGCTACTGAAGAAAATCTGTGCTCGATCCCTTGTTCTTTGCAGAATGTTGAGAATGCTGCATTTTCGAATTGCTTTCCATGGTCAGTTACTAATATTTTTGGAACTCCATATCTGTACGATATGTTATGCTTGACAAAACGTTTCATCTGTTCAGTACTGATAGTTGTAAGGGGTTCAGCTTCTACCCACTTTGTAAATTAGTCTACTGCCACTACCAAGTATTCTCTTCCTCCCGATGCTTTAGGTAGTTTCCCTACCAGGTCTATTCCCCACCTTGCAAAGGGTATTGGGGATAGAGTTGATGTTAAAGGAACTGCGGGGATATGGGAGATCTTTGCATGTGCCTGGCACTTGTCACACTTCTTGACGAAGTCTTTGGCATCTTCTTCTAAGGTCGGCCAATAGAATCCTTGGCGTATAATTGTATTAGAGAGTGTTCGGGATCCTACGTGAGATCCGCAGGTTCCTTCATGAACTTCTCTTAACACATTTGTAGCTTCTACTAGTCCCAAACATCTTAGAAGTGGTCGAGTGAATGATCTTTTGTATAACAGTCCGTCCCTAATGGTGAACCGGCTGCTCTCTTCTGTCTTATTGCCCGAGCAATTTTTTGGTCTTCTCGGGGAGCTGGTCGTTGTCAAGATAATGTATGATCGGCTCCATCCAACCCAGGTCGGTTGTAATTTGCATGTGGTCGACCTTGTTTATGCTAGGGCTATCCAGCTTCTTCCAGGTAGATCACCGGTGCTTGGACATTCATTCCTTCCGTAGCCAAGCGAGATAATGAATCAGCCTGGTAGTTTTCAACCCTTGGTACTTTAGTTATTTCTAGCTCTTTAAAGTACTGTTTGTAGTTGTTGACCAGGTTCAAGTATTTCTCCATCCTTCTTTCTTTGGCTCCATAAACTCCCTTTACCTGATTTACAATCACCGTGAATCACTTTTGATCTCCAGGATGTTGAATGCTTAGAGCTTTGGTCATCCTGAGTCCTGCTAACATAGCTTCATATTCAGCCTCATTGTTGGATGCTTTGAACTTGAAACGAAGGGCATACTTTATTTCAAATCCCCCAGGGCTCTTCATTAATAGGCCTGCTCCACTTCCTTGCGAGTTGCTCGATCCGTCTACGAACAGAGTCCATCTTTTGATTGATTCTACCCCTTGCTCGTCCTCCTCTGACTTGTTTCTTGTTTTTCAACAATGAAGTCTGCCGGATTGAGCCTTGATGCTTGGTCGGGGTTTGAATTCTATTTGATGTTTGCTCAATTCCACGGCCCATGTCACCATCCTTCCGGCCAGGTCTGGTCGGTGAAGAATTTTTTTTGAGTGGTAAATTCGTCATCACTGTAATGGGATGAGATTGGAAATATGGACGGAGTTTTCTGGCCGTTATAACCAGTGCCAGGGCTTGTTTGTCCACTTCTGGGTAGCGAGTCTCGGCATCATTCAGACATGACTAACATAGTAGACAGTTGTTGTATGTTACCCTCTTCTTGCACGAGAACCGCACTAACCGCTACCACGGCGGCTAAATATAGCCGTAGCTCCTTCTTTCTCGGGTCGGCATAACAAGCAAGGGTGGTCTGATAGTTTGTCTTTTAGGTCTTCAAATGCTCCCTGGCATTCATCATTCCAGATGTTTCCTTTCTGACCTGCTACCTATTTTAAAATTTTGAAAAATGGCAGGCATTTCTCCCCTGATCTAGAAATAAATCTATTCAGTCGCCACCCACCGTTAGGCATTGGATTTCTCTAATGGTTTTGGGTGCTTTCATATCCAAAATTGCCCCGATTTTCTCAGATTGGCTTCGATTCCTCTTTGGGATACCATGAACCCGAGGAATTTACCTAAGATACCCCAAAGCACACTTTTCAGGATTGAGCTTCATCTTGTATTTTCGGAGTACTTTGAATACTTCGCCAGTCGCTTAGATGATTTTCTTTTGAGATGCTTTTCACCGCATGTCGTCCACATATACTTCCATATTCCGACCAATCTGATGTTTGAAAATTTTATTTACCGCTCTTTGGTATGTCGCTCCCGCATTTTTTAGACCGAAAGGCATTACTTTATAGTAATAGCTGTCCCTATCGTCATGAATGCCGTATGCTTTTCGTCATCGGATGCATAAGGATCTGATTGTATCTTGAATATGCATCCATGAAACCGAGCATTTCGTGTCCCGCCGTTGCATCTATAAGAAGGTCGATTCTTGGTGTGGATAGTGGTCCTTTGCCTTTGTTGAGATCTCGTGTAATCGCACACATCCGCCATTTCCCGTTTGCTTTTTTGACCATTACCACATTAGCTAGCCATTCTGTCCGTGCTTTTGCCGTTGTTTTAGCTTTTGCACTTCTTCAATAGCTTCATATTTTTCAATGGCGAAGTTTCTTCTTTCTCAACAACCGGAATTGCCTGTGGATCAATACGAGTTTATGCTCACCACCTCCCCGTCGATCCTCGGCATGTCTTCACCACCGCGAAACATCTTCTTTTTAGAAACTCGAGCTCATTTGAATTCTACTTCTTGCTCGAACCGATCATGTACCTTGCTCCTTCGTCGGATTGGTGGATTCTTTCTAGTTTTTCCACCGGTTCAACTCTTTGGTTTCTTCATTCTCTCCCTAACTTCAATGGTCTGGTCACTTCTCCTTTTCTTTTTCCGCATGTGTCTTGTAACTTTGCCCTACTTTTTCGGTCGCTCACATTCTCCAATTCCCTCTGGTGGAATTTCATCTTCATGTTAGCGAAGACCACCGCTTCAGTCCGGTTGGTCTCCATGATTGCATTGTATGCGATAAATCTCGTCACCATAAAATTAGTCTCGTATGATTCTATCTCGTTGCTCTCCAATCCGTGCTCTAATCGGATCGTTCCTTCCTCTTGATGATCCCTGAAACCATAAAGCGGTTTCTCCATGTTTTCTTTTAGCTTCATCTTTTTGAACGCATCTAAAGATAATATGTCCCCCGATCCGATCCACCGACTCTATGAATTTCGTTCCTTCCGAGAATTTTGACTACCAAGGCATCATCATGAGGATTGTGATATCCCGTAGATCCTCGAAAGAGAAATTATTGGCTCGATATATTTTTATGGGTTTCTATTCCCAATATATCGTACTTTTCTTTTTGCTTGTCGATTTGATTCTTCCTCGACCACCAAATCGATAGCTAGATCTTTTTCTTTGTTTTCCATCCCCTCGTCCTTTCACTTCTTCTTTCTTCTCTCTGGCTCACCTTTCTCTCTTGATAGGGTTTCCTTTCCATCTTCTTTAGATTGATATCTTCTTTAAGTGTCCTCGAGATTAGTTTTCTATCTCCTCTTTAGATTTTTGCAATCGTCCTCCATGCCGTGATCTTTGTGATATTCATAATACTTTCGTTATCACGTTTCCTGCTCGTTTTATCCCCACTTCATATGTCCTTGATTTTTGATTTGCATCAAGATTTCGATATTCTTGTATTCTGGTGGAAGATTACTAATCTCCGCTTTTTGGAGATTCTCGCTCACCTTTCTTGGTCGAGCTTATCCCTAACATCCTGGTCGGTTGAGCCCTTTCTACTTCTTCTTTCCCCTTGTTCTCTTTTTTCGAGATTCTTGGTTTCCAAATCTCGCTTGTTTGTGACATCTTTCATTCAGTTCCGCATATGTTTTTGGCATATCTTGGAGTCGCTCTAGCAATCCTTCATGAGTAATTCCTTGGTATAACCATGAAAGGCAATTTTCTCTCCATGCTTTCAATTTGCATGGTAAGATTATTGAATCTCTAAGGAAACTTCATAGATTCCGTTCTACCTTGTTTTATAGAAAACAAAGTATCTTCTCTTTTCTTCAATCCGACTCCTCCCGAAGCCCACAAACACTCGCCTAGTTGATCGAAACTCATAATCGAACCGCTTGGCAGTGCCAAGAACCAGTCCAATGCGGAACCGGTTAAAGAGGCTGCAAAACTTTGGCACATGGCTGCCTCATTATGCTTATAAATTGACATGGTTGATCTGTAGCGAGTGATGTGATGTTTTGGACATTGTGATCCATCAAACAGTATGAAAGTTGGGCATTTGAAACTCTTTGGTATTTCCGCCTCAGAGATAGCTTGGATGAAAGGATCCTCTTTTAGAAAAGCATATAGCTCTTCTTTCTTTGGATCGTTTAACTTGTTTACCTTCTCGTCTAACTCTTTGATTTGTTTGCTCAAACGATCTTCCCTCTTGCTCGGTCCGGACTCAACTCTCTTGTTTTTTGGTTCTTTGAGAGGATCGTTGCTACTTCCTCGATCATGATCTTCATTGAACAGAGGATCTTTATTTGGAATTTCTTTCTCAGATGCCCGGGATTTTTCGCCTACCTTCTCTTTTGACTTCTGTCCGTCTTCTAGAGATGGTCGAGGCGTTCGATCAGGAAGGACCAAGTGGTTATTCTTGCTTCCCTCAAATATTTTTTGAGTATTTTTAGGATCTCATTAGGGGCAATTATATGACCCACGGCCATCCTGAGTAGTTCATTCATGGAGGATAATTCCTCCCGAAGCTTTGTTTGTTCCTTCTGGAGTGTCTCAACTTGATTTGCTAATGCTCCATGATTCGGGTGTTCGGGGTTTTTCTCCCCTTGATCGGTATTTTTCTCCACCTGGTCGGAATTAATTTCCACCTGGTCGGGAATTACCGATTTTTCAGGTTGAGGAATTCCCTTCGAAGCATCATCCTCCACCTCCTTCTGATTTACAGCCTTCACTTTCGATCGCACCATGACTTTTTGATGCAATTCCCACAGACGGCGCCAATTGTTGATACAGAATCTCGCTCATCCTTCCCTGTCAAGAACCTGCAAGATACGAGCTCGACCTTGGAGGGTCGAGGTACGTCTCCGACGAACAAGTCAGTACCAATAATATGATCTCAACTACTCAATAGAGAATTCAAGTAATTGATCACAAGAAGTATGAATACCTGCCTCATAGTGTTTACCTGAGGTGTTTATATAGAGTATGGTAATAGAGTTATATTCGGAATATAACTTTAATGAGAGTTCCCTTAGGAGAGTAACTCTTTGGGTGAGTTCTTTTACCTAACAGGGACTCCTCCAGGGTCGTTGGTCGGTAGGACTCTAACCTTATAAGATCTTATCCTGTTAGGTAATGCCGTTGGTCGGTCCTACCATAGGCTAAAAGGTCGAACTTCATTAAGTATTGGACCTGGTCGGACCGTTCAACTGCCGGTTTAGACCAGGGGATATAGAATGACCATTTTAGTCATAAAACAAAAAGGAGCCCCCCGCCTTTTTTTTTTCCCCCTTTTCCCAATCTTCAGCCATGAAAGAAGAGGCAAAGTCAAGAAAGAGGGAAGTTTCAAGGAAGAAGATGAGGAGAAGAGGGCAAGAAGCTTTAGGCATGAAGATTACAGCAACGGAAGAGTGTTCTTGAGGAGCTATCCTCCTCACTTGGCAGAAGATCAAGTCGATGACGATGACAATGATACCCTTTCGACTAAAGGTATGCTTGATGTCTCAAAGAGAGGGAAGAGCACTACGATTAGACGAAGACCCCTTTATGTACTTCGATGGAGTGAAGGGAAGGTTTTCATGTCGAAGAAGTTCAACGATAAGGTTGCTACAAATTGTGACTCTGTCTCTTCTTACAAAATTTCTGTTTTCCCCTTTATATTCAGTTTCCATTTTTCTTTTTCTTGGGTCGCTGGTTTCAACTTTGAAGATATTGAAGGAGTATATGAATTAAAATTTCTTGCTCTGCCTCAGTAAATAACTCTTCCATAGTTCCATGTATAGTTCCATGTACTTAAAGCTTTCTACACATTGATGACTTTTTTTCCTTAAATCATTTCTGATTTGCTTGAGCTCTGTTACATCAAACATGGCTGATGGGCTCAATTCCGTTCTGTGTTTATTTCTTTTTCCCCTCTGAAAAATGGTTGGTCATTCACTCTATAGGAATTTGTGTCATAATTGCAGGGTTTCTAGTTTCCTAAGATGAACAAACGATGTTTATACATTTTCTTGCAAAAGTGAATGTAAGCTTGTTAGATGATTTCAATCGCTCCAGTATTCAAGCTGCATCAAGAGTTATTGTTTGCCGCCGGAGAATCTTTAATTCTTGAATAATCGAACCTGAGGCTTGCTAACCTCCGGCTAGGGCAAACTAGAAAAGGGTTCAAAGTCGGGTAGAATCATGGTGAGAACTTTTGCCAAAATTCATAGGTTCGCCACGTCGAGAAACCATCGAACTAGCGAATATCAGAATACATTTAATTTAAAATTTAAAATGGAGTTTGAAACTATGTGAGAGTGAAAAGCTTGGTAGCATTTTCAAAAAGTTAAAAAAAAAAAAAAAAAAATTAATTGAAATTTGAGACTAATAGGTTAACAACGACATATGAGTGCATTTAAATTTTAAAAATAACACAATATATCGTGAGAATTGTGAATATATCGTTGATTTTGGCAATATATAGCGACAAAAGCTATTTATGTAGATATTTTGCGTTTCTTAGTTGCGATAAAAAAAAAACTTCCCAACTTGCCGAAACAATCGAAATTTGGAGAATTTCGGCAATATGTTTTACTTATGTGTTGAGTGAGGGGTTCCATTATGTACATTTGCAAACTTTAAAACCCTTAAATGTAAAAATAAAAAATTATATTACAATTGAACCCCCTTTTAATTCAAAAGGACCCAAACTGTTCGATTGACTTTTGTACATGTGGGACAGTAGCCGCTGCCGTAAATAAAAATCTCATAGCGTTATTGGTTTTTTCTTTTTTCTTTTTTTTTTTGGGGGGAAGTTGATTGAAATATAACTTGGTGGTTGAAGTAATACGTTTGAAATAGAGAACATGAACCAACACAAGACGAAAGAAAAACACTTACAAAAATATAGGAGGAAGTGTAACTTTGGTATTTTGAAATGCCGAGGGAGAAAGAGATGTGAGAGTCTGAGTTTTTTAGGGAACTAGATCTAAAAGTATAAGCATGAGAAACTAAAATTCTAGTATCGGAGAGTGATAGAAATCCGCACTTATTATTATTATCATCATCTAAGGGCCTGTTTGGTTACATGAATCTAGAAATTTCAAATATCTAAAGATTTCAAATTTATAGAGTCATAAATTCATAAAATTAACTGTTTGGTTAACCTGAATCTATAGAATGAAATATACGGATTCGTCCTGAAAAATTATTAAGTTAACGTGATTTTTGTGAATGTGCAATTGTTTAGCACTTTTATAGTAAGGGTGAATCTTTGGATTTCATTCTATACCCATAAATCTATATATTCACATTTTTAGTGTAATATATGAATCTCTAGATTTCATGAATCCATGAATTTTCACAACTAAATGGAAATAAATTTTGCATTCATGAATTCAGAGATTTCAACCCAAATAAGCCCTAAAATAACGTACTACTATACTTTTACTAGTACTAATAATAATATAAAACAAATTAAAACCCAAAAAAAAAGTCTGATTTGTACTTCTAATGCTTGGGTCGCTTATAAAAGCATAGCTTTTGAGATCAAGTTTGAAGGCAAAGAATGTAAAAAATGATCCAAGTAACCCACATGTATGAGTTTAGTTCTACTCCCTTTGAGTATAGTAGTATAATACTACTATCTGTGTAACTTCACCATTATACGATCAAAGGGGATCCCATCTTGTCAACTTTTAAAGGTAGAGATTCCACCTGATTGTGTGGTGCAGCAGGTCTAAATATGTTATATTTTTACAATATCACTCCTTCAGAAAAGGGGATGTAGCTCAGATGGTAGAGCGCTCGCTTAGCATGTGAGAGGTACGGGGATCGATACCCCGCATCTCCAATTAATGCATTATATTTTTTATATTTTAACCTCGACATTTTACTCACTTGGGTTAGTGATAAAACTTTGTCTTATATTTAAATTTTAAGTAACAGTTACCTATATTATACCCCCATCCCCCAACTATATAAAATCACCTGTTCCAAAAAAAGAAGAGGTGATGTTAGTGCCCTGACCTAATAGAAACGATGTAGTGAGTGGTTAACCTAGGAGTACTTTTCAAATAGCTAAACCTTAGGGAGAACATTTATCCTATTATATGTTCGGTTTGTAAGCTGAAGCAATAGATAAGAGGCCATTTAGGGTGTCCATAAAACCCTATTAGCACAAACCGATTCATACCCGCCTTTAGCCTAGCTCGAGATCGGCTAGCGCATTTAGATTACAAATTAATAAGCGCCCACATATGATCAGGGAAGATTCAGGTTTAGCCTATGATAACCTCCATGATCCTAACCCGAAACCAAAATTATAGGTCTGAGAACCCGAGCATATAAAATCACCTGAACCAGTAGAGACAATGTAGTGAGTGTGGTTAACCTAGGAGTACTTTTCAAATAGCTAAACCTTAAGGAGAACATTTATCCTATATGTTCGGTTTGTAAGTTGAAGCAATGGATAAGAGGCCATTTAGGGGTGCCTATAAAACTCTGTTAGCGCAAACCGATTCATACCCGCCCTTAGCCTAGCTTGAGATCGGCTAGACTTTTCAACCAAAAGAGCGCATTTAGATTACAAATCAATAAGCCCATATATGATCAGGGAAGATTCAAGTTTAGCCTATGATAACCTCCATGATCCTAACTTAAAACCTGAATTATAGGTCCATAAGGGGATGTAGCTCAGATGGTAGAGCGCTCGCTTAGCATGCGAGAGGTACGGGGATCGATACCCCGCATCTCCATTTAATGCATTATATTTTTTATTTTTTAACCTCGACATTTTACTCACTTGGATTATGGACAAAACTTTGTCTCATATTTAAATCTTAAGTAACAATTAGTTACCCATATTATATAATACCCCATCCCCAACTATATAAAATCACTTGTTCCAAAAAAAGAAGAGGTGATATTAGTGCCCTGACCCAATAGAACATTTATCCTATATGTTCATTTATCCTATATGTTCGGTTTGTAAGCTGACGCAATAGATAAGAGGCCGTTTAGAGTGTCTATAAAACCCTGTTAGCGCAAACTAATTCATACCCGCCCTTAGCCTAGCTCGAGATCGGCTAGACTTTTCAACCAAAAGAGCCCATTTAGATTACAAATTAATAAGCCCATCCATATATGATCAGGGAAGATTCAGGTTCAGCCTATGATAACCTCCATGATCCTAACCCGAAACCTAAATTACAGGTCTAAGAACTTGAGCATCCAGTGGGAAGAAGCTCTAGGCCATCCGAATTAAAGCCCATGATTTGGCTCCAAAACCCATGGACCTAGATGGTGAAGATAGCGATGCTGGTGAAGATAGTGATGCCCTGTTGGGAACCGAAAAAAGATTCATTTAGAATTCTGATGGTTTGGGCAAGTGGATATACAACTCAAGAGAGAGAGAGTTGGGAGATGCTAGTGAACATGGTAAGAGCCTTCTAAATGATTCCTAGGTCTGTATCAGTGTTTGGGGACAACTAAGGTGGCAAACCACCCTTGTACTGCAAAATACTAGGGGGCAGTCTCTTAGGGTGGTCAATTGACCAAGCAACCGCCACCCTAGGCCGCGTTGAACCTATACGGGCAGTTTTGTCTCTTTTCTTCTTAGCACCCCTATTTAAGGTTCTCTAAACCTTATTTTTTACATTATTTTATTGCAAAAATAGTTGTGGACTCCAGAGAAGTCAAAGAACACATGGAAGTGAGAAGGATGCCTATTCTTGTAGAGATTTTCACAAACTTTGTCAATTTTCAGATCTTAAAGGTAAGCAGACTAACATACTCGCTTCCTCTTCATTATTTTATTGTTTTGAGAGTTGTTATTCTTGAGAGACCTTTATTAGAAGAGAGTTGATTGGGAAAATAATTGATCATCATTGATCCCCAATTAGATCATGCTATGAGAATAAATTATATATCTATTGTGAAATCCCACAGATTTCTAACCCTTTTAACCAATGGTTTCAAGACCGCACACCCGAAACTCAAGTTGGCGACAACTATGAGCCATTCGAGTCGAGCCCGAAGGTTCAGAAGTGAACTCAATGTTGGTGGATGGACCTAGTGATGACTCGACACCTCTCCTATAATTTAAAAGGAGAGAGAAGGTTATTCATGAAGGAATTAAAAGGTGATTGAGGCACGTCCATAGACCGACAATGGAGAGTCTGATCGACGAGGTAAACATACCCAAACGAAGGTAATCGAAAGACCTTTCTTTCAAGTCAAAAATCACCAGAATCAGACCTCGGATGGAGGTTCAAACATGGACCGATTGAGTGACCGATTGGATGACCCGACAGCCCTGACCCAACGGCCCAACCCCAGTGACGGGGCAAAATCGGGATTTTGTGTTTTAAAACCCTACTTTAAGCTCCTACTCACTCATACACGCATTATAATGCTAGTACGAGGCTGAGGCCAGGAGAGGAGGAGAAACCAAGGAGAAGAGTGGATTTCATCCACCCGAAGGCACTTTGTGACCCGAATCGTCGCAAGAACGTTGAAAAATGTAAGAATCCTTCAAACCCTCTTCTTTAAACATAAGTTTGTAGGGTTTCTTCACTTTGAATGTTGGATTTGGATAGTTGAAGCATGTTAGGCATAGTGAATTCTCATAAATAGTTATATTTGTGTTTCCCTCTAGTTTGTGAGTAGTCTATGCAAATCATTGCAAACAATTTCACATTTTGGCTCTCAGAGGCGCTGGCGGCACTCACAAGAGCCAAATTTGGGGTTTTTTAATTTAGAATGAATTGGGTCAAATTGATGGTACCTTTAAAACCCTATTGCTTCCAATTAAACATTCCCAAAGTTTCATTTCGATTCGACTTTGAATCGGTGGCGGAATAAGGACTTTTCGCCAAAGCTAGATTGAAAAGATGGGTTTGAACCCATATGACAGATTGGATTTTTGTGGGATGATTTTGGATATCTTTTAAAATCCAATAGAATTTTGACTAATACCTATTAATTCTCTTACATGATTAGGATTATTATGAGTATAACCACCGACTCTTATGGGCAAATTTGTGACTTTGTGGAACTTTGGAGAGCTTATACTAACTAGAAAGGTAAGGAATATACTTAACCTTATCTTTCATGTTTAATGAAGTTAATTAATTTTCATTATTGATATCTTGTCTTATTTTAGTATTTATTATCTTGTGATTATGTGTGTGACTTTTGAGCAAGTGAAAGATAAGAAAGTATGTTTGCTTCTATTTTTCAATATTTTTTGAATGATGATATGAGAATGTATGTGGAATTGGTTTTGAGACTTAGATTCTCTTATGTCTATTTACCAACTAGGGTTGCAGGTTCACTCATTACCCTAGTGAACTTACATGAGTATGCATCTAAACCTAAGTTCATGAATGCTAGGTGTCTAAAAGTGTTTGGCTAGATAACCTTATGAGTACTACTACCTTTCCAGTAGGGGTATTGAAAAGGTTAACCCGTGACGTCAATGAATGGGTCTTGTAGGCATCAAGCAGGGCCACTGTGCCATCATGAGATGGTAGGGTTGCATATAATAGATAAGGGCTCATGGGCACTCAAGACCGGTAACCAACCCATGAGAGGACATGGAGAGTATCTTGTCTATTATATGTAGATGACCATAGGGTTGAGAAATGGAAACCAATAGACGCCTCCCGTTAAGGATCCCATTTCTAGGTGGAAAAGGATACTGAACCGAATTGGTTGGTGCCATAAAGGAAGTATCTGAACCATATGTAGTACAAGACCATATGACAGTGCATTGGGCCTAGAGTAGTCCTTGACACGCGCTAGTTCTCATGCCAAACGGTGATGTGAGAGAGTGGTGACTTATACCCTAGCCGGATTGATGTGACTTGACCCAATGACCGCGAAGAACCCAATAGATGTCTCTTGTTGAGGGAGAGTGAATGAGACCACCCAGAGGAGACTAGTGAACGAATTAATGCATGTCTACCATAGAGACTTCATGATAGAGTTATGAGCATAATATCATAATCATTCATATATCATATGATTATCATTAATTACATTATCGATATTCATGCTATATGTGTGGTGTGGGATCTTGTGAACGAATGCATGATATGACGTTGAGTTGACCTCACTAAGTTATGTTGAACTTATTCATTTTATATGTCTATTTCTATTAGAATATACTACAAGTTACGAGGACTCCTTCCAAATGAAGGATTCGTCACTGGTAGACTTTCTTGAAGGAGTGACAGAAGAAAGATGTAGACTTGCATGGAGCTTCATGCCCGTACTAGGACTGTTATTATAGGGTTGGATTCCATTAGAGAAGCAATTTAATTTAAATTCCACAGCAAACAAATTATTCTTCCTTTAAACTCTTGTATACATTTTGATTAACTTTAGATAATGGATGATTGTAACCTTTTGATAAATTATTAATTACACTTGATTTATTCTTGTCATTTTAATTATTCTATATCATATATTGTATGGAATTGTCACCGAACCTATGTCTTGCAGTGTATCACCCCACGGGTGTTCAGGTATGACCGGATCCAATTGGGTGAGGTGTAACATCTATTTTAATGGCAAATTATTTCGGAGAAGGTTTTCAAGATCTAGATCTGAATTTTAAATTAAACTTTCTTGCTTTTGTAGTTGGGGATGTTTAAATAGTGATTCAGAGACATGATTTAAGCTTACAATCATCCCAAAACCTATCGGTCAAATTTTGCCCGCCTGGCCGTTCCCCCACCCCGGCTTCCCGTTTTGCCGGTCCTGGGCGCCTCCTGCTTGTTGGTTTCCCCCCCCCCCGTGTTTTGGTTCCCCCTGCTTTCTTTCGGTTCCCTCTCCTTTTCTCCCCCCCCCTCTTTTTTTTCCTGGTGTTTCTTTTGGGCCTGTTGTTCGTTCTGTTCCGCTCCTCTGGTTTTTTCTTTTCCGGTTTGTTCCTGGGTGGTCTTTTCCCCCCCCCCCCCTGCCCCTTCCCCTTGCCCCCGGCCCCCCCCCGCCTCCCTCCCCCCGGCGCTTTGCTCGCCTTGCTTTGTTTTCGCGTTTGTCCTTGGTTGTTGCTTTGTTGCTGTTTGTCTGTCTTTTGTTTTCTTCTTTCTGTGTGTGTTGGTGGCTTGCGGGTGCTTGGTTGTCCTCCTCTCGGGTTGGGTCTGGCCTGCCCTGGTGCTGGCTTCGTTGTTGTTGCGCGGTTCGTCTGGTTGGTTCCTCTTCTCCCCCTGGGTTGCCTGCCCTTGGTGTGGGCCCGACAACTTAAGTGTAGTGAGAAAACATAGGCCCACTATCGTATCATTGATGGTAGGGTTGGGCTCATGGGCATCCAAAAGTTAGCTTGGGTTTCATGAGGAGGCATGAGAGTCATCCGTCCTATCATATGTGGATGACCATAGGGTTTCGGGGTGCCAAATCCATCAGGCGGTACTCATCCCTTGAGAAATTAGAAACTCCTAGGTGGATAAGGATACTAGACCAAAAAAGTAATAGGCATGAGGAAATGTATCTGGACCACATGTAATATGTTTCATGTATGACCTTGCATTAGGTTAGGATATCCTCGACACTCATCAGACTCATACCAATGGTCGTGGTGAAAGAAGGTGGCCCTATAACCACAGGCATTGTCGGATTGGACTTGTATCTCATACCTCGATCATGACGCCCAAAAGACAGCTTTGAGTACCATGATGGGTCTATGTGAGACTACCTACCCAGAGGAGGTTGGGGTTCATCTTAATATGTGTCTGCCTAGGTAGAGACTAGTACGGTTAATTCATTGACGGCATACTTAGAATATCATTGCATTCTTTACAATTCTTGCATCTCATACTATCGTGGTATATGTGGATTGTTACCTTCCTGATCGACGTTCTATGGAACTCATTCATATGATTTTCTTGTTTTTCTTCAGATTACTTTGCAGGTCATGAGAGAATCTTTCCCAGAGAGTTCAGTGTCAGCGGAACAATGCAATGAACCCTCAAGAGAGTACTCCAAGGCACATGAAAACTCATGCCCTTGCTGAGACTACTCCTACAAAATCCAACCCTGAATATCAAGAGATCACCTAAAAGAGCGTGGTGGTGCTGATTAGGGTTATGTACACGCTTGTGTGTTTTGTTAGGCTACACCGAGACCTTTGAACTAAATGAACAAAATGTAAAACCTTAATCAGATTGTTTGCTTTGCTTCTACTATGGACGACCTTTTGAGATTCATTTTGGGATTTTTTATATGTATTCCTTTTGTTTATTGATAAACTTATTATCCTTTGTTCTTAATTATGGTTTGATGTGTTTTATTTATTACTATGGTTGTAACATGATCTAGTGACTGTGACTGCGGATCACATCCACAAGTAGTCAAGGTATATCCAATGTCGTCGGGTGAGGCGTGACATAATCATCGGGCCAACCCATACTAACCCTATCCGACATTGTGTTAATTTAATTATATTAGAATTTGTATATAGTTTGAGTTTAAGAACTTACAAAAAACATGTATCCAACGGGTCCCACAAGGCACAAATCAACCCAAATCAAATGTTATTAAATAGGGTTCTAGAAACCTATCATTTTAGGTCCAGCTTAGTTTAACCATAACGGTAATCTAATAGCCTGGGCCATTTACATCGAATTATTTTCCGAACCAGCCTGTTATAACCCGAGGTCCCGAGTAATTTAATCTTGTTCCTCAAGTGTTTATCGCCTACAGCAGTTTTTAGTGTGTAGTATTTTGGTTTGAAACGGACTAAAATGGACTGGTAATTTTTCTCATATCGATCAACACGTCAGTCCAAACCAAACCAAACCCGAAACATGACTAACAGTTTGTGTTTGGCTAATGGCTAAACTAGCCCAAAACTGAAAAGGTCAAATCAAAACCATTCCTAATTTACCCATTTGATTATAACTCCAACTGGAAAAAGAAAGCAGAGAACGGATTAAGGTGTCCCCAACACTTTGTTTGTTACTGAAAATTACTGAATTGGGAGATTTGAAGTCATCAAGTACATCTTAAACAAAAGCAGATCGGAACATGTCCATTTTTCTACTTGGATGCTGCACAATAAATTCTCAGCACAATGCAACTTAGGGTAAAAATCGAAATTTGTGGTCATTTCACAGTTAAATTTTACCCAAAAAAATACTTACACAAAAAGAGACAAAACAAGTCGTCTCAGCCGTAGGCTACATTGTGTTGCGCATTTATTGCATAACACTGAAACAATTTCAGACTCTTGGTAATAACCTGTCTGTTTCAAGTCTGACAGTTTGACCTATGACCTATTTCCTCTGTGTGCTACCTAGAATCATGTAATTTAAAAACTACAAGCTTTGATTGCTTTCATGAACATATAAGAATTTACCGAAATCACAAAGTACTAAAAGTGAAATGAAAATAAATTAGCATTTACAAGATCATCAAAACAGAAGAAAAAACATAAGATATGATTTGGAAGAGCAGGAACTGTTGTCAAGAAAATTTGATGTTTCATCTGATGAGAATTACAAAAAAGATCTAGTGTAAACGCATAGTTAAGTTGGTACAAACCCAGAAGAATGGGACAACAGCTGCAAGAGAAATATCCCAAGGGCTACAAACAGCAAAATCAATTGGACGAGAAAGCAAAATGTAAACTTGAAAACCCTGTTCTGCATCTCCAAAACCCCTCCACGCCCCAGCATCTCCCCACATGACTCCTCCAACTCCTCTGCCTTCCTCTTCAACAAAACAGCATTAGTTTCAGCATCTCTGAGCTTTTCCAGCCTCTGGGTTTGTTGTCCTATCATAGACTTCTGTTCCTCAAGGAGTCTGACATGGTCTGCTGTGGCAACTTTTAAATGCTGAGTTGAACTAGTAATCACCAGAGACTCGATTTCGGTTTCAATCTTCTGCATAATCAGATCCTCTACCTCAATATGCATCTGTCTAAACCCATTCAGGGGCTTTAGACTGCTACCCGTTTCTTCTTTTGATGACTCACCCCTATATGTTTCGTATTCAGAACTAGAATCCTCAACCTTGGGGATGGTTGTTGCCTCTTCAAGATTGCTCTCAGGAGACTGCACTTCCAGATGTGGTGAACTGGTTGGATCAACACCTTCTTCAAAGTGCAAAGGACCAGATGAGTTGAGTTCACAGGTTCCTGGGTCAACAGAAGCAAATTGTGTAGCAATGGAATGAGTAGCAATTGACTTACCAGCAAGAAGAACTTCTTCCTGTCCGAGCTCTCCAAACATTTCTACTTCTGCAGATGAGAAAAAGAGATTCCATCAACAGTGTCCTTTATAAACAGTACAGAGCCGCAAGCACTTTACAAACATGTACAAATGTTTTAATTAGAAACAAATAAGATGGCAGTTCAGTGAAAAAAACACATGTTCCTTTGAGGAACTATGCTATGCTAAATACATAGGGAAATACCTGTTGTTTCTTTTTTCTTTTCTTTTTTTTTTTTTTTTTTTTTTTTATTTTAGTTTTGGCCGGATAGAAACATCATAGAAGGACAATCTTGATATAGGTCACATTTTACTTAGATGTTTCTGGAAGAAAAAAATTCAGTATGACCCAAAGTCAGAAAGTTAATCGCATTATCTGCAGCTGCTGCTCGTCTTTTTTTATGGATTTGTTATCTCCATGTCTGGTCAGTACTTTTGAATAAGTAAACTTACTGCTTGGGGTTTTGATTGATTAAAATTTCTTCTCTGAAGGCTTCATTGTTTGGTTAAGAACTGCTGTGAGTAGATATCCTGTGTAAGGCTTTATTGTTTGATTAAGAACTGTTGTTAGTAGATGTCCTGTGCGAGGCTTTATTGTTTGATTAAGAACTGCTGTGAGTAGATATCCCGTGTGATTTGTTCGGCACCTTATTTTGGAGGATTCTGTGTGTTGTTGCCTTTGAATTTCAGACTTAGAAAAGTTATTTCTGGAGTCACTCTTGTTGCTGTAATGGTATTTCAGATTCAATGGGTGTATGACCGAGTATTTTGGTCACTAAATTGAGATTTTATTGAGTTCTATCTTTATTGCAGCCTATTTTTTCTGATTAGGTGGAATATTATTTGCTTGAAGTGAAGCAAATCTAGGACATTATGTCTACATGTGAATCTAAGTCTGTACCCAAAAGTACAATTACTGAAATTATGACATCCACATCCCATCGTACTTTTGGCCAAAAACTTGAAAGAATTGTTAATTTCCATCAATGGAAGAAGACAAAGGTTGTGTTGACTGGTTGTGGACGGCAAGACCATCTCACCAAGTCACCATGTCTACTAGGAGTAATACATGGAAGACTACATCCCAAATCTTATGATAAATGTTGAACTCTATGGAGAGAGATATTGTCAATTTAGTAGCAAATATTGACAATGGAGATAAGGGATTACCCTAAATGTATTGTATTCCGGACAGAACTGCCTTTCCAGCATCTATGAGGTTTCATAGGAGTTTCATATGTTTGATAGGAAGGGCAGACCTTTAACCCAAATATTTTGTAGACTATAGAAAGAGAAGAATCGAATGCCATTCTACCTAATTCATCAAAGGTAGATGAAATGCAAAATCAGTGAAACAAATTTCCACCGAAACGGTCCAAATTTTGACCAAAAAGATACCTGCATTTTTCAAAATCAAAACAGAACTTGCGAGACTCGTTTCATTACAATGTTTCACACGAAACAGTCCAAAATTTCAACCGAAACTGATCAAAGAAACATTGTTTCGACCAGTTTCAGTTGATTATTCCTTATAAAATTCTCTATCTTGGTTGAAATCACAGGTCTCAACCTTTCTGCCCTGGTTTTGCAGCTTAAGTTTCAACCTAAGTCGGCTGATTTCTCTTTTTTTTTGTGATTTCAACCTCATTTTCACCCTATTTCCACAACTCCTTTGCCTTCAAATAGCTCTTTTGCTCCTCCTCCGCCTTCAAACACCTCCTAAGCCACAACAGTTGTTCATGGGCCCAAATCCAAACTACAAAGGAAACTCCAAGGCCCAAAGGGATATAGGGCCTCTACCCCATACCCAACAGTTCCAAACTTTCCATTTTTTTTACTTATGTTTTGTTCATGCCTTAAATGAGCAATCATTTGATCTAGTTGGTCATTGTATTTTGTTGACTTCTTGTATATGTAACCATTCTATCAAACAATTCATGTTGCTGACGTGTTATGCTTATATGCAATATAATTTGTACTTCTCCAAACCAATCATTTGTTAGTATACTTTGAATGATGACTTTTCAGTGGATTTTTGGGACAAACTACGAGTTCCTTGTGTTTATTATGCTTTAAATAGGTGGGAGGCAAGGAATTGGATGAAACGGAGGCCATATAAGCCCTGGAACCTAAGGTCGAAACCTTGCTCGAAAAGTACCAAATTTTGACAGAAATTTTGGTCGAAACTAAACCCTCGAGCCTTGGCACGAACAACTTGCAATTATGGGTTTTTTTAAGAGGAAGATGAAGGAATTCGACCCAAATAGAGCACAAATTCTATGGGAGATAAAATACAATCACTGTTCAAAACATTTTCCCAAGTACTTCGTGTGTCCAAAGGTGACTCATATAGTCAGACAAGTCCAATTCCACCAATAATTTTGCATTGGCATCTTTTGCTCCGAACTGCGGCTCTAGTGGCGGTTAGGTTCTAGAGCTACTTGTGGATGTGGAGGTGGAGGATCAGGCAGAAACCTCGATGCTCAAGAAAATTTACAGCGATCCACTAAAACTACTATAAATGTTAGGACTTGTCATCATTATGGTTGTCCAGTCATATACAGAGGTTGCTTCATGATAAGCCACCTCAGGTTGCTAACACTTCATCATCGAAGTCATCTACTACTACCATTCCACAGCCAGAAGCGAAAGACTATGAAAATGCCTGATGAAGAATATGTTTGATTCACCTAGTTCCAAGCACTTCAATATCAACCTCCTCTTGCCATCTTTGCTCAAACAAGTAATGCCACAACTTGTGCTTATACCTGCCATCCCTAGATCATTGTGATGTAGGACAGCCCTAGAAACTAGGGTATCTTACAAAGAAACAGGATCCTATGCTAACTAACACACTAAGAGGGATTAGGGGAGGGGTTTGCGCAGCATATATTCAGACCAACAGTAGAAATTTATTACAGATATAATTTCAGCATTAAGAAATATAAATAGCCTCCAAATTTTTAATCCGAAGACTAAAGACGAACAAACCAAATCAAGCTTAGTCAATCCACGCAACTAGTCTAATGGGAGGGAAGAATGGGGCATTGCATTCACAGCAATTTAAAAAACAAATTTCAGCAACAAGAAATATGCTTTATTAATCCAATAGGGGCAAAGTACATAATGTTAATCCCAACTCAAACCAAAACTAAAACCTAACCCAAGCACTAAAGGAATTAACAGCAGAACAAAAAGGCAGCAGCTTCTAATAACTAGTCTACAAAGCAGTAAGTGAGTTATTGTAAGGAAAAGTGTGAAATAAAGACAGAGACTGGGAGAATAAAGTTCTGCAGAAAATAGTTCTGCAACTGATATGGTCAACAGAAAGTAGGAGACAGCAAAGGAGAAGAAGGAGATGCAGAAATAGGACACAAGAAGAGACAGCAAGGAGGGGCTGTCAACAGATATAGGAGGAAGCAGGCCTGCCGTAGGATGGGCAGGTTAAGAGACAAAGCAGAAAAGGAGGGGGGGGAAACAGAAAATGTGTGTGTGTATATATATATATCTGTCAGCTTGAGGAGAGCAAAAAAAAGGGGATGGGGCCAGAAACCCAAGAGAGGAGATAACGAAGGACAGAAAACCAAAGGAATCTCAATGCAGGAAATTCCTACCATGAGGATGAAGGGATGAGGAAAAGAAAATAGTATGAGAAGAAAGCAGGGTTAATTGGAGAAAAAAAGAGTAGAACTAGTTAGAAGAAGGGGTAAGGGAATTTTCAGAACCAATAGAACTCAAATAGGGGGGAATAAGGCTAACCTGCAAGTGTGAGAGAGATACGAATAAAGGAAAGAAAATACCCAACTAAATAAAATCCCATACCACCCAAGATACAAAAATAAGAAAGGAAACTCCCTAAATTACCCTTAAAAAAAATAAACCCAATAAATACTAATACCATTGTAAAAAACGACTGGTATGGATCACGGTCCTAAGGGTCCAGATGACCCTTTCTTATAGATATCTCCATACGCCTCGCCAAACCAAGCCGAAAGGTTCAATCGCCTCTGTCTCTGGTAATAACGAATGATGGGTGGACGTGTGATGTCCCCGTCAATCCTCCCCGTCTGCAAAGAATTCACATTTGATGAATGAAAGCTCTGGTAGTACTCCAAGAAGTCAAGGTCTAGTCGCTAGAATTCCTCATGTGTGATCCAAGAGTTGTCCCTCTATGGTCGTCCACACCATCTAATCAGAAACTCATGTGGATAAGGAAAGGTGGTAAACTAGGGTAATGGAGGGGACAGTGTAATGTGGGTAGCAGGGTCCTGCTGGTCAATATCAAAAGGAGAATCTCCTAATGCAAGTGGATATGGTGAAGGGATAGTGTGTCGGTCATGGAGTGAAGTTCTCAACATTGAAGATGTTACTTATCCCCATATCAGACAGCAAATTAATCACATACGCACTTGTGTCGATCCTCTAAATCACTTTTAATGGGCCTGCCCGACGAGCATAAAGATTGCTTGCTTTTCCTCTCACAAATCTAGTTGAGTGGATCCAAACCATAACCAAGTCATCTTCTTTGAACTCTTATGGCCTTTGGTGAACATCTGCACAAGACTTATATTGCTTATTGCTGGAAGCAATCGGTTGTCATATTTCTGCATGTAAATCATGTACACTCTGTATAAAAGACTCGACTAACTCACTAACTCTAGAACTGACTAGGGAAGGTATAAGATCTCTAGGGACTCTAGGCTGAACATCTAAGCAAACCTCAAAAGGAGACAAAGCAGTGGACCTATTCTTAAACATGTTATAAGCAAACTCAGCATGTGATAGAATACAATCCCAAGTACCCAAACTCTCACCAATAAGACATCTAAGAAGATGGCCTAAACTCACATGAACGACCTAGGTCTGACTGTGGGTCTAAGGATGGCACGCTATAGAGAATCAGCGTTTGATGCCTAAAATGCGCACCACAAGGTGCACCAAAAGTGATTAGCGACCTTGACATCTCTGTCAGACACTGTGGTGAGGGGAAGGCCATGACACTTAAAGACATCTAGAAGAATAACTTTGCCATCCCAAAGGCATCAGATTTCTTCGAGCATAGGATGAAGTGGGACAGTTTTTTTAGAAGCGATTCAATACCAAAAAGGTAGAATCATTGCCTCTCAAGGACTTGGGTAAGCTTAACACAAACTTCATGCTAAGGTCCTACCATGGGGAGCGGGGAATGGGTAGCGAAGTATACAGGCCCATCTTTTTCTTATGTTGTTTTCCAGTTTGATGGGCACAACACTGGTGAATGATACATGCTACATATCTCTGCAAATCAAGCCAATAAAATCAGTCCCTATTGGTGAAATGGTCTTATCTCAACCAAAGTGACTGTCAACTCTGTCGTTATGCAACTCCCAAATCAAATGGTCTCTCAATGAAGTCTTAGGAATGTATAATATGTGACCTCTAAATAGGAACTCGTCTCACAAGCTATAATTAGGGTGTGGCTTGGGTGGGTCACTACTAAGAGAAGTGAAGATCCCTCCAAAATCAAGGCAAGCATGATACCGACCCTTCATCTGCTCAAACCCAACAACTTGCACACTCAAACCGTGCAATAGAGACTTCACACAATTGTAGGCATTATACAGCCGTAGCAAGGCATTCACTCGACTAAGGGCCTCAAGGGCTTTGATCTCCGTTCCAGGCTTGTGCTTTTATGGGTACTCTTGTAGAAACTCAATTCACTTGGCATGTCTCGGGTTTAATTTCTTTTGGGAGCTCAAGTATCTAAGTACCTAGTGATTGACAAATAGGATGAATTCTTACGATAGCCAATAATGACGCAAGTATCTCAAAGCATGTACTACCATGTAGAAGTCTTTATCATATGTAGAATACCGTTGCTTGGCTGCATTTAGCTTCTTGTTGAGATAGGCAATAGGGTAAGACTCTTGGCTAAGGAGACCTCCTATACCTACCCCTAATGCATCATAAGCTACTTCAAGGACCTTGGAGAAATCTAGTAAGCTTAGGATTGGGGACTCAGACATCAGTCTCTTGATCTCCTAAAAGGCTGTAGTAGCACTTTAAGTCCATTTAAACTACCCTTTTCTAATGCAATCCATGATGGGGAAGCATAATGGTACCAAATTGGTGAATGCACCGCCTGTAGAAAGTGGCTAAACGTGGAAACTCCTAATCGTGAATATTAGTTGGTTCTGGCCATTCTACTATCACCCTAACTTTCTTGGGGTCAACTAATAGTCCACTAGCTGACACAACAAAACCTAAGCACCATCAAGTCGCAAAAGAAGGTACACTTCTTAAGATTAGCATAAAGCTTCTTTTTTAAAAGTGTCTAGAATACTTGACATGGGTGATCAAGGTGAGTCTTTGCTATAAATGAAGATGTCGTTATAGTAGACCACTAGGAACTTCCCTACAAAGGGTCTCAACACCTCTATCATGATCCTCATGAAGGTACTAGAGGCGCTTGAGAGCCCAAATGGCATGACTAGCCACTCATAAAGGCCATATTTAGTCTTGAAGACCGCTTCCATTCATTCCATGGTCTCATCCATATCTAGTGGTACCCACTCTTCAGGTCACCTTTAGAGAATATGGTAAGCACTACACACCATGTCAAGCATATCAATGAGTCTAGGTAGGGAAACCTGTACTTAACAATGACTTTGTTTATGACTCAGCCATCCACACACATAAATCAATTGCCATCTTTCTTTGGCATGAGTAAAGCAGGTACAGCACATAGAGCAGTTCATCAACTTGATGCTTTAACTTAGCGTGCTCTTTGGGCTTCACACAAAAGTGAGGTAAATTCAGCAAGCATGAACCTGGAACTAGATCAATGGTGTGCTCGATATCATGCATGGGTGGTAGCTCATCTGACAGTTCCTCTAAGAACAACTGCTTGAATTCCCTCGATAAAGGTTGCACTTCCCTGGGTGTCTCAGTTATTAGGCATGATGTCTCTATATTACTTTATTTAATAACTAGGGCATAAATAACCTGTGTTTCTTTACACTTCCCTTCAAAGGTCTTCTGACTCAAGATGTCGAGTGTTTACTTTTGGGCCAGTTTTAAAGTGCTTCCTTCGTTCTCAGAGACTCTAATCTCTTTAGGGGCTCAAAGGGTCAGCCTAATTTTCTTCCCATTGAATTAACACACACATATGTTAGAACTCCAATAATAAATGACATCTAAATCATAGATCCAAGGTCTCCCTAAAATGATGTGGGTAACATCCATGTCCTAGACATCACACCAAGCTTTATCCTCATAGCCTACAAATTGCAATGGGACTAAACATCTCAACCTAACAAGAATGGTGGACAGATCAACCCAGGCAACCTTGTAAGGCTTTGAGTGAGCCTAAGGTTTAAGCCCCATGCAGGATGCAGCATGTTGTGCCACCACATTCACACAACTCCCACTATCAATGGAAACTCGACAATTCTTTCCCTAGTGGCATGTATGGGCGATGAAAATATTAGTCCACCAGTCTTCTTCAATGCACTAAGTTGCGATATCATGCAACGCACTACATCCAAGCAAGAAATATCAATAGCCTAAAGGTCGTTATCGGATGGGGTTTGGGAATTTTCAGAACCAATAGAACTAGTAAGAAGAAGAGGCATGAAAATTATCAGAACCAAAAGAACTCAAAAAAGGAGGGGTGAAGAAGGCTTACCTACAGGTGGGCTTTCGGCCATAAAAGAGAGACCTTGCTACTCACAATTTTCTTTTCTGATTTTTCATGCTCAATCATTGGTGCTAGGTCATTAAAACAAAGAATTTCCTAAAACCCTACGAATAAAGGAAATAAATGCCCAACTAAATAAGAATCCCTAAATACCCTTTAAAAAAATAATAATAAATAAATAAATAAATACTAATACTAATGTTACAAAAGAAAATGTGGTATAGACCATAGTCCTAACAATCTATTTCACCCTATCTAGTAGATATCTCCATACATCTCGCCGAACCAAGCTGCAAGGTTCCGTCATCTCTATCTCTGGTAATAAAAAATGATGGGTGGACGTGTGATGTCACATCACATTGACTCAAGGCGTCCGATCATATGACCGATGTCTCAGGTAACTTTTTATCTTTTCGCCCATCCTCTTCCATTGTGACCCTTGCTAACGATTCAAATGCATGGTTGAAGAGGCGACAACCTGACCAAAGCGGTTGGGGTACATTTTTTAATACATTAATTTTATGTGGCACATATAGTATACCAAAAACTTATATAGTTTTACTATAAGCTAAACCAATATTAATGAATCATAATTATGAAAGATCATCATAAAAAACAAACATAACTTCATCTCATCATAATACAAATATACGAGCAATTAGCAATATACTGTAATGATATTATAACAGATTCCCAAATCCAAAATAAATAACTATTATATTCATATCTGGTTTTTTACAACTATTTTTCTTTTCCTTTTTTCATAGAAGAATAATTAGCTTAACAAAGGATTCAAGAACATCGAAATCCTTTGTATTACAAAATTTAAAAGCTCATTGATGTAAACAAAGGTCAACCCTTGGCTGAAACCCTACTGAGGGCGCCAAGGCCCCACCCAGGTGGCACACCTAGGGCTGGCAGGACCCTAAAAGGGGCATTTTGGTCACTTCAAGCCCTAACTAGTTGCTGAAATTTAATTTTTCAGAAATTTAAATTGTTAATTTTCAGTCTCCGATTTTATTTAAAAGTCATATTTTGAGTTGTTAGTTGAGTTCTTGAGTCCTTAGGAGTCTTTCTATGAAGTAGGACTCTTATAGATAATTAAGTATTTTATTTCAAGAAGAGTTCCTTTAATTTAGGTGATTGTTATTAAGTTTTAGAAGGGTATCCTAACTTATAAAGGAATCCCTAGTTAAGTTGGTTTATAAGTTCTACCTGAGTACAAATAGAGTCTCCTAGTTTGAGTAACTTCTTTCTTTTGATGTAAGGCTATGAATAAGCCAGTCCATGATTGTAAATTTTAAATCTGCATTGAACAAAGATTGAACATTACTTGTGGGAAACAGGTCATGGTTCTCTTTGTGAAGGCCACGGCGGGGTTTTCAGCCCATGGAATTCAATTGCAGCAATCCACCTTCAAGTTCCAGCAGCCACCACAGCAGAAACAAGTACCAAACACCCCTAGCCACTTCCCTTTTATCCCAAACCATCGCACAGCACCCGCGCTGCCCCTCCCCCTGTTTGCGCAACCCAGAAACCCCCTCACACTTGTTGTCATACCCTTGGCCCTCCCAAGCCCTGTGATACCCTAGAACCCCCTGAGACTCACCTGAACCCTTCATCCCACCTCCCTTCTACCTTGCAGCATCCCCTCCCCCCTCTCTCCCCTATTCAGCTACCCGCTCTGACTTGCAGCTGAAACAAGAAAAAGATAAAGGGAAAAGAAAGAAAGAAAAAAGAAAAGAAACAAGAGAGTAAGAATGAGAAATCAAGACTGCCCAAGGTCTTTTCAACAATCTCTCCTTCCATCAGAGATTCGGCCCATGGTGAATCAAAACCATCTCCAACCCTTTTCTAACCTAACCACAAACTTCCCCCCACGCTTTTGGGTAAGTCTTGGTTTCCCCTAAACCCCCATGCCACCTTGTTAGAACCCTAACCCATCCCGTATCTTTTCTGTTAACCAAATCCAACAACCCATAGATCCTTTAGTTAACCTTTACCAAACCATCACCCATAAACTTTTGACAGTCCCCCAAATCACCCATAACCTTTTCCTTAAGTTCCCCAGTAATTCTAGAACCAACCTTAAATTCTTATTTCTTTTGCTTTCAAATTTATCATAGATTCTAGGCAAACCTTTAATTTTAGGGAGATCATCCAAGGAACCCTAAGCCTAAAATCAAGTTCACATCACTCATCTTATACGAGGGGAAAATATTTTTGGTTGTATTGGGGACAAAAATGCACGACATGGTCTACAATATACCTGTTGCTCAACTTAAACATCCGACTTTTTACCCAACTCTTTTAAACAAACAAGTAATTCTTGAATCCGGATCAGAATTTAATTTGTCTACTTTTTTACAGCTTTTTTGACCAACCAATAAATTAATAGATCGCACCATATACATCAAATCTGATTCAGATCTAAAAGAGCCAGCGTAAGGCCTAAAATGACCCCAGGATAACTAGTGACTAGCGAGGATTGAAATGCATAGTTTAGATCTTGTCCCAAGTAAAGCCTTGAATAGAGCTGAGAGCAAGGATCAATGTAGTCAATGACTTTTAGATGGGATATTTGCTGAATCATTGATATAGTTGCATTCCTTCCTTTTTACTACCATCTTTTTCACACTGTCTTTGCACAGAGCCATTTAGCCAACCCAACTAGTTGCGATAAGACTTGGTTGTTCTACACTAGACTATATAACTTGTACATTGACCAGATAATAGTTTTCTCTTGATCTGGATCTGTTTATATTAATCCTCATATTAGTTGACACTTGTTAAGCCATTTTATCAATACTGCATCACAAGAATCACAGTTATCAAGACAACACCAAAAAGGCAGCAAGAAGCCCAAGGAATCAAGGAGTTTGGATGCCATGGCGTCGCCTGGGCAATGCCTTAATATCTACAGTAAGAACAAAATATACCAAGGTTAGAAACTTTTAGGTATTATTGCATTATGAGAAATGTTAAGAGCTGAAGAACCAAAGAACACGGTGCCTTGATAACTATCGCAAGAACACGATGCCAAGATTAGACACTTAAAGAGGCATTATTAGTGCACTGTCAGAAATGTCAAGAACACAGAACCAATGAAGGTAGTGCCTTGAATTATGGCAAAAACGCAATGACAAGAACAGACACTTACAGGCATTAACGCACTATCAGAAATGTCAAGAGCGACAGAACCATTCTTATTTTTTTCCATGGATGTCATGGTAAAATAATGGCATCGCAGGATCCAGAAACATTGTTTAGGTTCACTATGGACCCACTAGATGATAACAATAAAATATAGGAATGTAATGGCAACTGTGTAACTGGAAATTCTAAATTCCTCATAACTTAACAGGATACAGGAAAAAACTGACAATTCATGGAAGCATGGAAACAGAATGACAGCTAAGGATTATGACATATTATCAAAGGAACTGGAGGTACTACTAAATATGAAAACTAGGATACCAATTGAACTGAAACAACCTCTAAGCGGAGTAAGATTTTCTGAAACTGATCCAAGCAATAGACAAGAACTCAAGCAGTTTCAGATTCAACTCTTAATACAGATTGATTACTAGAGAACCAGACTGTACAGGAGCGAGGCTGACTTTAACGTGAAATACCAGATTTAATGGATCAATCAACTTCTTGGCTACAAGTATCACCCAGAACAGAGTACTACCAAAAGATCTTTAATGAAGTGATATAAAACTAGCTAATAGAAAGGAGATTAGATGATCAGACCTGAAAAACGACGCACCCAAGGAGAGAAGTTGAAATGCAAACAGCAGCACACCAGCACCATGAGAGGTACATCTAAGTTTTTTCAATATTTTATTCCAAAAACCATCCCAATTGTGGCTTACATGCTGCTTTATAGAACTGAACACAAATAGTCCTAATCATACACTTAAATGAAAGAAAAAGTCAACTCTTTAACCCTACCACTCAACAGTGGTGGAGATAAATAATAATTCCTAGCTGCAATTATAAATGAAAGGTCTGACAGTCTGACCTGGGAAAGGATGAAAGTGAGAAGGAGAGAAGTCTGAAGTGCACACAGCGGCAGAATAACACTAGGGAATCTCAATTTTCAAATATTGCATTCCAAATATCCCATCCAAATTTTGGGTTATGTGCAACTTTACAGACTCACAAACCCCCCCCCCCCCCCAAAAAAAAATCATACCATAAAAGTCATAGTAAAAGTCAACCTCCACTCTGACTATGACTTAATAATTGAAACAGATACCAACTCCTACTTGCTATTAACAACTAACAGGATGAAGATAAAAGAAAGCAAATTACATTATTGTCCCTAAATAACCTATGAACTGCATCAAGTACTTAGCTGACTTCGACCAGAATCAATGATCCTAATCAGCCTTCATGGTAACTATCCCAGTTGAAAGAGACAAAAGCTGGCATTTTTACAGTCATTGATCAAAATCTTCTTAACAGTAGACACAAACTGCCTGATCTGGTCCTTCAGATTTTATATTTTTTTTAGTTCCACCAACCAGGAATTTTTCCATGGATCTCTTGTGACCATTCGGCAAAACAACGCTTGGAAATTTTGCAGGAATATTTTCCTCCCTGCTACATATCATCCATCCAAACAGGTAACAACCCCCTGCAACCAACCCCCCGCCCCTCTCTGCCTCTCCCTCTCAAAAGAAAAATAAAACAGGGATCAAAATCCATTCAATGATATATTTACCACCTTCAGCTTCATGCCAAAACAGATGAGACCTTTCTGAAATCATTCACCTCATGTAAAATAAAATAAAATATTAAATAAGTTCTTGATTGTCAGATTTAAACATCAGTAAGAAGCACACAAATATATCAGACAAACTAAACAAACTACCAAACATCTAAACATAGTCTAAGAACCATTACAGAAAATTTTGAAATGAAAAGAAAGAATGAGAAGTGCCATTTGAAATAGGAAACTATAAAAGGAAGCAAAAACCAAGAAACATATTTGCTAATGAACCACCACTTCACCTTCTTCCTTCTGCAAATATTTTACATTAAGATTCTAAGTTTTTGTGGTATATGCATCAAAGCAACGTCCAACAATGGAGAAATTTTTTTTACCTGAAAACATAGAATAAAACTTAAAGCTACACACCTAGGATCAAAAAAGCATACGGAACCATTCAAAAAACGCACTCTGATATGAGCATTGGGATGACATAATAGCAAAGCATTAAGAAGTACTAAAACAACACAAATAACTCCAAATCTCAGAAATGGGAAAATGGTGTAAAAGCTACTAGGCAAAGAGAGGAAGACCTACCTCTTTCAAGTAATTCCTGCACTGACTGCAACGAAAGAATTGAACTGACCAAAGGATCTCGGTCTGCTTGGAGCTGATGATTACCATTTTCTTCTTCCCTAACTTCTGATGACATATCAGCAGCTAAATCACCCTGTGAAACATCTTTGGCTGCTCCCCCATTTTCTTTGCCATAATCGTTAGACTGCATCTCACTTGCATGGGCTTCATCACTGTTCTCTCCATCATAATTACATTTCTCACTCTGTCTACCATTTCTAAACCCATAAATGCTTTCCATCTGCCCAAATAGGACATTGGAGCTTCTGGAGTCGGATTCCAGGCTGGAATACGAATTTTCCTTCTCAATTTTAAACCTTTCTGCTCTAGACTTCTTACTAGTCTCAGTCTTACTTTTCCCCTGTTGAACCTTGTGAGAAGCACCACCTGAAATCTTTCCACTCAGATTCTTGATCTTGCCTTTCTCTCGCGAGGAGGAGGAAGCTCCCACAAATACGGGAACATCATACCTCGATGTGGGTGGACTGGCTGCTGTAGAGGATTTGCTACTCCTGTCCTCGCTGTTCTCAGAATCGATAGAGGCAGGTAAAGTGGAACCCACGGCCGTCCTTGAATCCGAAGTCACCGCAGGCACACTGGTGACAGAGGCCTGACCCTTGACAGATGAATCAACAGAAGCAAGAGATCCCTCGCTCTTGAGCTTGATCTCAGCGGACGAGTCTCTAGCCCTAGTAGGTTCTGCAGGGATGGAAAGCCCCCTCTTCAAGATCCTATTGGATTCCGGACTGCTACCATCCCTTGGGGAATCTCTCCGTATCCTCCTCCATTTCCTTAGACCAAGCCCTTTGGTGGCTGTTGTTGGAGTCGTTGGCGTGTCTGCGTCACCTCCCGATTGGAATAATAATGGAGGCGATCCAAGTTTGGCGGAGGAAGTTGCAAATTGTTGAAGCTCCACTTGCTGCTTGCCAAGTCCAATTTCGATTGGTTTCCCATTCAATTGATTACTCTCAGGATCTCCATGGCCGATACCTGCAATCTCATTACCACAAAACCCAACAATCTCTGCCTCGACCCCAGGGGTTTCCGTCTCTTTGTTCCTTGTAAGTGTAAGTTCTGAACCCTCACCTACCGATAAATCCATCACTAAATCTAGCACAAGGTGAAAAAGGTCAACTACTGCTATCTCTCTGGCGCGTACTAGCCTTCCAATGCAAAGATCATTTCATCGGCTACCCACTTCCTGATCATTATGTCTCTTTTTTCTCTCCACAGCATCTCCCACTGCAACTTCAACCCAATTAGCAAACTCAAATATTTAACACTTGAGAACATCCGTAATGCAAAATCATAACAGAATCGAGAAAATTCAGACATGAACAATAGCCATTAAACAAAATCTACATAATTGAAAAAACAACTAAACACTGGTATGTGTTTGAACCAAGAACAATTTCAACATAAATGATTCGATAAATCCCGTTAAAGAAACCAGCAGACATTGAAATTGGACACCCAGATTGATAATAACAACACAGAAAGAGAAAATCTGGCTAGAAATTGAGAGACTGAGGAAGGTAAAAGAACCTTACCTTTCGTCTCTCTTTTTCTCGAATAAAGAAAGATTTGCAGCCTTAGATAGTAGAGTGGCACTGAAAACCCTAAACATGGGTATGGATCTGCAGTCTACAGCTTTAAATCCCGAATTTAAAATTCAGTAAAAAACGATTCTTCTTCGCTTCTTCCTTTTATCTAAGAAAGATAATAGGGGCGGCCACTCTGTCTTTCCAACATTCTCTGTTGACAACCACGTCGCCGCACGTAAATGAATTGTAGAGATACCGATAAACAGGCGGCGTATCGTTCCTTCAGTTCATAAAGAAATGCTGACCGTAGGAAAGCATTCGGACGTATGCTCGTGTCTCGGGATGTCAACTGGAATCGGATTTAGATCGGACGGCGAAATCATCAATGGGTTGAATTTAGATTTGTTATCCAATAGTAATTTGCTTTCTATTTGCAACAACTTTGCTGGTTGCTACCAACCAACGGTGATGATCTTACTACATAATCAAAATAAGATCAAATGGTTAAGAATCAAATGACGAGTTTACTTATAAATGATGAGCTTGATGAACCAGCCGGTGTCCTAAATAGAGAAGACACCATTCCAAATCTCAGAGAAAGCTTGGACAAGGATCTCATGGTGGCAAGGAGAATTCAACTAAAGGAAAGAAATGGAGATTTGGGAGTCATGAGGGGTCAGATTTGTAAATTAGTAAATTTAAATCCTTACAATGTAAAAATAAAAAATAGTATTTACAAGTAAAACTCGTCATTTGATTTTTAACGGTTCGATCTTATTTTGATTATGTGGAACAATCACCACCAATAGTAACAGTCAACAGTGGCTACTGCAAATAAAATTCTATTTACACACCCAACCAAGATAATACCCAGGAGCTAAGGATTGGAACGTGGTCTATCTATCTTATTCTGAATGGACTAGACCTCTCAGGCCAAAGCATCAACAATGTTATTTGATGCACGTGGAATATATTTAAATGAACAATAATCTTGCTTTGCAAAACATCATCTAACACCCTTTGAACCCCAACGGCGCTGTAAATAAAAGATTGAGGAACGAGGAAGCATTATTCAACTTACAAGAAGAAAACAATAGCCCCATCCATCAAAACTACTTCATGAAGGCATAAAGCCTCACCCAATAGACTTGAGTCAAAACAATCTGGTATTGAACAGCACAAACCAGGCCATCATCTGGAAGTAACAAAGCGAAACCCAAACCCCCTGTTGAAACGCTATTGAGGAATCTGCAAATATACTTGAACGCTTGTTCTCACAATACTGTCAAATGAGCTTAAACGTACCAGAGGTACTTTCTTTAAGGTATTTAGACACCCCGACTTGTGCAATACGAGTTCTACAGTGTCTTCACCCCAAGATCAGTCAGCCCAACCTTTAAGGTTGCACCCCAGAAAAGTTACTTAAGGTGTATCAGGTTATGTTCACTCCTTAACAGAATAACAACAGGGAGAGAGAGAGAGAGAAAGAGAAAGAAAGAAGAAAGGAAATTCTGTACTTAGAATGAACTCGGAAATAGGTTTATAGAGAGCTCCAAAGGCTGTGGGTGAAAAGGTAAGGTCACCTCTCTTTGTGAGGATACCTTTCAGCTCAACTCCCTATAAGAATGTACCTATCCAGCTGACCTCCCTACTGGAGAGTGCCTCTCTGATGGCATCTCCACGTAACCACCCAACAGCGGGCTTTCCAAAATAGGGCCCATGACAAAATGGGCCTTCCGGATCAAAGTCCCAAGTCATATAAATATATTAATCTATAATCTTGGCAGGGTCACAACAGGATTCAGGCTCAGTTCGTGTCGCACACATTAATAATACATGGGCCCTTACTATATATAAACCATATAATCAGATTCTCTCAACCTGATGTGGGACTAAATAAAACCATGGATAAAAGACACAATTAAAACATATATTTATATAAAATAAGTTTTAAACATATTTACAACACCCCCATCCATCACCTAAGGCTAGAGACTCGCATCACAGAGGAAGCAAACCTAGCAAGGATCTACATCCTCTGTAATTCTTTTCACTACAATTCTCTCCTAGGATTGGGTCATGTGACATTAAGTAATCCAATGGTCATCCAATTCAAACTAGAGTTAAATAAAATTCAAATTTATGGGTGGGTTTAAATAAAATTCAAATTTAGTTTGAATTGGGTAACCGTTGGATTACTTAATGCCACATGGCACAATTCTAGGAGGGAATTGTAGGGAAAGGAATTATAGAGGATGTGAATCCGACTGGAGAAAGCCAAAAAGAAATATCATGTCGGGCTTCTTTTCTAAGTTTCCCAAATTCTCCCCATGAATATAAGGATTTATTAAGGATGAAGAAGAGGATTAGAATCTCATTGTACTTTTTTTCTCTTAGCAATAACTCCGGATCTAATCCCATAGAGATGATAAATCTTTCTCTTGTAAATTCAATGGGATGATTTGCATCCCAATTTTATTGAATCGAATCAATATTACGAACAACAATATCTTAGCTATCAAATTGATTCATCAAGAATGGAATATTGACATAGTATAGCATAGAGAGATATTTTATCCATACTGAATCCAAAATAGGATCCTAGATCCAATCAAAAGATTTGTTGAATTTTGCATTCTTTTCTATTGATTTTCATTATACAATCATCAAATGGGGTATTGATACGGAAAGATGAGCACCAGACGGGTATAACCCGAATATTATATATTGTCATGTTAGCCGGGTTCCACCCGATTTCAACAGGATAAAACCTGATCGGGTCTGGCCCAAATGGGGCTCCGCATGACAGTTAATCGGGAAGGATGCCGATCATCCATGACCAAAAGCGCAACATACGCCACATATATAGCAATCATCCTTGTTATAGAAGGTCAACTCAGCAGCTGATTGAATGGGACCAACGACAAGGGAGCATGATCCGAGGAGAAACATCAGCCCTTGTTTGACTAACTTACCAAATACATAAAAGGTAACACCCACACTATAAATGCACAAATCTACCCCTCCGGTAAGCAACCAATACACTTTGAGCATAATCTTGTGTAGCTTTTGCACGAGACCTCATTCGGTTCATCATCTAACTTTGCCATCGGAGGCGGCTGCCCGGCACACAAGCCGGCCCGCATCTAACCTTTCTTGCAGGACTCATCGTCCCGGATACGAGAGGAGGCTCAATCGGATCCAGAAGCATAATTGATCAGCATCAGTTTGGCGCCGTCTGTGGGAACGACAAAGCTTGGAGGTCATGGTGCGACGAACTAACGGACGTTCCCGACAAGAAAGTACCGGGGATGATCGAGTAATTCCCGAAGAAATGATTAATCCATCGGTTCACGAGGAACAAGAGGTACTTCCAGACAACATGGTTCTGGAAGATCCGAATGAAGAAGGAACATCGCGAGGTCCCCGGGACCATGCCATTATGGCAGATATGGACGAGATACGCAAAGGTATGCTCGAAATGCAAGGGGTATTATGTGGTTTGGTGCATCAAATTGGGGTCGAACAAGGACCAAGGCGTAATACCCAGTCCGGAAGACTAATGAAAGCCTTCAGGACGGTACGAGGAGCCCGACATCCAAGGCGCATCCCGAGAATAAAAAATACTCGGGAACAAAGGGAAGCACAACCCGATCGTAGCAAGCGCCAAACCACGCCCAATGGAACAAGGATCAGTGCTTTAGAGCGCATTTCGTTGCCACCTAAAACGGGATCCTTGCCCCCTAGGGATCGTCGGGAAGAGGTCGAGGAGATCGTGGATAGAGAGGAAGAAGGAGAAAGCCAACCCCAACCTTCAAGGTCGAGAATTTCGACCTCTCGGGCACCATCCCAAAGAAAGGAGACTACAACCCCTCGATCAAGGGGGGAACGTGTCGAATCCGATGAGGATGGTACAAGGCAGAACCGGCTGCGGAGGCGAGTGGCTGAGGTCGAGCGAAAGCTGGAAGATCGGGATCATGACGAGGATCTTGATGTGGTAGACCGGGAGCCATTCTCAAACGAAATCATGAACATGCCTCTCCCTAGAAATTTCATCATGCCAACCTTCACCCCTTTTGAAGGGAAAACAAATCCAAAGGAGCATATCAGCTACTTTAAGTCAGTGATGACTGTGCTAGGTCGGGAGGACGAATTGCTCTGCAGAACTTTTCCAGCGTCACTCAAGGGCCCGGCTATTAAATGGTTTAGCAGTCTACGACCGGCATCAATAAATAATTTCCGGGAGTTGGCCCAAAAATTCATAGCCAGATTCCGTAGCGCGATCGGGAGTAAAAAGACATCCGACAGTCTCTTTGGCATACGACAAGGACGAAATGAGTCCATTCGGGATTATCTGAAAAGATTCGACGAAGTTGCCATCGAGATCGAGGAGCTTGATGATCAAGTTGCGTACATTGCACTTTGGAGTGGCATTACCCACCAAAGGCTTCTGGAAGTCCTGCTGACGGACAAACCAAGAACGTACGGGATGCTGTTACGCAGGTGTCAAAAGCAAGCCAATGTTCATGAAGTGATAAATGCTCGAGTCAAAGCAGATCGGGACAGAAGATCAGATCGGGACGTGGATAAACCATCTCCGAGTGACAAGCATCAGAGGCCAAAAAGTAACTGGAAGCGTGAGCAAGTGAACTATACTCCTCTAAACTCGAAGCCGTCAGAAATTCTGATGAATATTCGGGAGAAAAAGGAGTTGAAATGGCCCAGGAAAATACGTGCACCTCCAGAGGATCGGGATATGACGAAATATTGCCGATTCCACCAAGATTACGGCCATCATACGGATGCCTGTCGGAATCTGAAGTTTGAAATAGAGAAATTGATTCAGCAAGGAAAGTTGGGTCAGTATGTAAAGCAATCGGGGAAGAGCCGAGCATACTCACCCGCGCCAAAGAAAAGAGGCCGATCCCCAAGTCCAAAAGAGCTTGTCAAAAAAGCGGACAAGGGAAAGGAAAAGGCGGATCGGGAAGAAACACCTGTGTACGTGATCATGGGGGGACCAACTGTGGAGTCAATCAGAAAGGCAAAACAAAAGGCTCGGTTCGTTGGGGCTGTTCATTTGCCTAAGAAAAGGCAAAATCCGGCATGTCCCGAACCAATAACTTTTACGGACGCAGACTTAGATGGTGTCACGTCGCCACATGATGATGCGATCATCATAAAAGTTAAAATAACAAATCGGGAGGTGCACCGAGTCCTGGTGGACACAGGGTCCTCTGTTGATCTCATCTCGTATGATGCTTTCAGAAGATTGAAGTTGGCTGATGATTTGTTGACACCATCATCAACGCCACTATATGGTTTCGTAGGATCATCCACAGTGGCGGAAGGAGCGATCCATCTGGACCTCAAAGTTGGAAAGTCACCCCGAGATACCTTGGTTTGGGTGAACTTCATGGTGGTTAGGGAACTGTCGGCGTACAATGTTATTCTGGGACGACCAACGTTAAATGCACTGGAAGCAGTCGTGTCTCCCAGACATATGAAGTTAAAGTTCCCGACCGAATCTGGAGTCGGGGAATGTTGCTCAGATCAATCGGCTTCCCGCCAATGTTATACAAACTACTTGAAGGAAAAGCGTAAGCCAGAGAGTTCGGGAACAGCCATGAACATTGAGGTTCGGGACGATCGTGATGAGGAGAGCATGCAACGAGCAGAGCCCGTGGAAAAGCTGGAAAGGATCCAACTTAGTCAATCCCTTCCTGACCGAGGAACGTTTATTGGCTCAGAGCAGCCGGACGATTTCAAGGAAGAACTTACCCGGTTCTTGTGTGATAATGCGGATATCTTCGCATGGTCAGCAAATGATATGCCCGGGATAGACAGACGGGTAGCAGAGCACAAACTCTGGATACAGAAGGATGCAACCCCGGTCATCCAAAGACGAAGAAATTTTGCGATTGAAAAGCATGAGGCAATCAGGTTCGAGGTTGAAAAATTGGAAAGGTCGGGTTTCATAGAACCAATCGAATGCCCGACCTGGCTGGCCAATGTAGTTATGGTGAAGAAAGCAAACGGGAAATGGAGAATGTGTACCGACTACACTAACTTGAACAAAGCCTGCCCTAAGGATTGTTACCCTCTCCCAAGGATTGATCTTCTGATCGATGCCACTGCTGGTCACGAAGTCCTTAGTTTCATGGACGCATACTCGGGATATAACCAGGTCTTGATGAGTCGGGAGGATGAGAAACACACTTCCTTTATGACTGATCGGGAAAGTTATTATTACCGAGTAATGCCGTTCGGTTTGAAAAATGCAAGGGCAACTTATCAGAGAGCTGTCAATAGAATTTTTCAAAGGCAGATCGGGCGAAACATGGAGGTTTATGTAGACGACATGCTTGTAAAAAGCTTGGTTCGGGCAGGGCATTTGGCTGATCTGGAAGAAACATTTGATGTGCTCATAACGTATCGAATGCGCCTAAACCCTGAAAAATGCGCCTTCGGGGTTTCCTCGGGAAAGTTTCTTGGGTTCATGGTTTCTCAAAGAGGAATCGAGGCTAATCCAGAAAAGATCCAAGCACTGATCGAGATGACACCACCTGTTACAATAAAAGAAATCCAGTGTTTAACCGGGAGGGTAGCCGCTTTAAACCGGTTCATATCCCGAGCTGGAGAAAAGTGCAACACGTTCTTCAAAGCCTTGAAGACTACGTCAAGCTCGGGAACCGTCACATGGACACCAGAATGCCAACAAGCTTTTGATCATCTTGTAACTTATCTCGGGACAACACCTGTTTTGGCCCGACCCCTAGCTGGGGAAGTCCTTACGATCTATCTGGCAATTTCGCCAATGGTGGTCAGTGCAGTTTTGGTTCGGGGTGATATCGTTCAGAACCCGATCTACTACGTGAGCCATGTGCTTATAGACGCTGAGAAGCGGTACCCGGACATTGATAAACAGGCATTGGCGCTCCTGGTGGCATCACGGAAGCTAAGGCCCTACTTCCAATCACACCCGATAATTGTCCAGACTAATTTTCCATTAAAGAAAATACTACAAAGACCTGATGTAGCAGGGAGGATGGTCGGGTGGTCCGTGGAACTTAGCGAGTACCAGATCGAATTTAGACCGAGGACGGCCATAAAAGCCCAGGTATTGGCCGACTTTGTTGTCGAAAGCACTATACCACAGATGAACGACCAAATGCCAACGGCTGGAGTATCCGACTTGTGGATTCCGCATGTTGATGGTTCGAGCAATGTTTCAGGATCGGGAGCAGGCTTGACCCTCTGTAGTCCCGAAAACTTCATTATTAGCTATGCTATAAGATTTAAATTCCCAGCCTCAAACAATGAAGTAGAGTATGAGGCTGTCATAGCAGGCTTGCGAGTGGCCCGAGCCCTCAGGGTTCGGGAGCTGGAAGTAAGAAGTGATTCTCAACTGGTTGTCAACCAAATCAAGGGGGAGTATGAAGCAAAGGATGAAAGGATGGCTAAGTATTTAGTCAAGGTTGGACAGTTTCAAACTTTCTTTGAACGGGTAACATACCGACAGATACCAAGAAAAGAGAATGAAAATGCAGATGAACTCTCCCGACTATCAATGGCAAGCTACAAAAACTTGGACTCGGCGGTTTACATTGAAGAATTAAATAGCCCGAGTATCCAAGAAGTAGAAACCTTTGAGATCAGTAAGGAATCAGACTGGACCACACCTCTGATTGTGTATATTCGGGATGACATTCTCCCGATTGATGCAAAGGAAGCAAAGAAAATTCGGAATCAGGCCGCTCGGTTCACAATGGTCGGGGACCAGCTGTATAGGAGGTCGTTCGCGAATCCTCTCTTGAGGTGTGTTGGGCCATCCCGGGCAAGTTACGCCTTGGCTGAGATCCACGAAGGGATATGTGGTGCACATATGGGCGGGAAGGCATTGGCACAAAAAGTATTAAGGTCGGGAATATTCTGGCCTACAGTACAAAAGGACGCGATTGAATATGTCCGTAAATGCGAACGATGCCAGAAACACACTAATGTCCCAAAGTTACCAGCAGTCCCCATGATATCTGTCTCCAACCCGACGCCATTTGCGATGTGGGGAATGGACCTTGTCGGGAAACTACCGAAAGCTCCCAAGAATCGGGAGTATATGGTGGTCGCAATAGATTACTTCACAAAGTGGGTCGAGGCTGAACCGTTATCTTCCATCACGGAGAAACAGATGGAAAAGTTTTTTGAAGAGAAGATAATATATAGGTTCGGGATACCCCAGATATTAGTGACGGACAATGGCAAACAATTTGAAGGCGCAGGGTTCAAATCCTTTTGTAAAAGGTACCATATAGAACATCGATTCGCTTCGGTTGCTTACCCCCAGAGCAATGGACAAGTGGAGGTCACCAACAGGACGCTTCTCGATGGGATCAAAAAAAGGTTGGAGGATAATCGGGCAATGTGGGTCGAGGAACTCCCGAGCGTCCTCTGGTCATACAGAACTACGGTGCGAACCCCAACTGGCGAAACCCCTTTTTGTTTAGCTTATGGGACTGAAGCCCTAGCTCCCGTGGAAGTATTGGCTGGATCGTTGCGTTATGATGTGTTTGACGAGCAACAGAATGATCAAGGACTAAGGGAGAATTTAGATCTTTTGCAAGAAGCCCGAGCAAGAGCACAACAGAAGAATCTATTGTATCAAAGAAGAGCAGCACAGCACTACAATTCTCGGGTTAAGAACCGAAGATATAGATCGGGAGATCTGGTTTTGAGACGTACTGGGGCTTCAGACCCGAGAAATCAAGGAAAGCTAACTCCAACATGGGAAGGACCTTACCTGGTAGAAAAAGAAACAAGGCCTGGATCATACCGACTGAAGAATGTAGAAAGCGGAAAACCGATTGATCGTTCATGGCATTCCACTAATTTGAGAAAGTTCTACCAATAACCATTATAGACATCGGGTCTGTCCCGTTTGTGCCTCCGTCTTTTACCAGATCAGATCTTTCTAAGGAAGATACAATAAATTCGGGTCCATCCCGTTTACAATTATTCCTTTTTCAAGGACTTACATCTTTTCTTAAAAGATACCAGTCACTCGGGTTCACTCCCGTTTGATTAATTACTCCTTTTTAAAGGAACTTGCATCTTTTCTTAAAAGATACCATTCACTCGGGTTCACTCCCGTTTGATTAATTACTCCTTTTTAAAGGATTTTGCATCTTTTCTGAAAGATACCAGTCACTCGGGTTCACTCCCGTTTGATTAATTACTCCTTTTTAAAGGAACTTGCATCTTTTCTTAAAGATACCATTCACTCGGGTTCATTCTCGTTTGATCAATAATTCCTTTTTCAAGGACTTGCATCTTTTCTTAAAAGATACCATTCACTCGGGTTCACTCCCGTTTGATTAGTTATTCCTTTTTAAAGGAACTTATATCTTTTCTTAAAAGATACAAGTCACCCGGCTTACTATCGTTTTATCAATTACTCCTTTTTTGAAGGAACTTACATCTAGGAGATACAAATCACTCGGGTCTATCTCGTTAATCCACAGGGGGAAGTTGTTTGGTCACTTATGTGCAACAAAAATAGAGAAAAAACTTGATTCATTCATAAAAAGATTACAATATTCGGTATCAAGCTTTAGTCAATTTTCACCGAAGGACTCCCGGGAAGATCTTCTCCAGTAGCTGGTTCAGTCGCGCCTTCAAGGGACTCCAGCATACCTACAGTATCGGCAGGGGAACCTTGGACCTCTTCCTCACCCCGATCATGCTCATCTGGTAGCTCACTAACTTCTTCTCGAGCTATTGTTTCTTCATCTTCACCCTCCCCTCTTACTTCGTCCTCAGGGGAAGGTTGGGGAAGAGGATCAATATAATCCATAGCATCGGGAAAAGGAAAATCTTCAAGCTCGGGAAGACCTTCGGGACGAGGGCGTTTGAGCTCATCATAAATCAGAGGGTCCAACAGCTTCTCCAACTCTAGGGGACGGGGAAGATCTGTTTGCTCCAGAGCCTTTTTAAAGGCAACTCGCATACCTCTCTTAAAAGCGGGAGTAGCAACAGCCAAAGTGAGACTCTTAAACTCTTGAGTCATGAAGTATTCCTCCAACACACCTCGTCTAGAGGCTTCAGGACCCGAGGACTCCAGCTCTTTCAACTTATCTCTCAGCTGGGCATTCTCATTCTTCTCCGCCAATAAGAGGGCTTCAGACGCCCTCAAATCTTCAGACACCTTCCCGACTCTCTCTTCCAGGTCATTGACCTTCCCTTTATACTTACTTTTGCTTTTGGAAAGGACATCCCTTTCCTTCTTCAGCTTGGCCGCTTTCTCTTCGGCATCTTTCAGCTTCTTCTCCGCCTCTTCCTTTTCAGTGGTAGCAGTGCGGGCCCGAACGTTCGACTCCCCGTGGAGCTGTTCGGCCAGCGCTAACTGCTTAGCTTGGTCCCGAGCCCTACGAAGAGACTCGAAAAATATGTGTACAGCACCAGCAACGTATCTGAAGAAAGATTTCCTGGATAAGAAGAATAATAATAATGATTCGGGAGAAAAAGGGAGAAAAAGACAGGTACCTGAATCCTTCATTAAAAAACTCCCTATTCGGGAGATTACGCAGATACGTTGCATCAGCATCGTTTGTAGCCTCATTTAGCCACTGTTCGGCATACTCGGAATCACTGAAAACGGTGTTAAAACCGAAATCACTGGCTGAAGAAGAGGGGGCAACCTCCCGAGCAGGTTCGTCGATACGAACCCTTTTTGGAAGGCGAGGAAGGCCGTCCGCTTTACGTTTCTCAGCTCCCGAGGAAGGAGCTTTCTTCTTCAGATTCTTATCGGGAGATGGTCGGTTGGAGGGGGGAATCGCCTTTGCGGCCACAGGAACTTGTGCTGGGGCTTTTTTAAGCACTCCCGAAGGAGGTTTACTGGAAGGCACAGGTTTCCGCCTTCTTGCCTCGTCCATGTTCCCAAGCGCCATTGCTAGAAGATCATCCTCAGAAATATTTTGGCTCACTGAAAAACAAAGAAGGCGTATCAGGTCAGCACAACATAGATGACACAAAAACAATAAAACAAAGACTTACTCGGGGAGAAACCCCATAGCCGAAGAACTGACTCGTACTCCATGGAATACCCATGGACTGCGAGCTCGTCATCGTCAACCATGTTTATTATGTCAACATATCTTTCCTCGTCGGGATGTAGGTCGACAGGAATATTTAGGCGATCGATCTTCCCCTTGGGAACTTCCTGAAATTGAGTACGGAAGGGCTCGGGAGAAGGCGGTTTGAAGAAAAGATAAAACTCCCGCCATTTCTTGGTGGTAGACGGGAGGGAGTCTTTTAAAATAAAGTTCCCTTGAGAAGGGGAAATTCTCTTGGATAGAAAAAACCAACCGCGTTGGCTGTGAGGATGAAGGGAGTAATAGTGATGGAATAGGCCGAAAGTCGGGAAGACCCCTAGGGACTTACAGAAGCCGACGAACCCGATCATGATCCTCCAACTGTTCGGGCTCAAATTAGAAGGGCTAAGCTTGTAATGGTCAAGCACATCAATAAAAAGATAATGCAACGGGAGACGTAACCCCCCGATGAAGGCATCATAATACAAGGGATAAAATCCCTCGGGAGGACTGTTCACTCTTTGGCTATCGGTCGGGATAATAACCTGATATCCCTCAGGAATACCGAAACTACTCAAAAATCTATCCAGATCCTCGGGAAACAGGGAGCAGAGATAGAATTCAGGTCCCGAGGAGTTCTGGACGAAGTTAATATGCCAGGGAGTTAGGGGCTCTGATCGAAGTAGTTCTAAGGCTGCGGAGTCAAGCTTCTTACAATCAGGTTTATGGGGAATGGCCCCCCGGAAACCGCTGGGACGTTGAAAAGGTGGACGAGGAGGAGCTTTTGATCTAGATACCCGGGAGGTAGACGGGACATCCGTCCGAAGGTAAGCTTGGGAAGATACAGCAGGGGGATCCCGGGAAGTGGCCGTAGACTCAGGTCTCAGGGCACTCTGAGCAGAAGGAGTAGCGGAATCAGAGGCAGGGGCAGGGTTCGAATTTGAACTATGAACGGGACCCTCCCGAGAATCTACACTAGGAACGGCTTCTACTTCGGCCTCAACTTCGGCCTCTTCCTCGGCCTCTACCCCGACCTCTACTTCCCCTTCTACTTCATCGAGTACGAGGGACGTAGTCAGGACTTGCATCTCTTGTCTCTCTTTATCCTTGCGGAGCATCTCCTGGATCTCAATATAGAGTCGAGGATCGTCGTCCTGGGTGGAACAGCTGTTGGATTTGGATTTCTCCTCGTCAGAAGATTGCTCGTGGAGTTCTTTCAGACGATCCCCGGTCAGATTATACTTTTTGGTTTGATCGCTATCACCCTCACTAGTATAACCCTCGGCCCGACGACGCCTATCACGGTAGATGGGAACGGGAACCTTATTCTGATACCTAAACCCTCTCAAGCTAACTTTTGGCTTCTTCGGGGCCTTATATCTCCTCGGGGCCATAAGAAAAGAAACTTACTGATTAAAAGCAAGGAAGGCTTGAGGAGCTTCAGAAGTCGATCGGGAGCGTTGCTTAGTCGAGAGCAAAGAAAACAGTGGGAAGAAAATGAAGGGGAAGGTCCCTATTTATATTGCCGGAAGAGGCGTTACATTTCTTGATCAGACGGTTACGACTCTTGATGATCGACGGTTATGAAATGGAGACGGTTCGCCTCCCCCGAGGCTCTCATTATGAGCCTACGCCTAGCCGCCTGACGTGTCAATCCCAGGTTGGGCGAAGTCCTGGAGGATAGCCGTTACGAAAAACGGTTGGTCGCTTTAGTTCGCAGGCATTTAATGCGTCCATTAAAGGGTACTCCTGGAATCTCCCGAGGAAAGGGAACTCCTGGAATCTCCCGAGGCACAACTCGCTCCAACCACCTAGCTATCCCGAACATCGCAAGCAACGATCGGGATAGGGGGCTTATGATACGGAAAGATGAGCACCAGACGGGTATAACCCGAATATTATATATTGTCATGTTAGCCGGGTTCCACCCGATTTCAACAGGATAAAACCTGATCGGGTCTGGCCCAAATGGGGCTCCGCATGACAGTTAATCGGGAAGGATGCCGATCATCCATGACCAAAAGCGCAACATACGCCACATATATAGCAATCATCCTTGTTATAGAAGGTCAACTCAGCAGCTGATTGAATGGGACCAACGACAAGGGAGCATGATCCGAGGAGAAACATCAGCCCTTGTTTGACTAACTTACCAAATACATAAAAGGTAACACCCACACTATAAATGCACAGATCTACCCCTCCGGTAAGCAACCAATACACTTTGAGCATAATCTTGTGTAGCTTTTGCACGAGACCTCATTCGGTTCATCATCTAACTTTGCCATCGGAGGCGGCTGCCCGGCACACAAGCCGGCCCGCATCTAACCTTTCTTGCAGGACTCATCGTCCCGGATACGAGAGGAGGCTCAATCGGACCCAGAAGCATAATTGATCCGCATCAGGTATAGTTCGACTCGTCTTCTGCTTCCATTGGCCACAAACCCAAATAATAAAAGTGAACGGAAAGGGTAATGTCTTGAATTTTAAACTTTATTTTTTGATGATCTACTTCTAAATGATAAATAAAGAAGTGTAAGAAAGATGGGTTCTTCTATAAAAGATCTAATATTCTTACAAATTCACTATTTTTTTTGAGTTTGTTTTTTATTCTATGGGACCATAAGAGGAAAAAAGATTTGTGATTCCCCCAATGAAATATCAGTACAAACTCCACATCAAACTTCTTTTCTAAGTCTCCCAATTTTCCCCATGAATTAAGAAATCTACTAAGGATGGAGAAGAGCCAAGCGGAGGTGAAAATCCTAGACCTGGACCATGCCAAACAAGGCAAGCATAATTGTATCCAAGGAGGATATGACCTACAGACTCCACATCTCCACAATGTAAAAAGCAATTTGAGATAGTTTCCTTTGAGACAAGTTAAACCAGTCATTAATCCAACCATACATGCATGCCAAAGGAACCGATGGATTTTAAGGCGCGTCTTGCCTCTCCAAAGACTTCACCAAACTCCCTATTTGAATCAAAGAGCATGGTAGACATGTGAGGTTGACGCTCGATACTATTTTTGGTGATCCTTAATATTAGAAAGGAGGTGGTAACAAGACTTAACAGAGAATCTTCGCTTTTGAATTGCAAAAACCTAAACCACCACATTCTTTAGAATGGCATAATTGGTCCCAATTTAATGGATTTTTATTCGCGCCTGTGCGGATATCCTCTGGCGCAGCGCGAGAGTGCACCACGTTTCAATAAAAATAGAGGAACGGTTGAGATTTAATAAACACAATTTTGCATTTAAAAAGTCTTGAATAATTACACTTTGTCATCCCTCAGACTTCTTAAATTTACAAACTCAACTTAAATTCTCCGATCAAACGAAATCCTCAATGAAACGAAACCCTAAATTTCAATGTCGTCTTTCCTCGCGATGGTCTCTTTGGATTTTCTTTGAAGTCAACCATAGGTTTCAATTCTTCTTACTCGAACCGAATGACTGGTGAGAAAGGAATAAACCCAATCGCAAATAGAAAGAAGAAGAGATGAAATTGGTACTAATAAATGCCAAAGACTGCCTACATTGCCACAATTTCTCTCTCCTTCTCCGTGACCGGAAGTTGTCTTTGACATAGAGAATCGTCAATCGATTCACCTTGCTTCTCTTGTTCTACGTTCAACCTCTCGCAGTTGTTGCATTTAACTCTTCCAACTTACTCTCTTCCCCTTCATCTCTGCCCGATAAACCTTACCCTTCCTCTTATGATATTCATTTCTCAAAAGCGCATCAATTTTCAATGCTTTTCATCAAAGATCCATCACTGTCTGAGAAAATCCAAGAAATTTTACTGAAAATTCGTAGCCGCGTCCATTTTAAATCAAAACCCTATTTGGGATGGTTGCCGCTTCCTTATGTTTTTGGGTTGAGTTTGCAAATTCAAGAAGTTCCAGGGGTAAAAAATTGTGATTATTTAAGGCTTTTAAATACAAAATTCCATTCATTAAATCTCAACCATTCCTTAATTATATTGAAACGTGGCGCACTCTAGCGCTGCGCAGAGGATAGCGAACAAAAATCCCAATTTAACCAATGGATCCCACGGTGATCCACCAGTTTGTCTCCAAAAGAATCTATAAAGCCCAGTGAACATGTTTATGATAAGAAGAAAGGTTGAAATGCGTGTCCGTGTAAGTACCCAAAGAGGAGATCATGGATTTGAGGAGAACCTCTTTTCTAGCATGATTTAGTGCTTGCAATTTCCAACCACTAAGCTTTTTGTCCACTTCTGTAGATAATTCGCCAAATAGTACGCTCTTAGAGATTCCAAAATCAATTGAAAGACCTAGGTACTTCTTGTGCCAGAGTTGTAGGGATATGTAAGAACCCTGAAGAACCAACACTTAAACCAAGCATGCGTATTTGGGGAGAATGTTAGAGAACACTTCTGAAGGCTAATCGATTGCCTTGAAGCTTTACAGAAAATATCAAGCATCTCTTTCAAGATATTTTTGGTCAATGTTCACCTTAGTAAACAATAAAGAGTCATTGACAAACAGTAAATGTGAAATTGTCGATCCACGGTTTCAAACTCGAACTCTAGAACTCCATCCTTCCCACCAGTAATGTTGCATGAAACAACATAGAGCATGCGAACAAATAACAAAGAGTGTTGAAGAGAGGGGATCCCCTTAATGACCCCCTGCCTAGAATAACAGATCTACGCAAAGCTTCATTGATGAGGATATGCTTTGTAATCGACCGCACACTACCCATAATTAAATAAACAAAACAATCACATAAATCCATCTTAAGTGAAAGTTTCTCTAAAAAATCCAATCCACCCAATTGTAAGCCTTCTGCACATCCAACTTTACTATCAAAATTTTGATTTTTTCTTCTCATAATTTTTTATGTAGTGGAATAATTCATCAGTGATGAAGATGTTGTCTGATATTAAATGTCCAGGAATAAAAGCAGATTGAAAGGGACTGATAACCTCCTCTAAAACCCCTAGAAGCATTGAAACAAGTTAAACCTGGGAAATCACATTGCCAGAAGCAATGGGTCTAAATAATCTAGCCTCTTCGAATTGTTCAGCTTCGAAATCAAACAAACTAGTGTTTCATTTAGTGTTGTAGGGATAACACCATTAGAAGAAAAAAAAATTCACACACTACAATATCCCAACAATAACCCTAAAATAATAGAGATTTGAACCAACAATATCCCAATAACCCTAAAATAATCCCCGAATCCCATTTCTACCAAGAGACTTGAGAGTGCTTATCTAAAAGAGAGTCCTTTTCATTTCATCCACCATAGGTAGTGTACAAAGTAAAAGATTCATTTGTTGAGTAATAAGCGGATCTACAATATCCAATATGTCCAACTAATGCCACCTCATCAATTCCTTCGTTTGAAATAGTTCCTAAGTAATAGGAAAGAAATGAGTGATAAATAAAATCTAGATTTGTAGACCACTGACCATCATTATCCTTCGAAGCCAAAACCCTATTTTGTTGGCAATGTTGCATAGTGGATAAGTGAAAAAACATAGTATCTCTATTGCTGTCGGTTAGCCAATGAATCTGAAACTTTTGACACCAAAAGGTCTCTTCTTTATCCAACAAATCCTCTAAAAACATCCATAACCACTTTATGGATTCTAAAGTAGCAAGTGTTAAAGGGGATTCTTCCAAATGGCCAATTTGACCAACAATTGAATGAATTTGGGACTCTGGGTTAGTGAAGACTTCATGATTCTAGATCTTATAGTAATTGCAACAAACATTCATCTTGAATCATAGTAGAGGAGATCCACTAATTTCATTAGACTAAGCATTCTGTGCTATTGAATAACTAGATGGGTGCTCAAACCAAATTGCCTCAAAACAAAATGGGTGTTGAGTCATTGACAGAAAAAACTCCTCCATTCGTGTCTAAAATGAGGGGAGAATGATTAGATCCAACTGGGCCTTCAATAAACACAACAAATCTCCCAAAAGCAGAAGACCAATTTTGATTATCAAGGCACGATCAAGCTTGATTCGAACATGAATTGTACCAACGCAAAGATTCGACCACATATGAATTAGACCATGACTGTAAATATCCATAAGACCACAGTACGAAAATCATCTCAATGAAAGGAGCCACTTCTAAAGGAGATGTGTGAGTGCCACCCTCTTACTCTCCCCCATTGCAAGTAAGACTTGAAACCACCAATAAGTATCCATGGCTCAATCTTCCCAAATAAGCCAAAAGTAAATTGCAATTAGGTCCCCATACCCCAGAAAAATGGAAAGGTGGATAACCAGGAATAGAAAAATAACCATCCAAAACATGATCTTTAATAACATTAAACTAAAGTTATACATAGTGAAGCCAAAATAAACCCAAACCACCAAAAGATCCCATTGTAAGATACCCGAACAATGATCCATGCAAAGTCTTATAACAGAGCCTATAAAATTTCGTAAATTTGCATTGTGTTTCAATCAAAAAGATAATATTAGCATTGTCATTCCAGCGAGAGATTGGAGCATATGAACTATGAAGGGTCTCCCAATCCCTTGATAGTTCTAACTGATGATCTTCATGGTTTCCCGTGGGCCTAGACACCAAGATCCATAGGTAGTGATTCATTAGAAGGAAGGAGAGGAGGAGGTGAGAGAATCCTAATCCATATCATCCACCATTAATCTTGATCATTTGTGGGCCTCAAGGTGCACATGCTGAACCAAAGTTGAAGGAAGCATAGTAGGCATGATTTGATCAATATTCAAACGGGCATCGTTAACAACAAAGGAATACATGACTAAAGGTGGCTCATGTGCACCTGGAAGGGTGCCATGAGTCTCCGATAATTCTGCATCCTTGTTAATGTCTTCATCAACCTTGGAATGGATGGGAAGTTGGCGAGCTTGATCTGGCACTTGGATAGAGGAATAAGGAGTTTCTAGGACATTGGGAACCTAGGGTGCCACATGTGTAGTAGATAAGCCATAAGTAGTTATCTTAATCATTGAAACTAGATACATGGGGTCAAGCCTCATTGCTTGTGGTTAGAGAGTTTGAATTCGGTTCCATAACTACTACCTGTGGTTGAGCAACTACTAGTCCACATCATCTTCCCATGTTTATACCGATTTTCGACTCATCAGTACACATGGCACTCATCTTCCATGCTACAACCACTGAAGCCATCATCCGTGTGGTGGAACCATAGCACACAGATGAGGAAGGCAAAGCTCCGACCATTACTCATAGGTGTTGAGGTCATCATTGTTGTGCATCTCATTGTGAGTTTCACAGAGGTCAAAATACTTAATACATTTGAGACAATCATGGAGAAGAGAACCACTATGGGGACAATAGTTTGGGAGGCACTCATGACCGACACTGATTGGGAATCGTTGTCCATTACTACACTAAACAAAACAAGAAATGCTTCAAAGGAGTATGAATATTAAACATGATCCTACAATGATAAAAAAAAATCATAGGTTCAACATTATTTGTTCCACTTAACTCCTACATGGAATGAACCTTCCCCAACTTCTTTTCTAAACTGTAAATGATATTATTTTTCTTAAATATAAGAGGAACATCGTTCAACTGAGCCCACATTGTTAACTTATCAAAATCATATTTGTCCAAAAGGCTAAACTCTCCAATAGAAGTGCATTACCATTGATCGACCATGGACTCAAGGAAATTACGTTATGTATGTCCATAGGGTGACGGAAGTGAAAATTGAATAGGTCATCTACAAGAAGGATAACTTTTACATTATAACAGCAATTCCACACTTTAACCATCGTGGTTGTAATCGCTTGCTTGTGGTAAGGGCGAATTGCCAACACCTTACCAACGAGAGAACTTTTAAACTCACAATGCATCCTACTCAAATTCGTCAAAGGCTAGAATGTCATCATTTTCATCTTTTGGTAATTGGCTAGTAGAGTTTTCAAAACCAAGGGTGAATAATCCAAAGGGTCATCCTGCCGAAAGGTGAAAGAGGGACGAGAATGGAACTATAAAGGAGGAGAGCTCGAGATAACAATACCTTTGCCTTTCGACATCCGATGCTATTGGAAGAGAGACTGGTACTGAGAACAAGATGTAGGAATAGAAATCAAAACAAAGATAATCGTAAAGCAAACAACATTTAAGGAGTGATAGAAGAAAAGGTGTAAAGGGCAAGAAAAACCTGCAGTAGTGGGGACAAAAAAAAAGCTCTAGAGAACAAATTCACTAATATTAACATTATTTATATTTGAATGAAATCAAATAAAATGTATAGCCAAACACTAAGGCATAGACCCATCTGATAATCCACCAAGTCTTTTTGTTCCAAAAAACTAGAAACAATTTTGGTTGTTTTTGGATGTAGAAACACTTCTTAGGCATTCGATAAAACTTGGTTCTAGAAGTGAAAACACTATTAGCAAGGTTTTAGCAAAGTTCTTATGCTTAAAGTGTCAAGTTCTATGAATATCCCTCTCTAAACACCTTCACTTAAACCTAGCCCAAACCCAACTTTTGCTTTAAGAAATAAGACACAACAACATCAAAATTGTTTCTTGAAGCAAAAATTTTCATAAATTTAAAATTATGTTTCAAAAATCACCTGAAACTAAACAGTCTTATCAAATGGTTTTTGGACAATTTTTTTAGTTTCTTGAAGCAAGAAATGCCAAAAACTATTTTTAGTAGGTTATCAAACGGGTCCTAAATTGGTTACTTGACTGTGGTGCAAAGGTAAGCTTTGATTGATTTTGACTAAGTTTAGCTTTCAATTGAAATACAACCTCTCTATGATGTACGAATGAAAAATGTGAACAAAATTTCCAAGAATTGAATGAGGGATTATATCATCATCTCCAATGAATGTTCTGTTGGAACATACAATGGTGGTTTACAGTGATGTTCGATGAGAGATTAAAGACAATAAGAAGATTTAACAGAATTACTTGACCGATGATAATTGAGTTTTTCGTGTTTGTATGGGTTTAGGGGTACTGGAAAGAGGGTATTCAAGACAAAAATCAATGCTTATCCACATACTTTGGCATCATTGCTAGATTGTAAATAGCTAGTTTTCAATGTCTACATAGGATCCAATACAACAATTGAAGGACTTAGTTAAATATCACGAATATACAAGAACATTACGTAGCAGGTTGTAGATAATTTTAGTTACATTGAATATCTAATATTTTTTTTAATTACAATTAAATATCATCTCAATTATTCCTTGGAGATTCCAGTCCTTCACTATGCAAATAAATGTCCAAACACCCAAGAGCCTCATAGCTTGAGTCAATCAGAGTTTGGTTTTATAACATAATAACAATTCTCACTTAAAGACAGTTTTGGTATTTATAAAAAAAAAAAAAAGAGGTCTCTAAATGAATTTAGGAGCCTCCCCTTCTCTGCTAGGTTAGGCTCTTTTCCTCGACTTAAAAAGAATTTTGGAAGACTCAAACCTCTACTTCAGAATTGGGTTTATTGGAGTATAGATAAGAGAATGTATCAATCCTAGGGAGAACCTTTGGATTCCATTAATTCCCTATTTTGAATTGCCAGCAAAACAAGCAGTAATGCCTAAGGTGGGTGATCTCCTCATCTGGTTTCAAGATGATAAAACCTGGTTATTATCACAAGGATGCTTATTAGACTGTATCATTTGGAATGCATGCAACAAGTCATCCTCATTAAGTATCAGCAATGGAATCCCCACCATGTGCATGCCGTTATATCTAAAGAGGGTGAAGCCAGTGCCAAAGGCTTCCACACAACCAAAGTCTTTGGGGGCGCGGGGGGAGGAGCAGTTTTACTATGCAGTTTTACCACAACAATTTTTGTTGGGAGGCTGTTTTGATTGCTTGACCTGGGAGCTACAACTGCAGTCCATTCCTATATATCTATTAACCGTAATTTTGCTTTATGAATATAATTTGTTGTTCCACCATAAACTCAATACTGCCCTCCTACTTCTTTGGAGATCACAAAATCCAATGATGCCTTCCTTCCAATTCCTCCTGCTTTGGTATGAATCAAGGGTTTTGCAATGCACAATAATTAGTAATTAAACTCTGCTATTAGTGTTCATGGGAGCTTTGACATAACATGCACTATAGTGTCACTCTTCATTCCAGGTACATCACATATCAGTGCAAGAGTCATTCAAAACTAGATTAAATGGAGTCCAGTTGACAGTTTGTGGTTCCAGGCAAAGAAGTATTAGTCCTCTTAGATTGCAAGAAGCAGCAACCAACCAAAAACTGTGATATCACTTCTTAGCTTGTGCTTTTATGCATTCTAAGAATAGACTCTCAGTGTAGAATGAGTTCAGAAACCGTATTTTCTCCCTCGAAAATAGAGAACAAAATAGAAAACTTGAATGTCTGTTGGATACCATTCTAAGGGATTTATCCCTAGCAGCTGAGGGTTGGCTTTAAGTTATAGAGTTCTACTTGCATTAAAGATAATGCATCATGATGTTCATGAAAAAGTAGCTTGGGCAACTCTCTTTTTACCTTGTCACAATAAATTCAGTAATGAGAAGTCCCATGGGCTCAAATCACATCACAACCTTGTCTTTTGCAGCCATTTTTGGTCTTCTACTAAGCATAACCCCAGTGGAAGATGCCTAATTTCCTGGTTGATAAAATGGATGCTGCTCAACACCCCCACCCCAATCCAACCCAACTAAATCCATATAAACAGAGTGAAGAATTTAAGGAGACCCTGGATGTGTGAATTCCTGACCTTTAATCACATTCATATACTTAATACATGAGAACAGCAGGAACTGTTCAATTTTACATTCCTATATTCAAGCTCCAGTCCTTGTTCATGTCTTCATGTCAGTTGGGTATCTGCATCCACTTCTTTCTCTTTTATGCTAACTTCCTCCACATTCTCTGTAATTTGTTGAAGAACGCGCTCTTCCTCTGCTTGCAGCTGTTGCAATGCTTCTTCAAATGCCGCCATAGTCTCGTGATCAAAGACAGGGTCCCCATTGCACTGATTTTCATTCAATGAAGTAATAGGTAAAGGACCAAATTTAGGAGTGACATAAGCTCCGGGAGAGAACAACTGCCCTCCCACATTCAGCCACTCCTTGAGACCCCTGGAGGCTGCAGGGAAATCAATATTGTCAGTTGGAATTTTGAGTGTGGTCAAACCACTTGCCATAACCTTTCTTCTTGAGCTGCTTTCAGTCATGGCAATCTGCTGTATGTCGGCAATGCTATCCTCAACAAAATCTATCATCTTAATCGTATAATTTGAACCACAAGAATTCTCTAACATGCCTGTAGTAGCCTCATTATTTTGTTGATGTATAGGTTTAGTAACTTCCAAGATTCCTGTCTCTTTAATCATATTTGGCTCATCGATTGCATTGATCTCCCGCCTGGAGTGACCTTCCTTTACCTCATCTTCAATGCTATTCTCTTTAGCATTCTCACCTTCACTCAATATTGATCCAGAGGCATCCACGAAATCTTGGGACTTGTGGGTTTCAAGTATTGCTTTTTGCACCCAATTCCTCTCAAGCATTTCATCAAACTCTTGTACTGTGTGAAAGCTTCTACTCCGTTTCAAAACTTCAGTCTCATTGAAGCTTGCTTTGCCTGGCAATTCTTCAAATTCTGGGAACCAATGGTAGCTCTTAGATCGTTTGCCTAGACTAGCAACATTCTCAATTCCTGACGATGATTCTTGTTGTTTTTCTTCTTCACCTTCTTCTAGGTCTGCCATCAGCTCCCATGCGTTGATGGTCTCTGGACCCGCACCCTCAAGAGCTGGTAGAATATCTGTATCAGATTGCAATGTCAAGTTCCTAATCTGAAGTTTTCCTGCTGTGTTCTGAGCACATAGAAGGGCAAGGATAGGGTCACCACCATTCCTGGGTGAACATAGTTCTTCTAAAACAGTAAAGCCCTTAGCCATTCTCTGAAAGCTCCCGTTCATGTCTTCCTTCAAGCTATTTGATTTGACCATGACTTTGGAAGACATACATCCCATCTTCAATCAAGTAATGGTTCTAAGAAGAACTTCCTGCAGCAAGAAAGATAAACGCATATAAGAACACTCACTCCCTTCAGAGAACTAGAAAAATATGAATCTTTCCGTTTCTCTTCTTGGATTTTAAAAAAAATCAGCATCAAGACTTATGAACGAGAAGTTATAGCAAAAAGGAATTGCCATAGAGCGAGAATCATCAACAAAAGAAAATCATTCGTCTTCTGTATTAAATAGGATTCCAAGTAGCAGAAGCAATCATTTAAGCACAAACCAAACAACAAAAAGAGTTTGAATTTGTGTGCCATTGAGAAGACAAGGAGAAGTGATATGCTGCAACCAGCTTGAGTAACGATTTGCACGAAAGGTGTGAAACTCAATAAAAAAAAATAATCATAATAATAAATTAAACTACCTTAGCAAGAAATTCTGAAAAAAAAACACTATAGATCAGAAAGAACGAAAACGAAAACTCCGGCTTTGCTAAGAAAATATGTCAAAAAAACTGAAGTGAATCTTTCATCACAAAATCTTCGCAAGCAGAGAAGGGAGGAGAGATAAAAGAAGGCAACAACAACCATACATACCTGAAAAAAAGTGGTTACAGAATGAAAAGCGAAGCCGTATTCGGTATTCCAAACTCCAGAGAGAAGATTGAACACAAAGATTATCGATAAAAGCTTCAACTTCTGAAAAGCTTCAAAGAGACAAAAAAGATGGAAGAGACGGACAAGGACTTGTGCCGTAATGAAAACGGTGAACCAATAGAGACCGGACTCTTTAAGCAGGTTAGCCAACCGCCGAATTTTTCAAAATTTCTAAAAATATTTTAATGTGTCGTACTGTCGTTAGTCAAAAATGCAATCCTATTTTCGTGGATTTGCAACTTTGCCACTTCCCTAGTTTGTTTGTTTTTTGGTATAAAGGCACTTTTTATATATAGAGATAGGAATATTACATATGCCCCTGGTTGGAGTTGAACCCATGATCTCTCCACTGATAAGCAGGTTTCTAATCATCTTACTACTCCTCCATTGGAACTTCCCTTGTTTGTTTGTTACTGTAGTGGTGTACGAGTGATCAGCTACCCTTCGGGGAGCACACTCCGACGACTTTACCACCATAAATACGGTGACTCAGGGGTTGGGTGATTGGTTCCTCTTTTATTATTATTATTTTTTACCTGTGGGTCCCACCAAGTTTGTGGTGGTAAAGCCATCCTTCCTTGACGGGGTGATGTTTCGGACTCGTGGTATACAGAAGATAGGGATATTACATATGCCGTCGGTAGGGGTTGAACTCATGACCTATCCACTGAGAAGTTAGGTTCCTAACCATCCTACTACCCCTCCATTGGCTTTTAGTGTTGTTTTATTTTCAAAGAAGAAAATAGACAAATTGTAGGCGTTTGTTAAAATGTTTTGTTCTTTAACAAACAATAAGAAAACTTGGACAAAATTATTCTTATTATAATTTTTTATTTGTAAATTATAATTGAAATTTAACTAGTTCTTAATACTTATTATTGCATTTAATGAAAATTTTAATATTTTTTTTGTATATCCATGTTTAGAATTATGAAAATATATGGTCCAATTTCATGATTTCATCCATATATAGATAATCATGTGTGAGAATCAATGAATAATGGTCGGTGTTATGTTTTGGCAAAAAAGAATATTGCCTAACCTCAAGGCTATACCCTAACGATTAGTTGGAAAATCAATTAAAATTCACTGAAACATGATAGAATAACTTATCATGTTTAATTGTCGAAGACATAGACAAAATTTCGAATTATTATTCGAAAAGTTATATATATAAACTATAATATCTCTCGGCACCCCCACCTTCCCCTTTTCCATCTTATTATGATTCGTTAAAAATGAGAAGAAAAAAAAATTAGTAACAAAAAGAGTCAAAGTAAAGAGGACAAAATGAAATGTATGTAATGTATTTTGACGCGGAAGAATGAAAAAAGAAAAAGAAAAAAAAAAAAAATTAAATATCAAGTGTGTGATGTGTGATTGTGGTATGTCTTATGTTGTGTATCTATTATTTAATTTGCAACCTTAAAAATCAAGTTAACTTTTTGACTGGTGACACATAGTTTGTATGTTTTCTAATATTTTTCAAAAAAGTCATTTTTAATCATTAAAAATCGAATAATTTTTGTATATAGCTTGAGAACATTATAAATTATTATATTTTGATAAACTATTTTAATTTAATTAGTGCTTGATGTTTAACTAGATCTACTGTGGTGCTGTTTGGGACCCTGACACTTCGGATAGCAGCAGATGTTGCATCATACAAGGTTGGAGGGAAGATTTGTAGAAGCAAAATCAAGAATTTCTAGGGGCGTTTCAACTTTCAACCATGAGTCTTGAATTGAAAGATATTAGGGCCTGTTTGGTTACATGAGTCTGGAGATTTCAAATCTATGGAGTCATAATTCATAAATTAACTGTTTGTTTAACCTGAATCTATAGAATGAAATCTGTGGATTCATCTACAGATTCACTTTTTAAGTGTAAAAAAGATGAATCTCTAGATTTCATGAATCTAGAGATTTTCACAACCAAACGGGTATAAATCTCACATTCATGAACTTATAGATTTGAAATCTCTAGATTCAGATTGCCAACTAGCTGTTTTGGCCCTTTAAAGACCGTCCCTATCACTCGATTTGGCAAGTAAAAGCTTGGTGGCAGAGATCTGTGTTTTTCTTCCTTTATTTTCTTTTGTTGGTTTTGTATATATTTCTAGAACTGAAAATGCCCGTGTTGATCATCGCAAAAGGCAGTAAGATGTTAAACATTTCAAGATTTTGGTATTGGTCTCAACCACCCCACTTTCTTGTTGGTTCTAGTCATCCAACCTCGAGAATTACTCTAGGGCCTGTTTGGTTACTTGAGTCTGTAGATTTCAAAAATTTAGAGATTTCAAATCTACATACTTCAAATCTCTAGAGTCATGGTTCGTAAAATTAACTGTTTGGTTAGTTTGAAATTTTGGAATGAAATTTCTAGATTTATCCTAAAAAAATATTTATTGAATTATGGTTCAAATCTTTAACGCTTTGATAGTATGGGTGAAATCTCTGGATTTCACCTCATACCCATAAATCTACAGATTCACGTTTTTAGTGTAAAAATGTGAATCTCTAGATTTCATGAATCTAGGGATTCACACAACCAAACAGGTAAAAATCTCCCATTTGTGAATCTGTACTGGAGATTTCAAATATCTAGAGATTTCAAATCTATAGACTTCAAATCTATGGAATCATAATTTATAAATTAAGTGTTGGTTGTGGAATGAAATCGTGGGTTTTTCCCAAAAACTTTTGACGACATGATTTTTGTGAATGTACAATTGTAGCTTTTTGAAATCTCCGGATTCACCCCTCCCATTCCTTTTTCATGAATCTAGGGATAATCTCACACAACCTGAATCAGGATTTGAAATCTCCCATTCTGTGACATCCAAACAGCCCCTAGAGAATTTGAAATAAAATGCTTTGTTTGTCCCAAAAAAAATTTGAGCATTAGGAACACATTGTGGGGGCAAGAGAAACAATATATTAATAAAAGGAAATGAAGCAATATTTTACCTATTATGTGTCAACCTAGTTTATTTAAAAAAGGAAAATTGTAACTATCATTTATTTATTATTTAAAATATATATATTTTTTGTATAAGGTATCATTTTGGTTTCAATTTTTTACTTTCTTTGATGGGGACAATTTTGACCTTTTTCTGTATGGTCCCTTCCCTAGTTCCCCACGGAGGCTTATGAATGGACCAATGGTTGATCGGACGGTGGAGAGATGAAAGGGGTGGTTAGGTGATTGATTTTCCTTCTTTTTTTTTTTGTTGTCAAATGGGGTGAGCGTGACATGAGCCGGTGAACTTACATTGTACGGATGGGATTGAAGAACCGCAATTTGCGGTAGGAGTGCTTATGGCCGCGGCGTTGGACCACCAAAGTTGAACGGCGGTGTGTGCTTTTGTTTAGCCATTTGTTTTTTTCTGTATAAATATACATAACGCTGATTCTCTACTGTATGGATGACGTATTGAGATTAAATATACACCCCCAAATCTACAATCAATTACATTTAATATTCTTGAAAAATGTGAATTACAAATACCTCCTTAGTATTAAGAGTTAAATGTTTCATCACTATGCAAATATTTGGAATACCAAATTTACCTTTTGTTATCATAATATCATTTTTACCCTCATTCCTTTATTCCATTCTCTCTCCTCTCTTGGCTTCTCTTTCCTCGCATTCCTACAGAACCTACCCTCCCTCTCTAGTAGTCCACCTCTGTTGTATCAGTCTTCCCCACTCTCCTCCATCCCTGTCCCACCCCTCTACTCTCTTGTTCTCAACCACCATGGATCTTCTGAAACCAAACTTCACAAATTCTTCTCCTCTCACACCCTTTAGGGTTCTTGGAAAGAGCTTCTACTGTATACGGTGATTATACCTCCTTCATCTATAATGATACCACCTTCACTTGGTCTCAAATCTACCATCATTGCCTCCAAATCGCTTATGCAATCTCTACTCTCAGAATTCAAAGAGACCAAGTTGTCTCTGATTTTGCCCGAAATATTATGGTCATATACAAACTCCACTTCGCCATTACGATGGCCAAAGTAGCTTTCAACACCATCAACATCTGTTTCGTCACTCACACTATTTTCAATCCTCCTCCACCACAACAAATCAAAACTCATCTTTGTCGATACACTCTCTCACTTTGTTCTCCTTGACGCCCTATCGTTGTTTCTAGCAAACGCAAAACACCCATCTCTTATCTTCCTAATTGACAAAGAAGACCCATCTCTGACCTCCTTCACACCAATCAAAGATTCCTTTTCCTTAGAGGCATTGATTGACTTGATTCTGACCATGGCCTACCTAGGTTCCTTGTTGGTTCTCAACTGTGACAATTGCAAGATCTTTGATGCCTCCGACAATGTGAGCGTTCCCATGTCTGAATTAGACATAGCAATCTTTTGCTCCCATACGAGCTTTTACCGACCTGGTGTCGATGTCACCAAGGCTGAATTGGTAGGGCAAACCAATTGGAGGAAGTAGGAGAGGGTAGAGAGTAGTAGAGTCTGGAAAACGAAGGTCTATGAAATGTACAACGTCATGCTCAATTTATGAACAAGGAAAGTCGTCAGAGACGGAGTCGGTGATGGATTAGGTAGAGAGCAGATATTGCTACTGGAGTTGAGGATGGTTTCCTAGTTTCAGAAAACCTTTACTTTACTCTTCCACCACCACTGGATCATCGACACCATAGTGGTTTTGTTAGAGAAGAAAGAGAATGGGTATCACTGAAATGGAAGAGTATTGATATCTCCAACCACCAAATAAAGAGAAAGAGTACAGAGTCTTCGACCATCTGTTTGGTTAACATAAAAGTTCACATTAAAGACAAAGGAAAATCTGCCATGACTTGACAATTCTACTCTCAATAAAGCGAAGAAGGATGGGAAAGGATGGGGGAGAGTATGGAAGATTTAGAGAGCAAAGGTGGATTGCTAGAGGGAAATGGAGAAGTACGGTTCCACAAGAAGGAGCAATCCATTAAATAGTTCAGTGACCAACTCTCTACTTTGGAAAGCAATAACAAAATAAGTGTAACCGTCAAGAAACATTGTGAAGCAGTAATTGGGAATGGTAAGTGTATTCTTTTATGGAGGGACAATTAGATAGGAACTAATTATGCTCTTGTAGATGTGGCTGTGAAACCTATTCCGGTTGATTGGTTAGAAGAGAATATGCAGTCCTATGTGCAAACCAATGAGAGATTGTGGAATGACAGATTTATTAGTTTTCTGCCAGATAATATCTCACCACAGATTAAAGCATGTGCCCCCCCCCCTAAGAAGATAATGATAGTGACAAGTTAATATAGAAGCATTCTCTAGATGGGATATTCACTGTCTGCACAGCTTATGAAGCTATTTCAAATGAACTAATAATGCCGGCTCCTGATTCGTACACAACAGCCTTTTGGGAAGTGGTTTGGAAACTAAAACTACAGAGTCGATTGTGCTCGTTTGCCTGGCTTGCAAACATAGATCGCCTCTTAACTAATGCTCATAATAAATATTTGAAACTCCAGGATGAAGATGGATGCAACTTTTGTAATGCTAGGGTGGAAGACAATATGCATGTCTTCCGAGACTATGGTTTTACTACGGGTATATGGAATTAGCTAGTCCATCCAACTCATCGAAATTCATTTTATACTTGTGATCGAACCTCTTGGTATGACCTTAACATTTGTGAAAAAGCTTCTAAATGGTATTCAAGATGGCTAGAGAAATTTGTTTGTGTGATTTATTTTCTGTTGGGGCTTGAGTTCTTTCACCATTTTGGTCTCAAACATCGTATTAGTAGGGTGCAACGCTTTTTCCTTGACTTGCTCCTTTTTCCCTCTTTTCCCGAAGCAAGTAATTCTTTTTTACCTCTCACCTTGATTGAGAATGAGAGTCATGGTTTCAGTGAGGGGAACTGGAGGAACAAAGATGTGCATGATATCGATTATGTCCAACCTGAAATGGGAAGTTAATAATTAAGGATTACTTCATTACAGTAAAGGAAGTATGGGTCCTACAATATGAAAGTACAGAAACCACCAAGTATTACAAGGAAGTGTAATTGGTCTAAACTGCCAAAGGGTTGGCTTAAATGCAATACTGACGCTTCCATTATCAAACAAGGTCAAATTTCTCAAGTGGGAGGAGTTATTAGAGACCATAGTGGAGCTTTCCAAGGCGGATTCACAAAAAAGGCGTGATTTAATAGTTTTGGAAGCTGAACTCTTGGCATTGAAGGAAGTATTGGACATTGCTCTCAATATGGAGGCGTGGCCTATTGAAATGAAATCCGACTCCCGCCAAGCTATCCTATTTCTTCATCCTTATTCAAAGATCCAAGGAAGTTTGGGAACATTATTAATGAAATATGTCAAAGACTCATATCAAATGAATATGTTCGTTTCAGCCACATTAGACAGGAAGGAAACCAAGTAGCCAATTGGTGTTCAATGATGTTCTATGATAAAATGGAAATCCTACAAAAGTCACATCCGTAATTAGGGAACTTCTTTAGACTTGGCTGGGCCAAATTAGTTTGCTCTTTGTTTTGCTTTATGTTGGGTCCTCTTTCTGCCCCCAAAAAAAAGAAAAAAAGAAAAGAAAGAGTGAGATAATACGTGATAGTGGAGAAGATTTATGAATAAACTCCTTACCTTTAGGTTTTTCAATTTGTTTTTCTTCTCTAAGCCACGTGTGAAGAAAAAGAGAGATGATAAGATAAATAGGAATGGAAAGAGTAAATAAACAGAGAGAGATTTTAGGAATTATGAGTTAGTTTTTAATTGAATTTAACTTTTTTTTCCTTGAAAATAGGGGTTCAATCTTTACCTTTAAAACTTTTTCCAATATTTGAGAGGGGAGGGGGTTGGCTCCAATGTGGCACCGCCACTGAGTGATCTGGGCAAAAAGAAATGAATCTCTCTGTGTGTATTGTAATTCTTTGAATTTTCACAAAAGAGCAAAACAACAATCATCTTTGGTGTAGTGTGATACTTATTAATAAGGGTCTTACTATTTCACTAAAAAAATATATATAACTATAGATTTTCAAGTAAGATTCATCTTATGAAAGCATTGTCCTGAAATTATTATTATTTTTTGTTTTCTTTTGAGAATTTAATTTGGGGATTGGTGAGACCACACACTTAAAGTTGTTGATACTCTCATGCTCCACTTAAATTTTTCACAATCATGATGATTGAAGTTTTACAAACAAATAGCATAGAAGATGCTAATTGATAGAAAATTTGGTAACAATGCACAATGGTTAATATATTAGGTGATTTTCAATTTCCTACTTTGAATTAAATTTGATATTTCTTCATATTTAATCATATATTTCTTTTATTTGGTATTTTTTTTAACAGAAAAAAAATCATATCTTTCATTTATTTGGTGGTTTCTTTTTAGAGAAGAAAATGGATCTAAGGTAATTTTTTTTTGCATAGTTAATTAATGGGTAGTTTTATAATTTGACAAAAGGGTAAATAAGTAAAGAGATATCTGCAGGATTATTTTTGAGATTTTGAATATATATATATATATATATATATATATATATATATATATATATATATATATATATATATATATATATATATGCCACATCATCAGTAAATAATGGAACTTAATGGTAAGGGATATTAGTAAATAAACAAAGTTAAAGGTTGTATAAGTAATTTTAAAAGTACAGGGGATAAAGTAGTAATAAAATCAAAGTACAAAAGGACAATAGTAATTATATCTTTTTTTATTATTAAAAATGAATTGTACCAGACCTCAGGGCATCCAAATGAATATGACCCTAACTTTTTGAGTGTAGATCATTTACCACATAGAGAGGAAAATTTCAATCTATATAGTTGGATGCTTGACACTGTGTGATATAAATACAATATGCTATTTTCTAGGAAAACTTCGAAAATGTAGGAATTCAAGTATTCTCTTTCATTTCTTACGAAAAGGATTTTGTATTTAGATTGAACACATGTAAAGCATCCAATTATGTAGATTGAAATCTTTCCTCACTATGTGGGAAGACGATTTGGACTTATTTTTTATTGAGGAAAAGCCAAGGCATGGGAATCAACAAATGATACAAACCAAGGAGTGGTAAGCGACCAGTCAATCAACACCGAGATAGACTTAGTGATCGGAAAAATTGTTGATCTGCCTTGGAATGTAAATGAGCCTATGGACTACAAAGTAAGAATGTAAATGTCTAATATTCATAATAATAGGCTTGATGTCTTGTGGGAGATACTCCCTGCTAGATCCAATAAGGCATACTTCTTCTTGAGAATCGGACTCTACTTCCAACATCTTGATACCTTTTCTTTGAAAGCATACATAATAGCCTTTCTGATTGCTAGCATTCCCCCATCAAGATTGAAGTGAAATTTCAGGTATTGATTGTATATATAGGTGAGAGGGTACACGTATACAAGGAAGAATCCTTGGTCCCAAGAAAATTTAAACTCTTAATCTCTTGCTTATGAGGTGTTTGATTTTTGTCAATGGGCCAGCCCCTTGGGGTTAAGCTCAATAATCACTCGTATCTCTTAGGATTCTAATTGGTATATTAACAATTCATTGATTGATTTTCTTTCCTTCTATAATCATAATAAAACTCTTAGCTTTTGGAAGTAGAATTGATATTCAAATTTCTACAAAAAAAAAAATAAAAATTGAAATTCAAATTAATATTTGTATTATTTCCTTTTAACATGTTTTTTTTTTTTTTTTTTTTTTAAACTGAGGTTCATTCGGGCCAGCTTGCGCGCACCACGATTTAAATGACTGCCATTGGATCAATTGGAGTATATGATATTATCTCCCATAATATAATGTATGAAATACATAAAAAGAATAATAAAATTTGTTTGAGAGTATTATATAATTTTATAGTTAAAGACATTATAATTTTTCTGATTAAAATATTCTTATATTTTTTTCAAGTGATAGCATATTTAATCATAAGATTATTTTAATAGCAAATTGTTCATACCTCATGCCTCTGCTGCTCAAGACCTGATAAAGATTTAAATTATTTTTTTAAGAGTCATAAAGTGCATTCTGATTACACAAAATAACAATATGAAATTACTTCCGTTTTTAAAAATCCACATAGGAGGGAAATGCAAAATGTAAATAAGATAATCTTAGGTTGAACATCTAAGTGAGACCAAATGAAAATGACCCAAATCTAAATTACACTGAAAACTTTGAATTCAAATGTCATCGATCCCCTCCCATTATATATAATGCTACAGGTTTTGAATTTTCGATTTCTCCGCCAAATCTTTCACAGAAACTCTGTGAGTTGATGTTTCCAGGTAAAATAGTAGTAGTTGTTAGTTGGCTCTGCTTCTTGCCTTTCTCGTGTAGTCACTCTTTTTGGTAGAAAATTTTTCTGGTGTAGACTGTGTTGCTTGATATCTGTATCTTCCATCTAATTTCATGGAACTCTCGTCATGGAAATTTGGAAGTGATCAAATTGAAACCCTAGATTTTGAGTTATCTTCCTTTGTTTTTCTATTTCTCAGGTGGTGATGGCTACTTCAGCGTTTAAATCGACAACGAAGCGATCCCCAATTGGATCAGCTGCTTCGAATAATGTGGAAGATGCAGGCTCTTCGAATAGGAATGCAACTCATCATCGCAGATCCAGGAGCCTAAGCAGATTCTCAGGGCGCTCTTATGCGCTGGACTCGGATGAGCTACCGGAAGCAGCTGTAGCAAAGGATAGATTCGTGAACGCCGTAAGGGGTTCTGGTTTTCCTGAAACCATCAGCCTTGATGACCTCGCTAACGATTTCTTTCCTCACCATCTGAAGCTCAAGGACGAAGAGAGGGAGTTGGATGTTATTCTCACGGGAAGCGAAAGGGGCCGAACACGATCAGTATCAGCCCGCCGCGCTTCTGCCATTGGCAGCACTTGTTCGTCTACCGCTCGGACTACTTGTGTGAAAGGTTCGTCTCATTCTCAGGATTCGAGGCGTGCAAGATCCGTTTCTAGGCAACATGCGCGACCGGTTGATGCGGGCAATTCCTCTGCTTCCACTGTCAAAGCTCATTCCGGCAGTGTTTCTAGTTCCAGGAGGAGGCGTTCCCTCTCTGTTGCTCGCTGTCAGTTTAGTGATTCCGAGGTATGGCTATTCTCCTTTACGTTTTCGCGCTCTCTTGTGTTCAAATATACTGTTCTTCGGCATTTTTCCCCCTTGTAATTCAGTTTCCCTTTAAGTAGGAGCTCCTTGCTGGATGATGAGATACCATGATCTTTAGGACTGACATGTATAAGGAATATCTTTTATTTCTAGTGAATTCGTTGGGAATTGGGACAATTTTATATTCAGAGCTTTGAAATGTTTTTGAAAATTTCCATTGACATGGTACAAAAGGGAAGCACGGCATTTCTAGTTAATTGAGAGACCTAATTAGCCTTTGCGTTTTATTTATTATTGATTGATGCATCCTTGTACTGCATAATGACAAAGAAACGATTCACTAAGATATCGGAGGAGTTGAATTTTGATAATGCAATGTTATCCACTTCCCCCGCCACACCAAACACCCCCCTCCCCCAAGAAAAAAGAACTAAAAAAGAATCTTATCAGAGTATGTTGAGATATCCATGCACAACTGTAAAAGTCGGATGTGTTGTGTGGCGATCTCTTATATGTCAGACCACAAGGTCTTTGGGTTCAATAATAATTAAAAAAAAACCTGTGTAAGAGAAAATTTTAGCTTAACTTTTGTTAATGGTAGAATGAGGTTTTACAAGGACGTGGCTAAAAAGGTGTCTTCACCAAGAAAATCAGTCGTTTCTGATGAGTATTGTATCCTGTGGAATTCCTTTTGATTGCTCACAAGTGTGGTTTAGCATATCAACAGAAAGAAGTGGGTTTTGGATATAAAAGGGGTGTATGTGGTGATCAGTTGAACTTCTATAGAGGAGGTGTGGTCAAACTGGCACCTGCCATAAAACCTTTGCCCAAATGCTTTTAGGTATGAACAATGAAGCTTCACTCTTATTCTTATGCCTCAGCCTATATGTTTTCCATGAATGTGAAGCAGCCAGACAGGTTTTTTCCCCATAGTGGTCTGGCAAGGTTCTTTTGATTGAGTTGGGGGCATTTTAGCTTCCAGACTTATCCATTCAATTTTTTCCTAGTTTTCCCATACACCCATGTTTTGTATCTTTGATTTTGTTTTTAAGAACAAAATCTTTTGACTCGATTTGGAATGCTATTCACTTTGATGTATCTTCTAGGATTATATCTATTCCCCACCCCCCGGTTGTTGATTCCCCAAGGAACAGATTCATTGTTGTTACTTGGGGTCTCAACTGCCAGTTCCATTCTTCTCTCTGATCATTCCCTGTTGGGATCTTCTTGTATTTCGGTGTTTCGTTTCGCTTATTTAATTATTTATTCATCCAAAAAAAAAAAAAAACTTTTGATATGCATAATAAAATATGCTAACCTATCCATATATTATGTGCTCTGAATGCTTGAATATATTATAGCATTCCTAGTTTGGAGCCCTGTTTCCAGCTTGTTTCTACTTTCTAAAAGATGGAATGACACTTGGATATGTATAGGTTTGACGGAAGCCTCCCAATCTGTTCCTGACCTTCTATAGAATGGAAGTACAATCCATCAGAGACAAAGTTCCTGAAATAAGAGGTATCCCAGATAAATTATAGGTAACTTGGTTTCATTGAAATCTATTGATTCCAAAAGGTGCAATCTGCCAGGTTGAGTAAAGTTGCCTAACATAATAGAGGACTTAGCATTGTTGAGATGCCCCAACATAGGCTGCACTCCTAGCTAGAGCACTTAAACCTAAATTCATCCCGTCTCAACTTTTGAAAATATCATCAGAGTTTTCTTAAAAAAATTGGTATTCATCCAAAAGAAAATATTTTCGTAGTATTTGGAAAGATGAGATGAGATGAGATCAGTTAAGAGTTGCATCTAGGAAGCAATCTGATATGGCCATCCACTTCCCAATCTCTTCATTATGCTAGAGAAAGCTTCCATGTCTACAGTAAGTAAGGTGGCAGAAGATTCCCTTGCTTTATTCCCCTTCCTCCTTGAAAGTACTCTGCTTTGCTGCCATTTAGGAGAATAAAAAACATAGGGAATTTGTGCACTCCTTAATCTAACTCAAGAACTTGTGGATGGTTTCAAGAAACTTCTATTAAGAGAATCATAGGTCTTATGGATATCCACTTTTAACATTGCAATTGAGGAAGCCGCTTTCTTCTCAAAGAGTGGCTTGTGGAGCTATAGGGTAGCACTAGATCGAGTATGTGTATAGGTCTTCTTGACTTCACTGTCTGAAAAATTAAAGTGTTTGGGGTTGCTTTGATCAATATTCTGTGTATCTAGCCTTTTCAAAACATTCATTAAGGCTAATCATCTTAACAACAGTGATCTTATCCCTTATGTGACCCTAGATTTAAAGCAGGATACAAGTTGTTCATCATCTTCAACCAAGCTGGTATGAAAAAGCAATTCATTAAAAATTGATCAATACACAATTCAACAGTCATATTACCTTGCACAGGTTGTTGAGCTGGTCATACAAGCATTGACAATCGGTGGTGGGAAGGTATTTCTTGATAAGGACTAATTTCATGCCTTTCCAAGTAGTATGTTCTATTTGTTGACGACTTAACCTTGCTTCATGAGTACGCCACCACTCTCTAGCTCCTCTAGTGATGTAGGACAAACCTATATTGGAATATGAAAGGAGAAGTGGGTTAATTGAACATGGAAGTGACACTGAACATAGAATGGGGTGCTAAACTTGAATTATGTGGAGTCTACCTAAAAAAGGAATCATCCTAGATTTTTGTGGAATTTTTTGATTTCCTAGTTACTTTTCATTTTCCTAGAGTCAAATTAGTTAGAAAATCAAGAGTCAAAGTGAGTTTATAAATTGAGATGTTATCTTTAAAGGAAATCAATAAGAAATTCTGTTTTGGGCATTCTCAATTTTCTACTTCTTCCTTGTGGATTCAACGCTTTCATAGTTGAAGATGGTATTCTTCTCCTATTATTCACGCTACTATTATGTAGTGAACGGTATCAACTGTAGCGGTGGTGCTCGTGGAGATCAAGTGATAACTAGGGCTGAATTTAGAAATTTTCAGCAACAACTGGTTCAGCTAAGAATAAGAATATACAATACCTTGCAGAATCTATTCAGCTTATTCAACTACAAGATCATGAAAGGAATAGAGTTCCGGTTAGTGAAGGGGTTTGCAACCACCCTATTTGGATACCAAATTTTCAAGCACCACCAAGTGATTCAAGCAATGAAGAACTAGAGGATTTAGTTAGTGGAAAACAACGTGGTCCTGAAAATGGACGAGATTATAGAGGCCAAGGCTGTTGAGACTACAAAATGAAGATTAACTTCCTTACATTCAATGGTCAACTTCATATAGAAGATTTATTGGATTGGCTTCTTGAAGTGGAAAGATTTTTCAACTATATGGAGACAAGTGAAGGCAAAAAAACTAACCTTGTTGCACACAAGCTTAAGGGAGGAGCATTAGCTTGGTGGGAGCAATTGCAATGGACGAGAACTTGTTAACACAAGGCACCCATCCGGTCGTGGCAGAGAATGAAGCAGTTGATGAGAGCAAGGTTTCTACCACTAATTTTGATCAAGTTTTTTTCTAGCAATATCCGAAATTGCAGGCAAGGAAATTGGTTTGTAAGAGAATATGTAAAAGACTTTTTCACCTCTCATTTTGTAATGACTTGGCAGAAGCTAAGTCAAAACACTCACAACAAGTGACAAGGTTCACAGGTGGGTTGTGACTTGCTATTCAAGATAAAATTCTATTACAGTCCACTTAGACTTCGGTTGAAGCTGTTAAGACGGCTATGCGAATCGAGAAACAACTAGACAGGGCGACAACAATGGGCAGATGATTAATAACTTTGCAACAAGTGAAGCAAGCCATTCTCCAGCATCAATTCAAAGTAAGTCAACACTCAACAGTGGGGTCGTAGTCTCGATCATCTGTCACCATAAACCAAGTTTTGGGGAGTGGAAGTGGTCAAACAAAGCAAGTTGGAGCATATAATCAAGAAAATAAAGAAGGTGAAGAAGGAGAAGAGCTGACGTTTGAAGATGGAGTCTCTCTTATTGTGAGAAGATTAGTGCTCACAACAAGGCAAGAAGAAGATCCACAACAACATAACACCTTTAAGACAAGATGCACTGTGAATTAGAGAGTGTTACGTCATCACTGATAAGTGGCAACAATGAAAACATTGTCTCCAAATCAATAGTGGACAAGTTCAACTCAAAAACAAAACCACATCCACTCTGTATAGAATTGGTTGGAACAAGAAGGATAAAGACATTAAGGTAACTCAACAATGTCAAGTTCCTTTCTCTATTGGAAAATACTTTAAAGATGAAATCTTATGTGATGTAATTGATATGGATGCTTGCCATATGTTGTTAGGTAGACCTTGCCAACGTGATATGAATATTACTCATAGAGGCAAGGATAACATTTTACATCTTTTTCAGAGTGGAAGAATTTTTTTTTGCCCTATAAGAAAGGAAACAACTCAAAGCTTCTAAAGTGGAGGGAGAGTCTTTCCTTATTGTTAGTGATATCATAAAAGATGCCAAGGAAGGGGAGAAGTGCTATGCCCTTGTAATTAAGGGTGAAGATGTAAAACCCATAAACTAAAGCCTTTAATATAGGAGTTTGAGGAAGTCATTACTGAAGACCTTCCTAATGGATTACCTATGAGGGATATCCAACACCATATTGACCTCATGCCGGTGCTAGTTATTGTACAACATTTGATCAAAACTTGTGAAATTTTGGATTTTCAAAAGGTTGAAATGAAACTTAAGGGTATTGAAATGAAATCACTTGTTTGACCGAAACATGCGAAATTTCTGTCGAAATAGGTCGAAACCCACAAAGTTTCCAAAACATGTTGAAACCTAGGTCAACCAGTTTGAAATGGTCAAAAATTTCGTTGAAATTGTTGAAATTTCTGTCAAAATGGTTAAAATTTTGAAGGAAACTTGAGACTTTTTTATACAAGTTTCAACATCAGTTTCAAAGGGTTTTAGGTGGTATTCTGGAGTGGGACTTTACAAAGCATAAAGAACATAATGGCACATGCATTTTGCTAAAAAAAATCAACGTCAATATGTCTTTTAAAGTCATAGTATACATAGAGAGGTTTCTGACAAATACAATATAAACTATAAACATAACTTTCATTTTATAACTTCAAGAAAGAACACCTAAAATCACCCAAGAAGTGTTGAAATTCAAGGGGAAATGGTGGTTTCCCACTTTAGTCGAAACTTTGCAGAATGCATTTGAAGTTTTGAACTTTGAAGATATATATGAAAGTTACGTTTATAGTTTATACTATATTTGTCGAAAACCTCTATACATATACTATGACTTTGAATGACATATCTATGTTGATTCTTTTTAGCAAAATGCATGGGCCAATGTGTTTTTTGTGCTTTAATTAGCTTATATATAGAGTCTCGCCCCCAAAATACCTCATAAAACTCTCCGAAACTTATTTTCGAAACTTGCAGGAAAAAGTCCCAAGTTTCCACGAAATTTCGGTCAAAATGACCAAAATTTTGGTTTCTCAAAGGTTCAAAACCTAGATTTCAACTAAAATTTGGATCATGGTGCTAGTTTACCTAACCTTTCACATCATTGTATGAGTGGACAAGAAAGTGAAATTTTAAGAGGCAAAATTGAACAATTGCTTAAGAAGGGTTTGATCCGGGAAAGTATGAGCCCTTGTGCAGTGCTTGCTCTTTTGACACCAAAGAAGAATGGAAGTTGGCATATATGTGTGGATAGTAGGGCAATCAATAAAATAACCGTAAGGTATAGATTTCCTATACCTCGGTTAGATGACATGCTAGATATGTTAGAAGGGTTGGACGAATTTTCGAAATTGACTTAAGGAGTGGGTGTTTCCAAATCAGAATTAGACCAGGAGATGAATGGAAGACAACTTTTAAGACAAAGTAAGGATTGTATGAATGGTTGGTGATGCCTTTTGGGCCATCTAATGTGCCGAGTACATTCATGCCCTTGATGAATCAGGTTTTATAACCTTTTATTAGAAGGTTTGTTATAGTTTCTTTCGATGACGCATTGGTTTGTAGTGGTAAGGAGGAAGAACACTAACTTGAAAGAGGGGTTGTTTGGTGCTGAAGAAGAATGAGTTCTATATAAATTTGAAGTATGGGTTTGTCACAAGTAGCCTAGTATTTTTGGGCTTGTGAGCTGTGAAGGTATTCATGTTGATCAAGAAAAGGTGAGAGTAATTCGAGAATGGCCAGCACCTACGAAGTTTTCATGGATTGGCAGCCTTTAATGGTAGATTTGTAAGAAATTTCAGTTCAATTGTAGCTTCTATTACATAATGCATTAGAAAAAAAGAAATTTCAGATGGACTGAGGAAGCTGAAAAGAGCTTTGCCTTGACCAAAGAGAAGCTATCCACAACACAATTCTTTGCACTTCCAAGTTTTGAGAAATTGTTTGAAGTGGAGTGTAATGCTTCTTATGTGGATGTTGGAGTTGTGCTTTCTCAAGAAGGGAGACCCGTTGCTTTCTACAGTGAGAAGTTGAGTGACGCCCGCAAGAATGGGTCCACTTATGAGCTTGAGTTTTATGCAATTGTGAAAGCTTTGAAACATTGGAGGCATTACAGGATCTAGGGAGAATTTGTTCTTTACACCGACCACAAAGACTTAAAGTTTAAAAAAGACGTTAATATGAATCGGATGCATGCAGCCTGAATTTCTTTTATGCAATAATTCACCCTTGTTTTGAAGTATAAATCAGGTCAACAAAACAAGGTTGAAGATGCACCGAGTAGGAGGGCATCCTTACTACTCAATAAGTCACCATGACAAATGAGGTTGAAGGGTTTGAATTCATGATAGAGTTATATGCAGATGATGAGGACTTCAAGCATGAATGGGAGAAACATCTATTGGGTCAGCCCAATGATTTTCCGTGTACAAGATGATTTTCTCTTCAAAGGCAACAAGATGTGCATTCTCAAGTGTAACTTACAAGGGCACCTCATCAAAGAATTGCATGGTGGTTGATTGAGCAGACATTTGGGTTGTGACAAGGGTATTGAGCTTGTCGAAGAAATATATTATTGGCATTGGCCCTAGTTGGAGCTAGATGTTGGCAAGCTTGTTCAAAGGTGTCCTATATATAATATGCTAAAGGTCAATCACAAAATTCAGGCCTTTGCACGCCTTTACTAGTACCAGAAGTTCCATGGGAAGATTTGTCAATGGACTTCATTTTGGATCTTTCAAGGACTCAACAAGATATAGATTTTGTCTTTGTGTTTTTTGATAGATTCTTAAAAAAATGTCACGTGTCATACCTTCTAAGAAAACCATGGATGCTACACATGTGGCAAATTTGTTCTCCAGAGAGGTGGTTAGATTACATGGCATACCATAGTCAATCATGTTTGACTGAGGGTACAACATAAAGAATTTCTTTGCCATTTTTAAGAACATTATGGAGGAGATTCGAGACTTCTTTACAGTGTAGCAATTTATACCACCCTTAGACAAATGGTCAAATTGAGGTGATAAACATGACCTTAGGTAATATTGTGAGGTGCATTTCAAACGAGACGCCTAAACAATGGGATTTTGCCTTAGCCCAAGCAGAGTTTGCTTTGATAACATGGTGAATAGGTCTACAAGAAAGTCTCCATTTGAGGTTGTGTATGCAAGAGTTAGCATACCCTTGACCTTGTGAATTTGTCAAAGCTTCAGGAAGAAGTCAAGTAGCCGACGACATGGCTTATCAAATTCAAGCAGTTCGTGCATAGGTGAAAGGATAGCTGGAGAAGTCAAATGCCAAGTATAAGGAGGCAACATACAAACATCAACGGTTGAAAGTGTTTGAAGAAGGTGACATGGTGATGGTTCGTTTTAGAAAAGAGTTGTTTCCTGCAGGTATCTACAAGAAGTTGAAGAAGTATGATACCTATAAGATCCTCAAAAAGATCAACAACTGTTGAAGTATATGCAAGTTTTGGGTTGTTTTACTGTTCACATGAACAATATTATGCCATTGTTCCTTGTTTCCTTTTTAGATATACTACTCTACCTTTTATTTCTAGCATAGGAATCTTGCTACACAATTTTTTGGTTAGTCTAGAAAGCATAGTTTATATTTTATGTTAGTTTCTATTTTTAGAACTTTCCTTTTTCTATACTTTCTATTTTGGACAGATTCATGAGTCCATAAGCTGTACTCTTTATTTATTCTTTTAGAGGGCAAGATGGCTTGCTTCTTAAGTTGTAATCTATACTACTGATATCTATAAATAAGAGGCTGCGATTCTAGGAGTTCCAAGCTAGAATCGCATGCTTATGTGATTCCTATCAATTCTTTTTTGTTTTTTTTTTCTTCCTTCTTCTCACTTCTTCTTGTTATTGCACTATTTTGGTTGATTAAAGTTTACTTTCTAACATGGCATCAGAGCTTTTTCAATCAAAATAGTGGTGTTCTTAGCATTCTCTTCTGAAGTTCTCTTTTGGTGTTCCTCTCTTTGGTGCACGGCCATCGACTACTGTACTTATTTATAGTTAGATCAGATGAATACTGATCTATTCTATTACTTACCTCCTACTTATCCCATAACTTGATTGATTACTTTGATCTATTATTTTCTGCAGTTCTATATCCTTCTGCAGATCTGTTTTTCTCTACAAACACCTATTCGATTCTGTGTTGTAGAATCTTTTTGCTATTCTTCTTCAAGTTTTGGTGCGCAGCCACCTGCTGTTGCAAATAATGTGCTACTTAGATCAGGTTTGATTATGTAAATTGATCTCTTCCATCTATTATCTGTACGTAGATCAGAGAACTTGGATAAGATTAGAAATAGCTACATCTTCTTTTCACTTTTTGGTTCTGCATTATGCAGATTTTTTTCCTGCTTGTTTTTGCAAACTGCAGTATTTTATTTTGTCCTATCATGATTTGGTTTGGTGTGATTCATAATTGGTTTAGTCTTGGTTCAGTTCGGCTCAAGTTTAACTTGTTCAAGTATTCATTCATAGCTGGTTCAGTCTTTGTCAGTTTTTTTCTATTTCTTACCTCCTATTAAAGTCTTATTCAATTTTGGGTTCGATTCTTGTTCTGTTTCTAATTGATATTATTCCCCCTATCCTATCTTTAATTCCACATTCTATATCCCTGTTTTCTTTAATTACCCATCTCTTTTATACTATATTATAATCTTGCCGTTAAGTGTTTTCCCTTCCAAGTCTGTCCTCCATTTATAAATCTAGTTCTTTTCATGTCCATCACTTCTTTATTTACAAATAGCCTCTTAAAAAAATCTGATTTATTACAAAATTGCCATTGGGCTTATATATTTACCAGTAACCCCTTGAAAATTCTGGTTTATTACAATGTTGCCATTATCTTTATATCTTAATCCACCATGCAGAGAGTTTGGAAGGTGTTTCTTGGATTCATAATTGCTAAACGAATGAAGATTATGTCTACCATAAAGGTCTCATTGGAAACTGTTGCTTGGGATATTTTTATCTTGGATATTAGTTGTCATTAATTGTCCACGTGTAATGCTACACGTGAGGGGGAAAATGGTACCTTATTCTATATCTACTTTCTACTCAAGGTGTGGTGAAGGATATTATTTGTGAAGATCTTTGTCCCTTATTCAATGTTGCCATTATCTTAATCCATTATGGGGAGAGTTTGGAAGGTATTTCTTGGATTCAAAATTGCTTGACGAATGAAGATTTTATCTACCTTAAAGGTCTCATTGGAAATTGTTGCTTGGGATATTTTTATACTGGATATTAGTTGTCATTAATTATCCACATGTAATGCTACACGTGAAGGGAAGAATGGTAACTTATTTTATATCTACTCAAGGTGTGCTAAAGGATATTATTTGTGAAGATCTTTGACCCAAAACTTGCATATACTTCAACACAATCCTACAGCGTTGACATGCTTGAAGATATGAACATTTCCTCAACCTTCAGTGGTGCAGATTTATTTGAATACCATGCACCAGGAAGTTCAACGTATAGGAACAACTCGAGGATGAGTTTTTCATCTAGGACAAACCTACATTGGAATACGAAAGGAGAAGTGGGTTAATTGAATATGGAAGTGACATTGAACATAGATTGGGTTCCTAAAATCTATGAAATTGGATTGGGTGAAGTCTACCTTGAAAAGAGGCCATCCAAAATTTTCTATGTGGAGTTATTGAACTTTTTGATTTCCTAGTTTTCATTTTCCTAGAGTCCAATTAGTTGGAAAATCAATTTCTAAGAGTCAAGTTAGTTAGAAAATCAAGAGTCTAGGTGAGTCTATAAATTGAGATGTAATCTTTGGAGGAAATAAACCAGAAAATCTGTTTTGAGCATTCTCAATTTTCTACTTCTTCCTTCTGGATTCAGAGCCTTCAAAGTTGAAGACCGTGTTCTTCTCCTAGTATTCCATGCTGCCGCTATGTTGTCTAGTGAGCTTTGTGTGGCCCAGCCGCTTTTTGTGCGCTTCCATCATTTGGAGCCAATCGAAGTAATCATCCAAGGCATTCACCAAGTCAGGGAAAACAATACAGGCATGCTTTCCATTGTAGAATTTGAGGTCTAGCTTCAAGTTGTGCTTGTCAATGTGTGCGCGATTATTGGAGGCAAATTCATCTCCATGTTCATCCTCTTCTTGGTTAGCAACTACTAAAACTCAATGAGTTGGTCATAGTACAGTCCTAGTGGCATTGTTAACTGTTGATTTGTTATTTGCTTGTGTTCCCTTTATTTCTTTAACCTTCTTATCTATGGCAGCGAGTTGGTTCGGTATTTGTCAGACTGCTAGTATAAGGACAATGGAGTGGAGCTTGGTTCAACTGTTCAACCATAGCTTCTAATAACAATTGATGTGAGACTGTACACCTAAAAAATGGTCCCAAATATGTTTAAGCTCCAATAGTTTAGTAAGAAAACTCATGCACAAAACCCAATATAGAGGCAAATGAGAATTAGAAGAATTAGATCTTGCAAATTGGTGGGTATTAAGACATCAAACCAGGGATTGAGTGTTGGCCTCCTTGACAAGGATCAGCCCTTCAATAGTCAACCTATTTTGATCAGTGGTTGCTGAGTTATGATCTTCACAAGTTGCAGCATCAAGCCTAAATTGCAGGAAGAGCAGAAGCCTTCAATTGATGGGTAATGTCAATAGCAGCCTTTGGAATCAACCAAGGTTTAACCACGATACGATATTAGCTGATATGTATCCATATTGGATACAACCCATATGATACATCTTGATATGTCTCTCTATTGAATTGCTCTAAAATATCTTGGTCAGTACGATACAATACTCGATACAGGATGATATGTCTCTTAAAATTACCTGACGAATATGGTGCTCAATACCAATACTTTAAACGTTGGAATCAACTTTGGATGGCTTGTAATATTTAGTTTGAATTCTTAACAAACTGTGGCAGGCAGACAGTAGCAGCAAAAACTTGATTGGATTGGAAGAAATATAGCACATTGCTTTCACAGTTGCAGTTCTAGATACAGTAATCAAAGGGAATCATATTTAAGAGAACAAGAAAGGAAATATGGGCATGGGCTATCTCAGCCCTAGGTTTCTCACCCACACCTCCCTCAGCTGTTGAACATGGATTACCCCATAAACAGTGACAAAATGGCCTGCAATTTCAGTTTTTTTAGAAATCTAATCTTCTATTGCAATTGAAGGGCCTATTTATTGATTGGCTAAAGCTTTACAAGAAATAGAATATTTCTAAATTGAAAATAGATACTACTAACCTAGTAACTGGTGACGACATAAGCTTATGGAAACTAGGAACTAACTAGAATTAGAAACCACTAGGGCTTTATAATTCAGCCACATGCACGACTAACTAAAATAGAAGCTAATAATTACTACAATAGAAATAAAACTAAGCTGCTAAGTCTTAATGCAATCTGATGAGCCCCGCAGATCTTCTATGAGTATTCTTGCTCACCCGAATATGGGGCTGTGACACTGTTCACTTGAACAGTGTTCAGGCCTGTTTAATTCATGCTTTGTCATATTGTAGTGACGGGTCAAAATTGTAGGGCAAACTTCTAGTTAGACCAGCTGGCTGGTTTGAGCTGGCCTCCGCTTCTGGTTCCCATCTTTCCAGGTTCTGCATCAATATTTGTAGTCATTTGCTTATATTGGGTGCCCAAAACTCTTCTGTTATTTTGCGTAGACTTCAAAATAGAAAGACATAAACTTGGACCCCAATAAAGAATTATCCAATCTTGAAACTTTACGCACTCTAAGCATACGATGAAATTAAAAAACTAACCCAGTTACAATATATTTCCGTTCAAATGATGTCTTTTTCGTTTCAGTGGGGGGCTTGGGATTGTCCAGATCGAGGAGTGATTTGGTTCAGGTAGAAAGAACTAAAGAGACAGGGATTAGGAATAAAATAACTCTAGGAGAATTGGTGAGGAGAAACATGCATAGCTTGAGCATATCATTTATGACTTCAAATAGAGTTGAGTGGAAAGTTAGAATCCATATAGTAGACCCCCGTTAGTTGAGATAAGGCTGAATTGTTTTGGGCTCTCGTTTCTTTTTTTTTTTAAACTGACAATTTTCATTTTACATGGTTAATACCTAGAAATAAATAAGCCTTGTAATAAAAACCCACTGTCTACTTTGTAATAGAAATTCAAAAAAGGTTCTTTTCCCTTTTAGCTTACTACATATGGGAATCTAATTGTAGAACCTTAGGTTTTGGAAATTCACAACTGCTAGAATTAATTAAATGAATTTGGCAAAAAGAAAATTCTAGTAGAAAAAAAAATAAGTGCTTCAGCATTATTGTGCATATTTGGGGTTACATAGGTAAATTTAAGCATCAAATTATAATGGTTCTTGCTGGTATGTCTATGTATTTCGTTGGATGCTCCTGAAAGATATAGCAAGAGAGAGAGCAGGAATGATAAATTTGTGAGAGCACCAATTTTGACCCTGTTGAAGTGGCTTAGTATGATGAAACTCATGTATAGTTTTCCTTACATTTAAGAGAGCTTACATATTCCTTGGCATTTTGCTTAGATATATTGCACTTGCAGTTCCTCACAAAAAAAAGGCAAACCTTGAGTTGGAATTGCACTGTTATCAGCAGCTATTAATTGCTTGGATGTTAGCAGCTATGAAGCAGGGAATGAACTCCTGTTCTAGGTCACTCAGGCTTGAAAACTGATCTCTCTCCTCTTCAAGTCGTGGTAGGTTCAATTACAGTTACAAGTGGAATACTTTTATGTATCCAACTGGATAAATTAGGTTATCTCTAAGTCCTAATTATGTCAGTGCTTTTGAGCTTATATAGAAAAATTTCTCTTGATTTAAATCCCATGAGCTATCCAGTTAAGTTACTCTATTCATTCCCCCAAGTTTTTATGAGACAATCCACCTCCTGCTTTGTTTTTTGAGCAAAATAAACATCTGAACAACTGAATGGTGGGTCTTCTCCACTTCTAGCAGCATATCCAGCTTAAACACTTAAAAGGAAAACATTGTAAAAGCACAAAAAGGCAAAATGAGATTTGGATTTGGGAAAGTCTTATATGTAGTACATCATCATGACCCCCCCACCCTTTAATTGTGTGTGTGTGTGTGTGTCCATGTGTAACTTTACTAGAACCAACCCCTCAAATCAAACGGTATAATATTGCCTTGATCCTAGATTTAACACGTGTCTGCACGTGTGTGTGTGTGTTATAATTTAATTTAATAAAAGGAATGCAAATGACCGTGAGCTGGGTACCCTCTATGTGTTTGTGTGTGTGTGTGGGTGTTATAATGTAATTTAATAAAAGGAATGCAAAGGACTGTGAGTTGGGTGCCCTTTCGAATTCTATTTGAAAAACACATGCACATCTTCAAGGAAAAATTGAATGGAAAGGAGTGTGAGTTGGTTGCAGTTTTAGATGCCCTTTCAAATTCTATTTAATAGAAGATTTATTGGAAAAGGATGTTAGGATTTCAACATCTATCCAAGGCATTGCATCCTACCCCCGATGAGACGATTATCAATCTTGACCTTTATAAGCATTATACGTCCTTTCAACATCCACAAGATTTGAATGTTTTCAAGCCAGGGAGAATTGATGCTGGTAAATTTTACCCCAAACAATACCATCGCAAGAAGACAGGCCTAAACTAAGTCCAGTTTTAGTTTAAACCCTGCAGTCCCAAATATTATATCTCAAGTTTCATCTAACTCCTGTCAGATGAGTCAAGAGTAACTACTGTACATGTATTGGTAAAGAAATTAATTCATCCCAGTCGAAGACTTAGTCCAGGAGTTTCAGGAGTAATATATACTGAAAAAGAAATGGATTAACTAGCGTATAAAATAATGAGGTTTTATTTCAGTCAATAGGTCAGATTTCTTATTAAATATTAAAGATCTTGAAAATGTGAAATTCATTTACTGGTCAAAGGTCTTGGGGGGAGTCCTTATAAGAGTGTAGAAACCTTGTAGCCACTCTATATAGGGAGTTGCCTCTAATTGAATGGAAGAAAAAAAATTGAGTGAAATCTTGGCTTTGCCTACATTACCGTGAGAAGCAGTTGCTTGGTGAGATTCTAAGCAAGGCCTGGGTAAGACGCGCTGATCGTATCCCTTTTGTCTTTTCCCTGTTACTATATTCTTGGTTATTGGCAAATTTGTTACAAAAGGCTTTTGGTTGCTGATCATAAGGAATGAAAAATGCATGAAGTGATGAATGGAAAGATCTATTCTATTTGTTTCAGCAAATCACCCTGGTGGATGCCCTTAGCATCAAATTTATTCACCAAATCTTCGAATGTCAGAGAGAAAAGCAAAATTATACATTGGAGTTTTAGGATCATCATGTCAACTAGTTGCTTTGATTCCCAAAGTATGTTCAATGTGCATGAAAATGAAGGTTGTGATCCGGGTTTCCCATATGAGTCATTCTTCAGATCATGAATCTGTAATATGGACTTATTTTGTATGGTATACTTGAACAGGTTGTTCATTGTCTCTGGCACAAGTGAAAGCTCATTAAGTCTTATTCTCTAATGTCTAATTACAGGGCGATTTGGATCATTCACATATATCTAATGGCCATGCTAAGCTGAAGAATCGTACTAGTGGAAATCACAAGTGGTCTTCATCACATAAGCCAACAAAACCTGATCATCAGAGTTTGAAAAGATCTCTTAGTCAAAAAGATTTTTCAAAGATATATGATGGCTACTCTGTAAGAAATTTTCATCTCTTAAAGCTAAACATGGCAGGATCTTTACTTATTTACTAATTATCCTTATTATTTATTTGACGACTAGAAGTAGAGGAAGTTCAAAGTTGTGATAATAAGTAACTGAGGAATCTCTTGGTTTTAATGATGCTTTTGTAGTCCTTGCTGTATATTTGTATCATATTTGTTTGGGAGCTTTATCTGTGAAACAAAGCAGACTTAATGAGACATTTTGGAACCTTTCAGAGCCAGTCTTCTGCATTAACTGATGATGAAGCATGGAATGCTTGTTCAAATAAAGAAGGAACTGAGAGGACAATACGAACAGTTTATGCTCAGAAAAAGGTTGGTATCTGGAACAGAGCAGCTAATTTAGATGAGCTGTAAATTGCACGGGGTCAGCTAATGGTGCTCTTAGGCTGTGGTGAAAATTAAAGTTTTTACCTTTTAAAGGTTATCTATTTCAGATTTTACAATTTTTTCCTTCCACTCAGATAGACCATCCCACTGGAGACAGAGAAGGAGCTACATTGTGTGAAGCCATGCGAGAAGAACTCCGACATGTAGTTCAAGAAATCAGGACAGAACTTGAACAGGTATTTGGTGATTTAGTCTTTTTCTCCTGGTTTACAACTGAATATATCCTGCTCTAGTTTTAAGAGTCATGCAAAAGAAGCTTAGGGTATCCTGATGTACTTTGCAGGCCATCGTGAAAACAAGGCCCTCTGTTTTAGTGGATGGTGATGGCTTGCAGTCAAACAATTCAGATGTTCTTCAGGCTTTGGCTATGATTCGAAAGAATTACACATCTAAGTTGGAACAGGTACTGATTTCCAATTTAATTATTTCTCAGAACTCTGACATAGTATATTCTCATTATCTTGCTTCAGTCTGATGGTTGATAACCTTTTATTTGTTTATGTTACTACCTGAGCTTTTGACTTGGTTTACCTTGAATCAAGATGTAGGAAGGTGCAAAGAGGGGAACCACTATGTGGTTTAGTTCCCTTTGATATATCATTTTGATCAGTTACTGCAATGACTATTACTTTCCTCTTGTATGTCCCAATGAATTGATATGGTAATCTAAGGTTATTTGGGCCTCAATTGCTGCAGCATCAGTTTATTGAATTTTCCTTTGTTGCTGCAATGTTGATATATGTGAACACATATCTTTCAGTCAGAAAAGCGTAAACAGGATTTGGTAGCTGAGATTATGCTTGAACAACAACGTGGTCATGAGCTTTCTAAGATTGTTAGAGAGTTGCTTCCTGATCCAGAGAAGACTGCTGTTACAGAGAAGCCATCACATGCTAGAAAGGTAGAATGCTCGCCCTCTTTCTTGCTCACATTTCAACATATTCACATGGATGCACCAACAAACCCAGAAATGTGCAACATATATGGAAGTGCAGTGGGTAGACATTGATTTCCTTATTCTGTGTGTGAATGTGTGTGTCTCACACATGGATGCCCTACTGCCCTAGGCACATTAAAAAAGCATGCAAGTGAAATAGACATGTTATCGTCAACCCCTGTATTTACTTTGGTTTCAGTTAGCCATCCTGCAATGAAAGAGGTGTAAATGGTCCCTTCCCTAACTCTCCCTTCTCGAAATCTTATTTCCTTTCAGAAGAGTAATGATAGATCTAGAATGTCCAAGTGCTTGACTGAGGAGGCGGAGAAGTATTTCGAAGACTTTATTTTGAATGTTGAAGATACAGATATTTCATCATTTGATGGAGAAAGGAGTGATGCTGGTTCAACATTAGGAGGAACAAGGCCAAAGGACCCACTGATCCACTGCGGGGAAACAGAAACTGTCGAGACTTCAACAGGATCTTCCCCCCCTGTTGAAATGGACGGAATTGTTCTTCCTTGGTTGAGGTGGGATGCTAATAATGACCACTCTACTGTAAAGGAGGAAGCAATGACAGTGAAAAATAACATTCCTGATGTGCCTCTGGTAATTCTCAAGTTTCTTATATTATTTATGGCATAAGGTGTTTCTCTGTACTCTGTATTATCATACTAGTTGATATTTATTTCTTCATTCTGTCCTGGGGCTCATGTTACAGGAGGTAGGCCTAGGTTTTGCAGTACCCAGAAGCTGCCTATCCCACTCTGCTGTTGGTGGAGAAAGTGGATTGTGGTTGGACAAAGATGAGTACCAACACTTCCCTGACAGTGAAGATCTCCTTATCGAATGTTGGAAGCAACGGCAGAGAATAAACTCAGGTGGGCTTCTCCTCTGCTCAAGAACTTATCTTTAGTTGCAACCATCTGTATTGATGTTCAGTACTTCTAGCGCTAGTTTTATCTTTTGTATAGATTAATTTATCTAATAGACCTTGATCTTTTAATTAACAATATACATGGGATTTACCTTTTGTGGAACTTATTCTTTAACGTCTGCCAAAAGAATTTTTGGCCTTCAGAAGTCACTAAAACTGAGGTCACTAATTACTAGTTTAATTTTTTTTTTGGGGTAAGAATCACTAGATTAACTAAAAACAGGTTTTTGTTTACAAAATAATCCAACAAATCAAAGGAATATATTGCAGAACAAATGAAATCTCACAGCATTTTTGTTTCACATTTTTACCCCAATCCGTCTCTTGCCTTTTTCTCTCCCTCTTCGATCTCTAAAATTCTTAGTTTTGTCACCCACTTGTGCCATCCTTTTTTATAGTGCTTTATTTATTTATTTTACTTTATTTATAGAATTGTACCTTTATATTTGTGGGGACTACCATAGAGAACGTCCAACCCCTGACCTCTTCAGTAAAAGGTGCCGGCCATTGACCGTTTGTTTCTTGCTTCTTGTGTTATTCGTGTTTTCATTTTTCTACAAAATATGAAAATAATTAACTTGTAATTTTAAACAATAATTACTTATCTAATCATATTTTCCCTACTTAACATTTTTTAAACAAACCTGGGTATACGTTCTCTATTTTTATTATTTTAACATAAAATTTATTAAAAAGCAGGGTTATAGTTACTACTGGTAGTGGTAGTTAGATTTATATTATTATGTATTATTATTATTTGTAGTAGGGGGGGGATTTAAAGTTACAAAACAATGCATGGTTTGTCTGTAACAGAATTTTCACAAAGAGTGGTGCGTAAATAAGAGGCAAAGTATTTTGATTTGGAATGGAGAGCAATTGTATTGCCTTTGGTTGATTGCACTAGATTTCTTTGATCTGAACATTTGGCTGTTTTACTTGCTATAGTCCATTTCAAATTGCTATCAGCGTAGCCTTTATTTTATTGTTATCCTTTAGTGATCTGTCTTCTATTATTCTGACATCATCATTTATACCAATTCCCACACTCCATCCTGCTCCTTCTAGTTATTGATTTTGAATTGCTGCACATAATAAGGTTGGTGAGTGAAAAATATAACATTCAAGAGAATTAATACTTGAGTTATTAATTGGTTTAGAGAGGTCTGTTGATGGATTTGAAGCCGTAATATGCTTCCCATCTATTTATGAGACTTAGGGTGACCGCGGGTTTGTTTTGTTTAAAAAACAGTTATATCTTCCACCATTTGGAGCTTCCTTTGTTTTTGTCCAAATTTATGTTAGAACATAGAACCCGTCTAGGATTTTTTTTGGGTTAAGAAATTCTGTTCTTAGTCCAAAATGTCTTGTAGTCCAAAACCTCTTGATTCAACATGTAAGAACATGCCTGATGCTCTACGTTTTCCAAAAAATCCCGTAGAGTCCATCATTATCATAAGAGTTAATTACTTTGTCAAAAGGAGTTCTTAAGCGTGACTACCCATCGGGGGTGCAAATTGGCGGATATGATCAACTTAAGCTACCTTTGTATTGTTTTTTCTTTTTTTCTTTTACATGAACCCTTGAAGTTAATGGTCCGATGTTCCAAGGGTTCTGTAAGAACTGCTGATTGGGGTGCATGTAGAATCCTTTTGGGTTATTGTTTTTGTTCTGTTGAACCATATTGTTCACTATCTCACAATCATTCAGAAAATGTATTGTTACGTCATTCCTCCTTCATGTATGATCAACTATGGTAGAGAGAGAGAGCCTCTCTTGATTAACTTTTTCGTGTTGTTTCCATTAATTTTTTTTGGGTTAATTTGGTAGGAGAGAGCATTGGGTCCTCTTGTGGTGGATTGATTGTTCGTGTGTAAATTCATCTCAAGCAAATCTTAAAATTGTTTTTTCCACGCACTTTGCAAAAAAGGGGAAGGAGACAGAGGTTTACATTATTCCACATGTTTGCTCATGATTTGACTTTGATCGTTTTGGACTGGTTTCAAGATCGAGTCCCATATTTTAATGGCTAGCATGAAAGCCTAAACCAAAATATGTTATTGCAATGGGAGCCTCTACTATTACAGAGGGAATGTTAAGTTCTGATTCTTGTAGTACTGTTCGAGGAGTTTATAAGCTAATCCTTGTGGATGTTTATTTGCTGGGTTTTTCACTTAAACCAGATGCGGTTTTAATGCTATAACAAAACTTCGTAAGAAGGTATCCGATAAATCTATAAAGATAGAATTGTGCCTCAACAGAAGAATCTGATATTTTACTACTAATCACAAGTTTTATTTTGAGCACAATATTCATATTGAAAATTATGATCAAGGGTTATTCTATCAATCACAATCTATTTTAGAGATGCCTTTTGAAATTGAAATATTTTTTAAATATAAAACATTTGTCAAGGTAATCAGATGAACCAACAATCTCTTATCCAAAAAAGGGGGTGAGGTTTAGTAAACCCAAACTTAATGAGGGGTTTGTCATGCCACCAAGAAAGCTATCGATTTTTCTTTTTTAAGAGAAAGCTATCAATATGGAATGCGAAGTTAAAAATTTTAGTCGTAAATAGATATCTTAGTCATATATGTTTATGTGGTTGAGTTTTTCTAAAGAGGTAAATCGATCAAATTCAGAGTCAAATCGAACAATTTCTAAACTCAAATCAATTCCAATTAGGCTATCCAAATTGAACAATAAAGCAAACTTTTAACTAAAATGTGCTTCTAGACCTTAAAATTTTTGGTAATACAAGATATCAACAAGTCTAAGAATTGATTGAAGACAGCTTAAGGAAGATTTGCATATACATGAGGAGGAGAAGTGTCAAAATAAATATCCAAAATAAACATATCACATGATTTCCTCAGACATCCAGTGGTCAGGAAATCTCCTGAAGAAAAAATCTGTAAAAATGAGTGGTCAGGTTTGGAGATGGAAGGATCAGACTTTCTACCATCACATATACTTTTTAACAAATTAATAAAATTTCCCATGATTGTTGACATAAATATACATGGTGGAGATTCTTCTTATGCGGCACCCAGAATTCAGAAAGGTTGGAGAGAGAATCAGGATTTCTGGGAATCAAGAAAAATCAGCAGCAAGTTGGGCCCATGCATCCATTTCCATGGATTACACTTCTCTGAAAAAATCTGCACATAATCTGAAGATGAGATTTGATACAGATGGAATCACCAGGTGGCAAACTACTCCATTGGTAACTGAGATCATATGATGTCTGAGAGATGGACACCTCATGCATATCGGCTTAGATTTCCATTTGAAATTAAAACTCCTGGACTCTCATCCCTTTGGGGCGGGCCTAGCCAGTAGCTACTCTCTGAACCTCCAGTTCTTCTTCTCTGCAAATAGTAGTTGTGTGTCTTATCTCTCTCTTATCAAATACATCATCACAGCCTACAACTAAAGAAGCGAAGAACACCTTAAGAAACAGGAGAGCAAATAAAGCAAACAAGAAGAAGAAGAAGAAGAAGATGGCAACACAAGCTCTAGTGTCGTCTTCTCTGACATCTTCTATGGAGGCTGCAAGACAGTTGTTGGGTGGGAGGACCCTTTCAAGTGGGTTAACCTCCTCCTCCTCTACTTCCTCAAGGAGATCTTCTTTGGTTGTAAGAGCAGCTTCTACACCACCTGTCAAGGTTAGTCTCCTCCATTTGTCTCTTCAGCTTCTTCTTCTTCTTCTGCACTTATAATCACTCTTTAATCTTAATATTGCAGCAAGGAGCAGACAGGCAGCTTTGGTTTGCATCTAAGCAGAGCTTATCGTACTTAGATGGCAGGTAGTCTTTAACTAAAGAAGTTTTAATTAACCACCTAAATGAGTAATTCTTCTCTGATGATATGAATGGATGAAAACCAGTCTTCCAGGTGACTTTGGATTTGATCCACTAGGGTTATCAGACCCAGAAGGTACTGGAGGGTTTATTGAACCGAAGTGGTTGGCCTATGGAGAGGTCATAAACGGGCGTTACGCGATGTTGGGAGCTGCAGGAGCCATAGCACCAGAGGTCCTGGGGAAGCTGGGTCTGATTCCAGCAGACACAGCACTGCCATGGTTCAAGACAGGAGTGATACCACCAGCAGGAACATACAACTACTGGGCAGACCCATTCACTTTGTTTGTGCTGGAGATGTCATTGATGGGTTTTGCAGAGCACAGAAGGTTCCAAGACTGGGCAAAACCAGGATCCATGGGGAAGCAATACTTCCTTGGTTTGGAGAAGTTCTTGGGTGGGTCAGGTGAACCTGCTTATCCTGGTGGTCCTCTATTCAATCCACTTGGGTTGGGAACAAAGAGTGAGAAGGCCATGAAGGAGTTGAGGCTGAAGGAGATCAAGAATGGAAGGTTGGCTATGTTGGCCATATTGGGTTACTTCGTTCAGGGACTTGTCACTGGAGTTGGTCCCTACCAGAACCTACTGGACCATTTGGCTGACCCTGTCAACAACAACATCTTAACAAGCCTCAAATTTCACTGAAGTGCAGTACTATTCTATATGTTGTTTCTAGGGTTTTTAATCTCAACTCTATGTGTCAAACAACTCAAATCTTAATTATTCATCTTTCCCTATTATGGGTATGGGTATGGGTAAGAATTAAGAGTGTGTGTCTCACTTGTGATTATATGAAATGAAAAACAAGATCTTAATGAATTAAGATATTATTATTTTGATGCTTAATTTAGATGAACACTCATGGCGCCACCATAGGTTTTACTTTATAGGGTTTAAGTTGTTTCTCAGGATATCTCAAGTCTTCTCATTTGCATTTGAGCTCATCATTATGATTTCTCATGCGTTGAAAAGGATAAACACAATGGTTATATAATAGGACAAAAGAGTCATTTCAAAGGAAACACTGAATGAGCTCTGCTCTTCCCTAGTCTGATATTTGAGAAAAAAAAAAAGAAAAGAAAGAAAAGAAAAGAAATAGTAAGGCCACCTGCTTTGAATGTATTAGCACAACCTGGGAGATAAATTAATATTATCTATCTATATCTCCTGAAACCATTTTTCATGGCCTGTCACAAACCCTACGAAGTGCCTCCAGCCTCATGAGTCAATTAAGTAATAATTGATAGGAGCAAGATAGAAAGCAGATTCAAATACCAAAATAGAACCTTTTCTGTCACTTTTTTCTTTTCCTGTATTAAAAATAGGAAAAGAAAAGACAATACAAATTAACAAATTCAGTTACTATAGCTTTATTTTATATGATTACAATGGTGGAGACTTCACTGGTGACTTAATAAACCAAGGGTGTCAACATGACAAGTTGGGTAGATTTCATTCTAAACCTAAATTAACTAGATTTCATTCTAAACCTAAATTCCCAAGCCAAGATGAATCAACTTTGCCGACTATTTCATGCTCTAAGGGCCTATTTGGTTACATGAGTTTGGAGATTTCAAATTTATAAATTTCAAATCTATGGAGTCATAATTCATGTAATCAATTGTTTGGTTGTAGAATGAAATATGTGTAATCATCCTAAAAATCTATTTGGTCGACGTGATTTTTGTGAATGCTCAAATATTTAGCGCTTTTATAGTAGTAATGAAATCCTTAGATTTCACCCCATACCCATAACTCTACAAATCATGTTTTTAGTGTAAAAAGATGAATATCTAGATTTTATGAATAATCTAGAGATTTTCACAACCAAACGGGTATAAATCTCGGATTCATGAATCCGGGATTTGAAATCCCTGGATTCATGAAACCAAACAGGCCCTAAGTAAGTCTCTCTTTCTCCTTCCCATATGAAAAATAATCACCCTCATTTTAAGGAGAAAAGATATAAAAAAGAAAAAAAGAAAAATCAACCCTCAAACCAAATTACTTGTTCCCAAATAAAATATTCAAACTCATAAACTTTTGGTACTAGATAAACTATTGTATCCATATAGTAGTGGCATAGAAATAATCAAACCCTTTTTTACTTTTTGAATCTTCTTGTAGAAAGCTAAACTTGCTGATATTTAAAAAATTCCTCTGTTCCAAACATGATATTAGATAATAATTCTTTGAACTTGTTTGGCCCACATCAAACTGTGAAGAGAAGGGGGAGAGAGAATTAATGTAGGCAAAAGATCTTCTGAACCGGCCACATTAAAAGCATTTGATGGGTGGGTCTAGTTTAATTGGACCACACTGGTGATCCCAAGAACAAGCCATGGGATATCATATCAGTGAGTTGGGTGGTCTAGCCAATATAATGCAAGTATCAATAAATTCAATTCTATTAAATTTTATAGATGCGTCAAGTTTCACTCATGGGCCACCCTTGTTTCTTCAATGCCTTGCTTTATTTGTGATTGATGGCACATCCTTCCTGTTTGTTCGGTGGATTTCCTCCTTAGAATAGTGATTGGGTTACCTCCAAGGAAGAAAAAAGAAAAAAAAAAAAAAAAGTGGTTCCCAGGAGTCACCAAAAGCCATTTGTGATAATATAACAATTTATATCAGAAAAGGAGCTGTATCTCGTCTCGTCGTGTGATTTCTAGATTTATACAAGAGTGAAAGTAATAAGCAATCTTCATGAAAAGAAGAAAAACCAATGCTTTTCCGTTAACTGGTTCGAGGCTCAAAAGTGAAGGCTTTCTGAAACAAGCTAGCTAAGCTCAAGGAGAATATACTCCACAGCCATTACTTTCACTCTCTCACTCTCATTCTCATGGTTGGTGCTGGGTGCGGCATTGCTTTTCTTAGTTGAACTTGATGAGGAAACAAACTGGTACAGCAGAGGAAAATAATCACCACGCTTGATAGTTGTTGCTTTCAACCCGATGTCACCTTGATATTTTTTCTCTAACAACTCTTGTGTAACAACTTCAAGTTTACATGAATCTTCCCAGAGAAAGGAAAAATTAGAAACCAGTATGAGAGAGAGAGAGAGAGAGAGAGAGAGAGAGAGAGAGAGAGAGAGAGAGAGAGACGTAGAGATATAAGTTACTGCAGCACATGCAACACTAGTGCAATGTCTAACTCAACCCACAAAGTTTGACATGAACTTCCATTAAGTCAATGAGCTAGATTTCTAAACAAGAACATGATCACAAAGAGAAAAGGAAAAAGAAACACAAAATTCTTTGAAACAACACGGGAATGAGAAAGTGTATCTTCAAAATTTATCAATTATTCCATAAGATAACATTACTTACTCTTGGGTCAAACTCAAGACAGCAATTTTGCAGTCAGCAGTGTTGTGTCATAAAAAGAAAATAAGAAAAAAAAGTCAACAGATTATAAAGTAAATAAAAACCCTTCTCAGATATTCATTGGAACATATATACCAGAAATTTGCAGGCCTTCTTAGACCGTTCATATTCATACTTGTCCACCACAGACAATAACCCCTCCTAAACCTGCAACAGTGCCAGCAGATCACTGCATGAGCTCGAATTCAACCTAGAAGCAGGTTAAATTTTCCAAAGCAAGTTTTCCTGGGTCCTAGTAAAGCATTGAATGTGACACTCGATAAAAAGACCGCTGAAATGGCAAAGATAAGGCCTGTTGGATGTGCCTTGCTTAGGGTTTCAAATGACCCGTCGAACTCGTGGAGCAGTTACAGGACCTCGCGATAATGCGTTGGAGACTTCGTAAGAACCTTTCCACTTCACAGAATTTGGATCTCCGACGGGGCATGATACCAGAAAACTGGACTTGGGCCTCACTGGTGGTTGCCTCAGCATATAAGCATTCTGTGACTGATTGCAAGGAAACGAACTCATCTGTATCAAATTGGAATTAGATGCAGTTGAAGGCAGGATTCCCACTCCAGAAGGTTGGCATCCCCTTAATCCCTCAGAGGTAGCATTTCTCATTCTTGAATCAGCATCATTTTCTGGAGAGCCATCAATGACAATCACCTCTTGGATTGGATGGGTAACAGCTTCGGTGGCAGGAACAGCACTCCGTTGAACTCTATCTGCATAAGTGTATGGAAGATTTTGTTTGCTATTCAACCTGTCTTCCTGATGCAACAAATGATGCTGAAACGGAGGTGCCACAGATCCTCCCACAGGCTTGTTTGGGCTATTTAAACCTTGTGACAGAGGGAGCTTGTGATCTGCCTCAGAACCACAGAGATCTCTAAACTCATTTGGTAAACCAAAATCATAACATAAGGAGGATGTATTGCAGGAACCCTGGTTGATGATGACAGGACCTTTCATGGCTGTGCTATAAATTGAAACACAGTCCTCATTGGTCGCATTGACACTGGAGTACCCAAGAAGAGTCAAATAGTTTGGATTCAGGCCTCCGCTTGATGTACCTGGCATTATCTCTCTGAGTTTCATGGATGTGTCTTCATCTTTGTTTACCACCATTAAATTCTTGCCCATTAACCTAAGAACAGGATGAGAAGCAGTCTGAGGATGAGCATGAGAAGATGGTGGAGCAGAATCTGAATCATTAAGACTTGGGAAGGTCAAAGTAGCTGCAAGAGAATCTTTAAAAGCAGTAGGACTTGTAGACAACTCCAAGGTGGGAGACAGCATCTCATCAATTCTTGAATTTGGGTAAATGCTGAAATCAGACCCACAACTTTGCTTGCCAATCATCTGATTTCCCTTAGCAGCAAGCATGACTGGGGACTTCCAACATTGAACTGGGGACTTTGATTTTTCATGCACTAGTGCAGCACCTCGAGATGCACTCTCCTTTCTTGAGCAACAGCATGTCTGATCAACTGAATATTCCAGTGGGCCCATGGAGGGAGAGACCATACCAAACATTACATTTTCCCGTTCAAAACTGGTCCTTTCTACTCCGTCCCTACTTACCATGCCTGGATATATTGTTGAATCCTTCAAAACAGGCTTATTACTACAATATGCAAAGGTAGCAATTTTATCTTGTGCTGGGGGAGATCTTGCATGGGTCTCCGGTTCTGAATGTTTTAAATCAGTTCCTTCCATGTGAGGATGAGAGATAGAGGAGGTTGCAGAAACAGGAGATCCAGATAAATCTCTATCAGCAAGAACATATCTGTCTTGAAAAGATGAAACCCTGCTTGAGTTATTTGATGAGCTTCCCTGGAGAACCTCTGAACCCCGTGGACTTGGCAAAAATGATCCTGGTGGTCCTGGGATAGGTATTACATCAACTTCAGAAAGTGAACTTTCAACTCTAACCTTCAAACCAGCTTTTGATGAATCAGTTTTTCCAGCACTAAAACTACCCATTTCATCTCCAAAATCCATCCCTATGTCATCAATAAAATATGGTTCAACTGTTCCAGTCTGTGCATCAATTCTACACATAGGTCTTTTATGTTTTCCACTTGATGACAAGTTAATGGATCGGATATCAGAACAAGTACCAAGCTCATGGGATTCTGAAGAGAAGTGTCTGTCTGAGCTAACAGTGGAGCCCCGTACAGTATTCCCTGGAGAAAACTTTGTGTTCTTCTCACCAACCTGAGTTTCCTCAGTACCATGTTGTTGGCCATCAAACATATCAGGTGCATTCTTGCTACAGTAACAACAACCATTTTCAGCTGTGCTGTCTTTGTCTGGAGCCACCCCATCTATGCTTTCTCTTGTTTCAGACTCAAAAATATTGTTGGGGTCTAAACAATGGGTCTCTTCCAATTGGTTCATGAATCCAAATCGATTTTCAAAATTATGTCCCTCATGGGCCTTGGCACGCTCTTTGACTAACCCAGATAATGGTTGTATCTGATCAGCTGTTTTTGCCATACGTTTATGCATCCGAGACTTCTTAAAGGTGAAATGTCTTCCCTTCTCATTGACTTTAGTCATTGGAGATGCTTCCCTAACTAACAACATTTTCTTCCTCAGAGTAGCTTTCCTGCCTTTTGCAGACAAAAGATGACAAGTCCTAGGTTGTTCTGAAGCCACCATGGGTGAGCCATCAGATCTTTTGACTGGGCCTGCATGAACTTCAGCACTCACACTTCGTGGTGATCCAGCATGATTTCTTGAAGATCTTGAAAGCTTCAGCATACATCCATCAAACTCGGATGATGTGTTTCCTTTACTCAGCCGACTAAGACTGCCAGCTGGTGGTCTCAAACACTTCTTTCCATTGGAAATGACAGGGGTTCCATATATTAAACTTCCCACCTTCCTGCTTTTCAGAGAAGAGTTGGGATCTTCAGATGATGAGTTTGGAAGTTCACAATTATGGCTTCTCTCCAAAGAACAATTTCTCAAGTTTGGTTGATGAATGCCATCAAGTGAGTCTGTCAGTTCTAATGACGAACTATCATGGTCAGGATTATGACTGCCATCTTGGCCACAAAACTTATTTGACAGACCAGTTCGTTTGGAGCAAACCCACCGTCCTACAGCTCCTGGCTCACTGGGTTTGATAGGGTCACAGACTTTCAGCAGTTGAGATAAAGATTCTTCTTTCTTGAGATTTTCCTCCATCCTATGCTTCCCTCCAGAGACTCCATGGGTCTGTTCATAACCACAAAAGCAACTATAGTTTACTGAAATGTCTTAATAATGTGATTGCACTAAGAGGCACGTAAATGGATGTTTCTCACCTCTTCTAACGAAAACTCAATCTAAAATAAAATTGCACTAAGAGCCACGTAAATGGATGGTTCTCACCTTTTCTAGTGAAAACTTTTATCTAAATTAAAATAACTTAAATCTGGAAACCTATTTACACAAGAAAAGGCTTAAACCAAGTAGGTAAAAAGGCATTGGGAATTATTGTATTATCATAATTCTGGAAACCCACTTGACACACTTCTTCTGTAAGATGAGCATTCTAATGTAATGCTCTACACTCAAAAACTGGCAAATCCAAGAACTAACACAAGAGGGGAAAAAACAAAAAACCACCAAAAAGAAGAGAAAAAAAAAGTTGAAGAAGAAGAAGAAGAAAAGAGAAGAGAAAAGAAAGAAATAATAATAAGAGGACGTACCTCAGCCCTATCTGGCTTTTGAGAGAGTGAAACAGTCTGAGGCTTTAGTTTTGTATACTTGGAATTTCTGGGTGCAAATCGTCTTCTCTTTACAGTAGATAAATCTTTGATATCTTTACATTCTCTGATATACTTCCTAGGTTTGAAATCCTTCCCAACTGTTGACGCTGGTGTGTCATTGAATTTAGATAGGATCCGAATCTTTGTGCCACTAGAATCAACATAAACTGCACTGTCTTCTTCATTCTCTTCGAGAGGTATGTTGGACAACCTTTGTTTTTTCCCTTCAGTGCGAACCTCAACACCCGCAGAAGCCATCTTCAAATCTGCAGCCCAATTTGACCCATTCCTTCTATCAAGCTCTTCAAGTGTACAACGTGGTGCAGTTGCACAGATGTCCACCATTGACCTCTTTTTCCTTGGTTTCACCCGGGGTTTGCTCAATTTAGGATTCACAATCAACTTGGAAGTGGAATCCACTGCAAGGCACTGGTCAATATGAGCATTCAGTGCCGTGTTTGAAGTAGATGAAAACGTCTTGCAAACAGGGCAAACTTTCGAAGCCATGGAGTCTGGTATGGTAGTAGTGTTCAATGTATGGTCGTCTCCGTTACTAGGATTGGAGTTGCTACCCAATTTTACTATTAATCTGCACTTCTTACCCTTTGATTCAATTGTTACTCCAGGCTTCTGGAGTGTGCAAGAAGTTCCTGCAACCTCGAGTTCTGCTGAGGCCTCTGGCAAAGTGTTGGCTTCCGAAGCTGATAGAGGCAGACTACTAGTGGGAGATGACTCACTCCCTCGGCATTGGGCATCACTGACCTTCAAGGGAATGTTTTCTTTTCCACCTTGTTCGAAACCCGTCGGATCTTCCGAGACCGTCAACTTCTCCTTCTCCCGTACATGAGATTGAGCTTCGATGAAAGACACTACTGCTGAAGGATCAGAGCGTGAACCAGTTTCCCCATCTAGACAACTGGGCCTTTCATTCCCAGATGAACCTTCTTCCCCTAAACAGTTTCTCCCCAGGTGATCGGATCCTTGAGCAATAACCTTGCTGGAACACCGGTTTCTTACAGAATCAGGAGTTTCAAATGGTGGCAATGGATCCTTGACGCCATGCTTTAAGCAAGTTTGCAGATACTTCTTATGAAACGGCCAGCTGGCATAAATATCCTTGCTCCGAGCTCCAAAAGCATAATCTCTGTTACAAACCACCGAAAAAAAAAACAGAAAAGAAAATTTCTAGAGTCAGAGGGCAGTAACACCAAACAAACAGCACAAGCAATCAAGTACCGCCGAACTTCTTCCATCAAAAAGCTCTTTTGGAATGACCTCACCAAGAAAATCTGAAACCCAAGTAGCATTTTGAGCTTAAGGATGATAGAATCGATCTCAATCACTCAAAGACTGAACGCCACCTAAGATAAATCGATCGCTAGAGGATGGTTGATGAAGTCAACATGTAATAAAGCCGAATGACTTTACTAACCAAAAACCAAAAAAGAAAGCCGCATGATTTTATGTTCCAATGAACACGAAGAACATTTTAGGCACGCCAAACAACCATCAGAGAGAGAGAGAAAGAGAGAGAGAGAGAGGAGAGATCCGGAGAGCAAATAAAACAGACTGCGAAAGGCTTAACAGCAAAGGCCAACAGAAACGAAGCACCATGTAGATCCGGACCTGATTCGAGGAAGGAACTATGGGATGTCTGAAATCTCTCAGGCCACCGTGGTGGGAGTTGGGGTAAAGAGAAACGGCCGGAGATGAGAGTGGAAGGCATCAAATACACGAAGTAAAGTGTACGAATACCATCATCTACAGTAGTAACAAAGAAGTGACGCCGCCATTACCTTATAGAGAATTTGGGTAGTTGATTGTCAGTATCACCAAGACCTTGCTTCGTTAGCAGATCCGTCTCGTGCAGGGCACGCCCATCAGGACCCCTTTCATCATTTTTCAGTTGTGAACTTTTGTTGGAACATGAGGGATCTGGTGGGTTTTCGACGGATAACATCTGCAGAAAGACTTCCCTTTACTTGTGCCGTTTTCGCAACAGTCACAAGTGCTTCGGCGATAATCTCTTCTCCAGCATAACAAAAGCTTATGAGCTTCTAAACCAACCACCACCCCACCACCACCACCACCACCACCACCACCACCACCACCACCACTCCACCACCTTAAGTCTGGAAGTTGGGAAAAGAAGATCAAAACCCAGCAACTAAACAGTCCCTTTCTCTCCATCAACCATCCTGCAAGCAAGAGATAACAACGTTACAGATAGATAAGAGCTCAAAACCAGGGTTCTAGAAACTTGTAGAACGTTATTTTATGTGCTGAGAAGATGGGAATAACGGGAAGAAAGCCTCTGGAACTTTTCACAAATCATGGTTTCTTCGTAGTCGATTCGACACCTTAAGAGGAAAGAAAAGAAGCCCACCAAGACAAGGCAAACACAAGTTATGAGACTTTAGATTAACGGCCGTAGGAACGTTATTTTATGTAGCCAAGGCCGGATAAACAATCTCAAACTCAAAGAGATCGGAACTAGGAGAGAAAGGCAAGCGAAAACCAGCAAGAGTAACAAGATTGAACAATCAGATCCAAACGAAACGATAAAACTATTCAAACCCAACCCCCAACCGACCCGCAAATATCAAAAGGATTGGGGGGGGGGGAATGAACAGTAACAGAAGTATTCCGGCGAGACATGAAATCTCTACCACGGAAAGCGGAAGGAAACCCAAATCTCGAATCACAAGGGAGAGAAGAAGTACCAAACGAGAGTAAACGGAAGAAAAGGAAGAAAAGCTGTGACCTGCGAGCAAGCAAGAGTCAAGCAGACCCAGATTTCAGTTGAAGCAAACGATGCGACAAGAAAACTGTTAATCGAGCTAAACCCATATGCAAAGATTCTATATTATGATAGACAGCCCCGTATGAGAGAAAAGAGCATGAAATCACACAGATGTAAATCTTTTTACTTGGAAGCTCACCCAGATGCAGCAAAACAAGAGAAAATATGGGATTCTGGAAGGGGTGATGGGGGGAGGAAAGATGATAGATAAACGCAAGTTGGAACTCCGGACCGATTACAGAGGGGTTAACAAATTGAACCCAAGAAAAAGAAGTGGAAAAGGAGTTCTAGGCTTCTATTCAACCGGAAGATATCAAAAAAAAAAAGGGGAAAAAAAAAGAAACTCGAGTGAAGATCGATCGGCAAGAGCCAACCAAAGAATCATACAAACCTGAAGCTGCTCCTGAAATCTTGATGGGTTCTACATGAAAATCTGAGAAAGTAAGACGAGAAGAGAGAGTAGGAGTCGTTCGAGACTAGAACTCAAGAAAAAAGATGAAGATATGGGTTCAGCTCCAAAGTTCAAACATCAACAGTTATGAAAACAGCACCACCCACTAACACATCAAAGAGGGCATCAGGTTCTCCACCAAAAGCAGCAGCGCAGTTCTTCTTCTATCTAATTTTTGTAGAGCGTGTTGGAGTCTTGGAGAGAGAAAGAGAAAGAGAGAGAGAGAGAGAGAGTACCCATTTAACAATAATTTTACAGCAGCAGCCTCACCCTCTCACTCTCCCAAAATCTCTCTTCTCTCTCTTTCTCTCACCTTCAGCGCCTCATGGCCCCCCACCTCACCCTCCTTGCTTATGAAAATTTAATGTAAAAATAATTCTCCTTAATCTATATTAATTAGGATAATTCATATAAGGATGAAAGGTAGATCAGCGAAATAGGGGTTTTCCTGTTTACTCCCACGAGCTGTCCTTTCCTATACCTAATCAAACTTTTAAATTTCTCCTTCTTTTCTGAGAAAAATACATTTTTTTGTATTTAATTTTTAATCAAACCCTAAGCCCATTTTCTAATCTGTCAGGAAATTACCGAAACGCTTCTCCTCCGCGTAAGCAATAAAAGCTATATGAGTGATTAGCAACAGCTTACGAGGATTGAAAATTGCAAGAAGGAAGAAAAGGAAGGTAGGGGAAAAAAACAAGCAAAAAAACAAAAGAAAAAGTGAGCGGAAGAGAGAGACGGAGAGACAGAGAGAGAGAGAGAGGAGATGTGGAAACCGACATGAACCCTTTTCTTTATTTTTATGGTTGCCATCCATCTTTTCTTGTCATGATGGTGTGTTGACCGTAATGCCCACCACCAAAGGCCAAAACTACCTTAGCTTTTTTCTCTTGATTTTAAAATCGCTTTGAAAAATGGGATGTAAAATCAGGGATTGATGGATGATCATGTAATGCGTTTCTAAATTATATCTAACAAACCCCACTTCTTTTTCCTTGTTGGGAAGCAAGCAATAACCTAATAACCTATGCTTTCGCAGCTAATTCATTTCTCTTTAAAGGTTTTATTTTTACTCCTTAGTTTATGGGTAGAAAGGTAATTTACCAACCACTGTGAATCATGTGGACAATAAAGTTTGGATGGCAAAGCTAATGACCCGAGGGAATGAAATGTGCTCTTAAATGTGGACGTGTACTTCTTGCACAATGTAGCAACTTCCTATATAGTGACAATAAGATTCAATTCAGGAAATTTTACATTAAAACGTCTATCTCTTCGCACCTTCCTTTCTCTTCCTATCCCCCATCTCTTCCTATTCTCTAGACCTATGGGCCCCAATCATGATATAGTAGAATATAATGCCTCCGAAGACATGTATGATACATCGAGGCCAGACACCGGGCGTCTGAGCTGTCAAACACTATCCTTTTTTGTTTTTTCGATTTGAGTTTCATCCAATCTAGTTTATGCATACTAGGGGGTAAATGGACTGGATTCAAATCGGATAGTGGTAATACCATATCCACATCCTATTATATTCAAACGGATTCAGATAATATTCTGTTGGTTTTCGACTGATTCAGTCAGATTCGGATGATAATCGGATAGTTATTTTTTTAAGTAGATTCTTCTAAATGGGTGTGAATACATATTGAATACAAGTTTTCGATTACCTATTTACATCTTTACCATTTTATTTGTGAGGTCTAGGTTTGAAATTTAAGAATTTAGCAACTTTGATAACTATTTTAGTAGAAAATTTAGAAAAATAGTCACATATCACAAGCAAAAATTTTATAAAAATAAGAAAAATAAATCTAAATAAGTAACTTAATTGGATAAATTTATCAGACGGATAATAATTGGTAAGAAAGGGGTATACCATATCCGCATCCTATAGTAATATGACGGATTCGGATATCCCTAAACGGATGCGGATGCAAATTCGAAAGCAGATTTCGGTTATCCATTTACACCCCTAATGCATACCTTAAGTAGCTTTTTTGTATATAACTTAAATTTACACAAGGTTTCTCCCTTGGCCTTAAGGAAAGTCAAACCCTTGAGACCTCATACTATGAGGCGGTGGTTTTTGCCAATTGAGTAGCGGTCAAACACTATCCTCTTTTTTTTTTTCCTTCTAGATTCGAGTTTCATCTGGACTAGTTTATGCATTCCTCGACTACATCCTTAAGATAACATTTTTTGTATATAATTTTGATATGGAGAAAATATGATCGAACCGGGTTCATACTTGGTTTGACCCTCTACCCCGGTCGAGATAGAGGGAATCGACTCGCTCCCGAGAGAACCGGATCCAGAAGATAGCTTGTTGAGGAAGAAAACTAATTCAGCTACAAGCACGCCCTAATCCAACTTATGGATTAGGTTAATTACCCTAATGATGGCAGACACAAATTGACGGCTGTTGCTTATCATTATCAAGGGGATAATCATCACATAACCTAAAGGTTATCTCAGAGTCCTCTACTAGTCCAAACTAGTAGAAGTCTATCGCTCAACGGATCTAACTGTTAAGATCCAACGACTACCCGAATAAGGCTCAAGTGCATCCAACGAAGGAGATTCAAAGGTACACTCTATATAAACCTTACTTGCCTACGAGGTGAGGGGGACTTAGATTCACATACACACTGGTAGACGTAAACTATCAAAAGCTTACGATCTAGATCACCTTTCCCAGTTCTTCATTCCTTAGCTCTGTGCTTCTAGTAGAGCCGTTTATGATTAAGTTCATCAACTGACTTAGCCTTCGGAGGTGGACTCCCGACCCCCGCGGTCGGGCCACATCTGACGCTTTCGTTTTGCAGGTCATCACGAGGAGATCTAAGGGCTGAGCAGATTTTGGACGCATCAAATTTAAATGTGTTTCACCCCTTGAGACCTTATACTATTAGGGATTGGTCTTTTGCCAATTCAGCCAACCCCTTGAGGTTTTTCATGACTATTGAGAGGCGAGCTATGAAAAGTGGCAAGTTGAAGTCCGGCTCCTCAACCTCTCAATCAAGCTTCCTACCATTATGATAATGGAATTCGCCACCTATACAATACAATACAATCATGAATCATGAATCATGATTGTAATCTATGTAATTAATTTGAACGTCTGCATATATCATCATTTTAATATATGATATTGAAACGACACAATATCGAGTTGGTATCTTTTATTTTTATTTTTATTGGTCTACACTGTTTTTCTTTTCCTCCTCTGGAGTGCCTCCTTCCGCTATTAGTGTGATTACCTTTGCTAACTGATGGCTACTTGTTGTGGTGAAAATGTGTTCTTAGCTCCCAGGTTCATTCCTGATTTGGACATGGTTCTTGAGATCAAAACAATGGTGAGAGTGGGCCACCTCTGAGGACGGAAAACCACCTCCAATGATTAAGTCAGTTCAAGTAGGTAAACCAGAGACTCCCCTTGAGGAATAAATGCTCAGGGAACGAGGAAGAGAATGTTCTTCAAGAGTTAATGCAGGAGAATAATGGTTGGAGTATTCAAGTCTGCTTGGCTTACGCCTGATCAAGCATAATGAAGGTTATATATGTAGTTGGTCCATACCTTTGGTGGATAAGAACACCTAACAACCCTTCGATCCCTAGAGGCTTGAATGGAGGGTGGAGATGACTTCTTAGAAAGGCTTGTGCAACAAGCCAAACCGTGCAATCTTTACATCGGTGGAAGATCTCGTTGATGAGTCAAGCAATCAGTCTCAAATGGACACTGACGTGACACCAGCCCGCAGTTGGGGGAACAAAGGTGCAAGTGCAAGGCTTGAGGCAAGCTTGGGACGAGGGAGAAGTTTGTTTGTCATCCTTGAGCATTTAATGACTCTTGGCACATATAATGCAGAATTAAATGTCGTGATTGATGTCTGGATAAAAGGACACGCCAAATCTATTTCCAGTGTTGCTTCTACCAAGAAGCCACATGATGACAATTGTGTGTCACTGTGATGTATGATTCTTGGGTTCTCAGCTGATATCTCTCCCGAGAAGCCCCATGACTGAGAAGCGTCAAATGAACTATCTTGGACCAAGCTTGAGCCTGGGCTTGGCTCAGGTGGCTTACTCCAGTTTAGGTATTCAGACCGTAATGACCATAACATTAGCCCCCTAGTCTTTATGGAAAGTCTTGCTATGAAGAGTACTCTGCCCAAGCTCCAAAGTTTTCGGAGCGAGGGGTTATCCGAGAAGTCGAAGCAACTTCTTTAAAAGGTTTACAAAATATCTTCTTGAAGAGTTTCAAAATCTGGATAAGTTTGTGTCTTGAATCTTGACGTTATGTGACGGTTATGCCACTTAATCATGTCACCCTTAATGAGGCACACGACGCTCAATATGTTTACTTTATTACCATGTGTCTTGTTCATCATAACTTCTTTTTGAAATTGAAGCGCTGAAGCTTGAGGACCTATGATTGAAAGAATCTGAGACATTGCTTTTGGCTCCAAAACCATTATTAATTGAATCTTAGTAACTTGAACTTTTTCTTCTCATTGTTCATCCTACTTCTACAAACTTCTGCAACTTCTTGCTCAAACCGGCACATCTCAAGAACTTACAATCCTTTTCCTTCTCGTAAGTCTTTCTTTCAACTAGTACGATGGGTAGTAAAATTGCAAGGAAGACTACTCCACTTACAAAGCCTAGCACCAGGAACTCCGAACCCCTGGAAGGAGGTAGAAGTTAGAGGATACCCCTTAGATAGTGGAGGTAGGCTCCCTTCCCCCTCTCCTTCACTTGGCACGGCCACTGGTTTTGCTGGTGAGCCAAAAGTGTCATAGCGTGAGGACGCTGCATTTGGTAGTTCTGCCGAAGAGGAAATGGCCTCTAAGGTATTGTCCCGAAGCCCTTCAACCATCAAACATTACACCTTTGGTCCAAGTCAAGGCCTCTTTATTACCCTAGTCTTCTTCGCCCTCATCATGTCTAGTTGATGAAGAGAGCCTTCAGGATTCCTGAGGAATTTCCTATAAGACTTCCTGGTCCCAATGAGAGGGCCAATCTATTGAGAGAGGGAGAAATCCCTCTCTACTTTGATTCTATGCTAGGGGGCCTGAGACTTCCTCTTTGTGCCTTTGTCATGCATGCCCTTGAGTATTATGATCTGAACCTAGAGATGTTAGCTCCAAATGGTTGGAGGTATTCGTGGGCTTCATGGGATGTTGCAAGCGTTTAGGCATGGAGTATAACTTGAACGTCTTTAGATGGGTTTCTTCCCTTAGAGTTGTGGAGAGAGTGGGGTGGTACAGCTTCAGCAAGCGGGGTACCTCTGAAGCTCACGGTCCTTGAGGATGAAACCCTCCCCAATAGTTACAAGAGGTGGAGGGACAGGTATATCACCTGAAAAGTTCCTCAGAATGCACCCTCTCTGCCTGGCCTTTCATATCTAGAAGCTCCATTAGGAAGTTGAATGTCAAGCCTTCGTTGGATGAAGGAGAAATGCGCTATTATGAACTTTTTGCTAAAGGAAGGGGGATCCTAGTTCATGGCCGAGAGATGGACTTTGAAGCTTCTTTGTTGCTTTGGGAAGTCATGATAGGTGAGCCCCCTGACCCTCTTCCCTTCCCTGAACTTATTAGGGAATCAATGATTTTGTCTTTTCTTGAACTAAAGAGTTTTTTTTTTTTTTTTTTTTTTTTTTGTCTTTTGCAGTTCCCAACATGTCTCTGGATAGAGAAGCCCTTCTTTAGCGCTACAGGGAGGCGCAAACCGCAGCTAGGATGGAGTATGAGAAAACCAAGGGCACTGGGGCCGGATCATCTGCTCTACCTACTAGACTTCCTAATCCTATCACCAAGATTCCACCAGACTCTAAGTTGAAGACTCTTGAGGAGATTGCCTAGGAAGTGAGAGAAGAAACAGACAAGTCAGCAGTTGAAGGGGACAAGACTCTTGTTAATACTTCTTGCGAAATTAGCCCTCAGGAGATTCCTCACATAGTGATGTGGTAACAAAGGAAAGTCGTAACAGTCCTGCGTCCCCTCCCCTTATGAGAGGGAAGGAAAAAATGATTAAGGATTGTAAATCAGGAAGAGTCCGAAGGGTATTTCTTCAATGGTTTCAGGGCAATCTCTACCTAGGATAACCATTAGGGAAAAGACCCCTAAGGATATTACTTTCGGAACTCTTAAGGCAAGCTCAATAACTAGGACCCTTATTTCCAAGGTTTCAAAGATCCCTATGAAAGTTCCAAATGTTGGAAGTCCCTCTCCAACAACAACAACAACAACAACAACAGCAACAACAACAACAACAACAACAACAACAACAACAACAACAACAACAACAACAACAACAACAACAACAACAACAACAACAACAACAACAGCAAAAGCACCAAAGGCACCAAAGGCACCAGAGGTAGTAGTGTCCCCTTCAGCCACCATGCCTGGGGGAGAGGATGCTTTTGTCAATCCAACAGATAGCCCCCTCCATCTTACTGGGTGCCTCAATGTAAACTCTTTGAGGGGCTGGACTTATAGGGGAACCCTCAAAGACCAGAGAATGGATGGAACACTGCGTGACTTCAGGGGACAAGCAAGTCTATGACTAGATCACCTTGTCCATTCTGACTTCTCAAGTCACTCAGTAAGTATTCTTGATCCTCTTGATTACATAGTTTGAGTATTTTTCTTACTTTATCCATCAAAGGCTAATTGTTTATGTCCCTCAGGAACATGTACCATTCTATTAGTTTGACTGAAGGACTAATTAGAAGGAGCAGGTACTTGACCTCTGAGGTTTCTAGACTAACTAGGAGCCTGGAGGAGCACCAGGACCAAGATGGAGTTCTGGTGGCAGAACGTGACAGGGCCATTGCAGAAGTGGATAGGCTTAAGAAAAAAGTGGACTCTCTGGAGGAGAGAAATGAAAAGCTCTGCAAGAATTGCACCCATTATAAAGATCATAAAGATGAGGGTGTGAGAGAAAGAGAGGCAAAAAAAAAAAAAAAAAAAAAAAAAAAGGCCAGAGAAGAGATTCTTCAAGAGAAATTGAAAGTAGGTGCTGAGAAGTTCAAGCTTTACATCCGAGTGAAAGAGCTGGAGAATTCCCTAGACACACTTCAACAAGAAAAGAATGCTCTGGCAGGCTTATGCCTAAAAATGGGCTATGAGAAGCAGGCCTCACAAAATGAGTTGGATCATATGCAGGAGGAAGTGCGGAAGCTAACTAATAAAGCCTGTGGATATTGGGAAGGCCGGGGCAGAATTCAGGAGATCTAATGGGCTTAAAAGAGAGGTGCTAGAGGCAGCTCTTCCGAGCTTGGGAATGAGCCTGAACGAGGCCTTCAAGCTCATGGTTGAGAGGCTACTAGAAGATGCCCTAGAGAAGGCTTGCAAGGGCTCCATTTTCGATGTTAACGTCTGCAAGAGACTGAACATCCTAGCGTTTAGTTGGATGCAATCTTCATAGGAAGCACCTGCCCTTTTTTCAAAGGATGAAGCACAACCTCTCCCACATCAAGTTCCTTTTCCGGTTTAGCCTGCAACCCTAGATCTTAGGACTTTGCATCCAGAAGTCAATTTAGACCCCCCTCCTTGAAGAAGTAGTTGACCAGATCCCTCTCCAACAAGTGAATCCTGATGGCGCTACTATAGTGACCTTCCAAGATGTTGATTCCAAAATTACCAAATGATGGACCAATCTCTCTCTCTCTTTCTTTTTTGGTGTACTTCTTCTTTTGAAAGCACTAGACTTTGTGGTAGCTTTTCTCTTTTCGTTCCTTGAATCAGTTATGAATGAAGAACTTTTTGATTCACCCTCTCCTTGTCTGAATTTGCAAATTCTGCCTCTACACTCATGATGAGTTTGCATAATTTTTTTTTATAGAATTTGCTAAGTATGGGCTCTCGGCAGCATCACACTGATAATACAAATTTTAAAAAACTTCTTAGAAAGAAGACTAAGTGTAGGCTCTTGGGAGAAATGATCGAGTTTTTAAAAGAAGAGAGTGTACACCATAAGAAGTAGGTCAGGTTGTGTTGCTCCAGAATCTAACTGTAGACCAACTAGTTCGTTAAAAGGTCAAACCTGGCTCTCGGTTCCTGAAAAACAAGAAAGTGAGTGCGGGCCACCTCTGGGGACAGGAAGCCACCTCCAATGATTAAGTCAAACTCTGATGAACACAACTCCTCTTATGGAGGAGTAAATGCTCCCAGAAGATGAAGAAAGAATGTCCTCTTGGGTAGTTGTAGAAGAGTAATAACCAGAGTTAATGTTCATGAACTTGCCCCCATTCATGTAGAGTGTTTGTATATATATCACACTTATACCTCTGAGGTGGTGAATATGCATCGTAGCCCTTGGATCTCTTGATCCCATAAGGAGGGTGGCGATGGCTTGAGATGCGTTGCTTAATTAGCAAGCTAAGTGCCCAAACTTTCCAAAGAAGTCTCAAGACAACTGTTAAGGCAACCTAGAGGGGGGTGAATAGGTTGCAACTAGTGGACTTGCCTAATTTTTTGGTTTAATTCAATGATAATAAAGTAATGCAATCAATCCACAAGATAAGTATTTTATAGTGGTTCGATCTTGCAAGTCTACGTCCACTCCTCTCTTGGCCTCAATAGAGTATTCCACTCTTTCAATACAATGGGTAGAGATCAAATCCTTTACAATTTATGTCTAATAGGGTAAGAGCACCCTTTACAATCTTTGTTCTAACTAGGGCAAGAGAACCCTCTACCAATCCTAATCAACCTAGACTAGAATTGAAACAACAATACAATTTGAGGAATTTGAAGATATTACCTAACAAAGAGTGTGAAACTTAACTCCTTGTGTGAGGGTGGTGTAAAGATGAATGAATGCTCAAGAGATGAGATGCACCACTATTCCAATGGTCTTCAATCACTCCAAGCTTCACTCCAATGAGCTTGCTTGACAACTTTAGAATGTCCTTCAAAGTTGAGTGAAGTTGGAAGGCAAGAGATCAATGTTTGTTCAGCAATTTGAGAGCTTTGAGAGTTCTGAGATAGTAAATGCTCAATAGGGAAGCTAGAGCCTCTCAAATGGAGGTGGTTGGGCTTATATAGATGGCATTCAATTGCTTGGCCCAACCTCCTAATGGATAGAAATTTCAGTCAGTCCGATGGACGTCCGTCTGGATTAGACGGAGATCCGTCTCAAATTTTAGCCGTTAAAAAAATAGATGTTGGGCTAAGTTAGGACTAGACGAACATCCGTCTAGCTCAAACGGACGTCTGTTTGCAGCACAGAGTGCACAAGCAAGTTGAGACAGGGACTTGATTGGGTTTTTGGTATTTCTAGCCAACCCTAAGCTTCGTACACTCTCCTAATATGTTCTAGGTCAGTCTAGTGACATGATATGCTTATAATTTAATGCAATTATATGTGAGTGCATATGGAGGTGTCCTAAGTCCCAAATTCATCTAAGTTTTGAACTTGACTTGATCTTCGCATCTTCTTGTGCTTTGACCTTGATGCTTATCTCGACCTTGATTCCTTTTCCAATATTACTTGATCTTGATTTGGGCTTGAGCATCCAATGAGTTTGGTCTAATGAGTTGGATTTGGTACACTAGTTTTAGTAATGAGCTGGAAAATCACAACTTAATGTAGACATTAGTAATTTGTGTTTGTTATCATCAAAACTAATGGAGGCTGATGTGGTAATGCTGACCTGGCATTTCCCAACAACAGTTGTACATAATCCCACCAAATAAGGTGATCAGATTCACGCTGACATAGATGTGACAGCAAGTCCAATCTTCGACAGACAAAATGGTAGGGTGCAATACTTGAGGAAACTTTGGGTGAATGAGAAGCTACCTGGCTGTCAATGAACATTTAATGAATCTCAGTGCATTCACTACTGAAATTAATGCATTGATTGTCGTCTGGAGAGAGATGCGCAGAATCCTTTGGCAATTCTACTTTATACGAGATGTAGCTTGTCGGGTGCTCACTGAGAGGTTATCCAAGAAGCACCTGATGATAGCTGGCCATCAGCAGGAGGTGCTCTTCTCAACAAGCATTTTGCTAAGAAGTGTCTCACCGAGAAGTGCCTTACGAACCCAATGAACTAGGACCAAAGCAGAGGTATTGGTTCATGTTGTTTACTTGGGTCAAAGGATTCAAACCAAATGTTCTTAACATTAGCCCCCTAGTCTTCATAGCAATCTTGGTATGAAGATTCCATTAGTAAAGACAATGTTAAAGAAAAGTAAGCACTTGCCGAGAAATGGAGGAGCCTTGATACACATGTGTCTGAAGCATTTATTGCCTTGACAGTTGCGTCAGTTAATTGCGTACTCCGTAATTATGTGCACATCGCTCAAAGTGCTCCACATGTTGCCACATTCCTTGATCAATGAATCGTCATAGGAATGGAAACATTTTTCATGATGTCCATGGATCTCAAGAAATTTGAACCGTTGATTCCATACTTGCAACGCCTATAAATTGAGAAACTTTTTCTTTTCCATGCTCACTTCTACTGCGAGCTCTGCAAATTCCTTCATACGAACTAAGTGTCTTGCAAAGCTTTTTTCTACCTCCAAACTTGTAAGTCTCTTTCTGTAAGTGATAGTATGGGTAGGAAACTGGTGAAAAAGTATGATTCACATGGAAACCTAAACCTTAAGGTCCTTCTTGGAAAGACGTTGGAATTAGTGGTGACCCATTTGAAGGTAGGTTCCCATCCTCTTCTTCTCCTTCTCCTGACCCTGCCTCTGGTTCAACTAGTGAACAGAGGGCTCCTCTGTGTGAAGACGCAGCCCGGGAAATACTGCTAAAGGAGAGTTATCTCTAGATGCAGGTTCTGAAATCCCTTTAGATAGTAGTCATTCCTCATTTTCTTCCAAGTTTGGTCCTCTGTATTTTCCCAGTCTGTTTCATACTTAGCACCTCCAATTGATGAAGACAACTTTTCATATTCCAGATGACTTTAAGATTAGACTCCTAGGACATTATGAGAGAGCATGTTTGTTGAGAGAGAGGGAATTCCCCTTCTATTTTGACTCCATGCTAGGAGGGATGAGGGTACCCCTCCATCCTTTCATAATGCAGGTCTTGTACCATTATAGCCTTAACCCTAGGGTGTTGGCTCCAAATGGGTGGAGATGTCTTGTATGGTTCATAGGATACTGTCATAGTATGGACTTTGACTGCAACCTGAACATCTTTAGGTGCATTTTCTCATTGAGAACCATAAAGAGATAGGGGTGGTTCAGCTTCAGTAGGCAAGGAACCCCCACTACTAAGTTCCACGTCATAGAAGACGACACCATACCCATCAGCAATAAGGGGTGGAGAGATAGGTGCATTGTTTGTCTTCCACCTCAAGAGTGTGCAATAGTAGAATGGCCAAACATTACCAGGAGCATTCTGAAAAGACTGAACATGAAGCCCCAACTAGATCCAAAAGATAGCTCCCTCTATGAAATGTTTGTGCAAGGACCGGGGGGGGGGGGGGGTTCCTGTCCATGGCAGGGAAATAGGCTTTGATGCTCCACTGTTCCTTTGGAAAATCATGGATGGTGAGCCCCCTATTCTTTTTTTTTTTTTTTTGCTTTCTTTCACTAGTAGTGGCTAATATTTTGGTCACTTGCAGATTGAAGAATGTCGCTCAATCATGAGACTCTAGCCCAAAGATACAAGGCTGCTCAAGTCGCAGCTAGAAATGAATGCAAAAAACCAAAGGTTTTGGATCCTAGCCTCTGATTTACCTAGCCCTATAGCTAGGGTCCCACTAGAGTTCGAAATGAAGACTTTGGCTAAGATCGCCAAGGAGGCCAAGGAGGCAACAACAAATGTAACATCCACCCTAGGGATACCCTATCTGGAATACCCGGTGGAGTGATCCACAACCAAAAAGATCAAGTTTAGGAACGATCATAACCACTTAGCACAATAACTTAATCAAAAGCAAGAACAATTCATGGTTTTCAAGTAATTTAATAATAAAAGTCAAGGAAAGAATATCAGAAGAATCACAAGTAACATCAGAGTGCGGAAAAGATATCAATAAAATAAATAATTGAAATGTGAAAGGAGGCGGAAACCCACTCTACAACAATAACGGAAGGTAAATCGAATAAAAGTAAAGGTTACAACCGGTTTTCAAAAGAAGGGAAAGAAAAGGTAAGCAACTATATTACAGTTTCTTCTAGCTTATACAATGTTTCCTAAATAACAAATTCATAAGAAACTAAGCCAGGCTGAATTTGCTCCTGACAAATATCAGTCTTGGACTGCTAGTCTTCATCAACGTGTTCACCGCAACCAGTTTGGTACGAGTCACCAACTTGGTCTTCAAAGTGTTGACCGTCACATTCAACAGTAGTAGTACCTGCAGAGAAGTCTAACAAAATATGTTGCAAAAAGGAGTGAGTTCAAAAGAACTCACCAAGGTAGTCATTCCATAAAACATAAGCCATATGATACAAGCCATAACATGATGCATTATGATATGAAACACATGATGCAAGTATGGTTCTAACTCTATGAATGATGGTCTCTAAGGTAGACATGCTTTAAGTCATAGCACCATACTTCTTTGGGTAGGTCTCAATCACTTAAGCCGGTGGGAATTGGGTCCTGAAACCTTCCGGACAACCTTGGCTGGGGTTTCGGTCACCACTCTCTCACATCACCATTTGGTCTACGAAAGGATGGATGGGTCATGTCAAGGTAAAGCCTAGCCCAATGCAAGTCATCTACTTAGTCATATCATGTCAGATCCAAATACGTCCATTCCTCGCCCCCGGCGATCCTTTCCGGTATCCTTCACACTAGAGTCAGCGTAATCTCGGATTACGGACTCATCAACCCTATTGGTCATCCACAAATAGTAAACGGGAAGCTCTCACGTCCTCTCACGGGTTGGTTACCGGTCTTGAGTGCCCGTGAGCCCAAGTCTAGCTATTTGCAACCCTACCAATAAATGGCCCCTTTCAGGTATCCATAGTATGGTTTATGTCCTCTCACGGGGTGGTTACCGGTCTTGAGCGCCCATCAACCCATACCCTACCACGGGTCATTCGGTCTCAATGCCCTTCCGATTCGGGTCTGATATGACAAGGATAATCCTAGCCATACAACTAGACAATCCTATGTATGTCATCCAATAAACCAGGAAAGTGTCGATGGGCACCTTCGGAGAACATCCCATACTATTCCCTCCGATGCCCAAGGACAGAAGCGTCAATAGAACACTCCCCAATCCCAAGTTATACCTAAGCAACCACATACTCAAGTCCAACATCTCACATACATTTGATACACCATCATAATAGAAGTTCAGTCATAATATTGAAATGATTCATCATAAGTATAAGTGACAATAATAATTAATCATTATAACAAGAATATATAAAATCACAATACTATTGTTCTAAAGTATGTATAACAGTACTATGATGTTCAAAAGTAATAAAGAGACCATGTTCACTAAGTTATGAAAATCAAGGTATAAGCACATAGCCTATGTATTTATGGTGATAACCATCCTTACCTTAATCGAGTCAAAAATAATACCAATAATCACCAAGAATAGCCCAAAAGTCAGTGTTTGTACCCTAGACAACACATAAGTAACATTAGAGAAGAAAACAGTCGAATCGAAGGTCAAACAAAGCAATTCGGCCAAGTACAGAGCTACTGTCATATGCTGGTCGACTGGCTGGTTGACTGTCAGTCAACCAAGGGATGACAGTAACGGGCATAAATGGAGATTTGGCCCGAAACTGATCTTCCGGTGCTCCGATCGATATGAAACTTGGAGGGAATGATCATGGCAATATGAGGACACTACACACTAAATTTCATCATTGTCCAACAGTCCAATTAGGAATGCCCAAATTGAAACCCTATGTTCTATATGCTAAACATCAAGTATTGAATTGGAATTGATTGCAATTGCAAGAAATGATGGGGAACAATTAAGGGTATGATAAGAACTAATTTAGAATCATGAATCCATTGTAAATCAGACCTAGCATACATCTACACATCAGTTTTGAATCAAAGAATAGATTGAAATGAAAGGAATCATGGAATTGCAATGTAAGCAATCATAAATGAAGTATATCATAGCAAGAATGAAGTGAGATTGATGGAAATGAAAGGGGAAGCTCATGGCCAAGTGTTTGCAAGGTTGCAGCACTTCATCCATGGTCCCAAGAGTAGAAATTAATAGGAGATTGAGTAGATTAGAAGAAGAAGAAGAAGAAGAGAATCCATACCTTGAAGTGATGATTGAGATGGAAAGCCAATGATTGGAGCCAATAATCTTCACAAACACCAAGAGATGGCCTAGGGAATGTCACTCCTCATTCTTTGGAGTGCCAATGATCAGGGTAGACCCTCATTCACGAGTTCCAAAAAGATAGGGTCAAAATGGTAAAGATTTTTGTGATTTTCGAATTTCATAACTACTGGTCGACTGGCTAGTTGACTGGCCAGTTGACCAGACAAGAACAGCAACTTCGGACAGGGATTCGGAGGGCTATACGGGGTCAAATTGAGTGGGGGTTTTCTCCTACAAGTCAATCAAGAAGTCTAGTTTCGGGAAATACCTTTGGATCAAGCACGGGATTTCATTAGGTTCACCAAATAAGCTCATATTCTTCAGGCTATAGATTCAAAACAAACACTGACAATGCATCCAAGTATGGAGCACCATCAACCATATCCATGGGTTTCGGGTCAAACACCATGTCTTCCATAAAGAGGGCTCATAAGGACAACTTCCATCATTTCGGGACATGGATCTACACTAAGGGAAAGATCGGACATGACTTCCTAAGGCTTTCAAGGTAATAACACTGAAATCAAGGTCCAACTTCAAGGTCTAACATCAAACAAGTCTTTCTTCACCCAAAATAAATAGGGTGCCCCGGGCTAGGTTTGGGCTGGATTTCACAACAAAGGCTTCAATGAAAGGGAAGAAGTTTGTTGCTCCTCCCTGAGAAGGTGGTTCTCGGGATCCTGCTCAGATTCTTGATTACAAAGGAGAATCGCAAGTGCCCCGGCTCACCCTCAACCAATAAGGGCAAGGAGAAGGTGATCTAGACTGGTGGTTCCAAGCCCTCATCAACAGTGTTCCTCCAAAAGGTTTTGAAAGTCTTCCACCTCAAGCTCCCGGGAAGTCACTTCCCAAGGTGAGTATAGGCAAGATGACCTCTAGGGATGCCACATCTAGGGCATCAGGGACAAGTTCAAAGACCAACGTCCCTACCTCTCAAGGCCCTAAGACTACCACCGCCACAACAATGATACCACCAACATCATCCACAATATCAGCAACAGCGAAAGAGACAGCAGCATCGGTAACTGTAATGATTGATCCTGCCTCCCTGCCTCCCCGATGGGCTCCCAGATGGAATATTTTTTATGTAGATGGCTTCTTCGGAGAAGTAGTGAGGTCAAGGCAATGTATTGAGCATGGGATTCCTGCAATGGACAAGGAACGCTATGATGAGCTATCCCTTGTGGGCCTTCACGCGCAACTCTCCCAGTATGTCCATGATCTCCTCATGATTTGAAAACTATCTCACTCTTCCTTGCTTTGCTGACCATAGACTGTGTTATGTTATGGGCACTTATATACCTATGTCAATCTGGTGGAGTCATTGTTGAGGAAGAGCAGGAGCATGGCTACATAGATAACTAGGCTCAATCGCGATGTTGGGTACCAACTCAACAGGTATGGAATTCCGCAGACCAAGTATAATGACACCTGTAGGGAGTTGGGGAGAACTCGAAATGTCCTAGAGGTGGCAAGGCAAAAGCTGGGTGAAGTTCGTACCAATTGTGAATATTACAAGAGTGGCAGGGATGAAGCCCATAAGAGAGAGGCAGAGGCAATGAAAGCCCGGGAAGTTGCCATCCAAGATAAGAATAGGGTGGAGGAAGAGGCAGCTCTTCTAGGTTATGAATGTGGCTTGGATGAAGCCTTTTGACTTGTTGGTGAAGAAATTGCAAGAGGAGACCTTGAGGGAAATTTGCAAGGATGCTCCCTTGATGCTAACACTTATGTAAGATTCAAGATCCCTGTGTTCAACTGGATGCAATCCTCCAATTAGACTCCTGCTCCGACTGGTGAACCTTCAACCACCAAACTTGCTCCAGATGCTGCCTCCACCTTGCCTCCTCCAAGAACTCCTTATCCTGAAGCAAACAAAGACCCTCTCCCTGAAGAAGTCATTAGCCAAGCTCCTCTTTAACAAATCAATCCTGATGGCTCCACCATTGTCACGATTGAAAGTGATGATGATGCTGAAGCTAAACCAGTTGTTGCTAACTAATCAAGTTTTTTTTTTTTATTATTATTTTATTATTATTATTATTATTATTATTATTATTATTATTATTATTATTATTATTATTATTATTATTATTATTATTATTATTTATATATAGCCCTTGAGGCCTTTTTTGAATATAACAATAATCAATGAAATCCAAATTGACTTATTACATCTTGCATCATACCATTACAACTTTTGGAAACATAATGAGTTTACACTACCTTGTACATTTATATTTTACAAAATTTTGCTAAGTATGAGCTCTGGGAGAGGTTGAGCGCTAACATCTTTTTTCTCATAAAAAAATGACTAAGTACATGCTCTCAGCAAGAGTTCCAAGAATGCATGTTTACAAAGGAAAATGAACATGTACAAAGCAAAATTAGTAATCAACAAATAAACACATTGTTAACTCTTACTTGTTTAAAGCCATGCCTTTTGCTCACTAATAGAACTTCTTTAAATGCATTGCATTCCATGCATGAGCAAGCTCTTTATCAGCCTCCAAGTCTCTGAGTTTGTAAGTTCTAGGTTGAAGCTCACACACTACCAAGTAAGGACCTTCCCACTTGGGAGACAACTTGTTTCCTCCTCTTGGGGCTGAGATGTCAGCTTGTCTGAGGACTAAGTCTCCTTGCTGAAAAGTCTTACTGCGTACTCGGGAGTTATAATACTTAGCAAATTTTTTCTGATAAATCACATTTCGGTATAATGCTGCTTCTCGGACTTCATCAATGAACTCCATACTAGCTTGAAGACCCTCTTCATTTGCTTTCTCATCATAGTGGGTTGCCTTGAGTGATCCTGCTAACACTTCTACGGGAACCAAGGCCTCAGTTCCATAAGACAATTTGAAAGGTGTTTCCCCCCTTGGTGTTCTTGATGAAGCTCTATAAGCCCAAAGAACATGAAGCAACTCCTCAACCCACTGCTGGTGATTTCCCTCCAAACGTCTCTTAATTCCGTCAAGGTACAATAAATAACCTCTACTTGCCATTGCACTAACACTGCAACCCTCCTAAAGTCAATGTGATAAGTTTGGAAAAACTCTTTAAATGCTGGATTATCAATCCGGGTTCCATTATCTGTCAAAAGAATCTTTGGCAAGCCAAAACAATAAATGATTTTGTTGAGGGTGAACATTTTCATCTGCTTTTCTGCGATGATTGCAACTAGTTCCGCCTCAATCCACTTTGTAAAGTAATCAATGGCTACTTTTAAGAACTTTCTACCACCTGAGGCAGGTGGCAATGGACGTAACAGGTCCATCCCCTAGCGTGCAAAAGGTACTAGACTTAGAATAGAAACTAGTGGCACTATTGGGGCTCTCTGCATTGAAGAGTGGAGTTGACATGGTGCACAATGACAAACATAGTCCTGAGCGTCCTTGACCATCGTTGGCCAATAAATCCCTTGCCTTAGGATTTTAAAGGCTAATGCTTTAGCTCCCATGTTTGCCCCACAAATACCTTCATGCACTTCTACCAGGGCATATTTTGTACCTGCTGGACCGACACATTTCAAGATGGCCCCTCCATAGATCTCTTATACAACATACCTTCTATCAAAGTGAACTTTGTTGCTCTTCTTTTGATGATGCGTGCATGTGCTTGATCCTCTGAAAGTTGATTATGCTGTAGGTTAGAAATCGGCTCATCCATCCATGATGGCTCCACCTCATCAATTTCCATAACTTCCCAAGCGTTTATACTTGGTTCTTGTAAAATTTGCTGATAGACTGAAGCATCAATATCTTCAATATCGGCAGATGCCAGCTTGGCCAATATATCAACCTTTGCAATTTCCTCCCTGGGAATTTGGATGACATCACATTGGGCAAAGTGAGCCTGAAGCTCATGCGCTTTGGTGAGAAACTGCACCATTTTTTCTTCCTTAGCGTCATAGATGCCCCGAACCTGACTCACTATCAGCTGTGAGTCACTGTGTATCTTCAAGCTTTTGTCGCATAGGGAGTTAGCTAAATGCAGCCCCGCCAAGAGAACTTTGTATTCAGCTACATTATTTGTTGTCGAGAAGATGAAGCAAAGGGCATAATTGATGGTAAAGCCATAAGGACTTTGCAGTACCAAACCAACTCCACTGCTTGCTGAATTACTAGCTCCATCAACAAAAAGAATACAAGTTTCCAAAGGTATCTCTTGTTCATTCCCCGTATTCTAACCAGTAGTGGACTCAACCACAAAATCCGCTAGTGCTTGTCCCTTCACCGCAGTCCTTGGCTGAAAATCAACTTGATGCTCAATTCAATGGCCCAAGCGACCAACCTTCCTTCCAGAATCTGGACGATGCAAGATATTCTTTAATGGGGCATTGGTGAGGATTGTTACATGATGGGCTTGAAAGTAAGACCTGAGTTTTCTTATGGATACCATTACAGCTAAAGCCTATTTTTCTATTTTAGGATATCTAATTTCAACATCTAAAAGAACATGAGAAACATAATAAATAGGCTTTTGGATGCTTTTCTCTTCTTGTACTAAAACATAACTCACAACTTTAGGAGATGTAGCTAAGTACATAAAAAGTCTCTTTCTAGGACATGGACAAGTTAAAATAGGAGATATGCTTAACTTGTGCTTCAGTTCTTCAAAAGATTCTTGGCATTCTTCGATTCAAACAAACTCTGAGGAGGCGTTGAGGGTTTTTTAGTGCTGCAAAGAAGGGCAGACAACGCTCTCCAGAGCATGCCAAGAAACAATTGAGTGCAGCAACACTCCCCATCAAGCATTGGATTTCTTTAATTGTGCGTGGAGGTTGCACATCTAGAATAGTCTTGATTTTCTCTGGATTAGCCTCTATGCCTCTTTGTGACACCATAAACCCCATGAACTTTCCGAAAGAGACCCCAAAAGCACACTTCTTAGGGTGCAAGCGCATCTTGTGTTCTCAGAGGACATCAAAGACTTCCAACAAGTCACTAATATGATCCTTTTGCTGGATGCTCTTGACCAACATGTCATCCACATAAACCTCCATGTTGTGCCCTATTTGTTTGCAGAATATTTTATTCACAGCGCGTTGGTAAGTGGCTTTAGTGTTCTTTAGATCAAAGGGCATGACTTTGTAATAGTAGCTCTCCTTATTGGTCATAAAGGCAATATGAACTTCATCTTCTAGTTTCATCATGATTTGATTATAGCTAGAGTAAGCATCTATGAAACTCAGCACTTCATGTTCTACAGTGGCATCGATTAGCAGATCAATGCGAGTCAATGGATAACAATCCTTGGGACAAGCTTTATTGGGATCTGTGTAGTCTGTACACATCATTCACTTCCCATTTGCCTTTTTCACCTTGACTACATTGGCCAACCATTTTGGACATTCAATTGGACTAATGAAGCCAGACTTTTCAAGCTTTTCTACCTCAACTTGGATGGCTTGATGTTTGTCGACAGAAAAATTCCTTCTTCTTTGAACAACTGCATTTGCTCCCTTGTTGATCCAAAGGCTATGCTCTACAACACTTCAATCTATCCCTAGCATGTCTTCGGTTGACCACGCGAAGACATCTACATTCTGGGCTTAGAAGGTTGTCAGCCTCTGCTTAAAGTCCTTTTGTTGTTCTGAATCAATGTCGGTCCCTCTTTTTGGGTGGACAACACTTAGTGGGACTTTCTGCAACCTCTCAACCGGTTCCCCTTGTTGCATAAGACTCTCATCTCGGTCATTACGAACTTCAACCGTGAGAGTCATCCCTACAAGTGGCGTTGTTGGTTGCTTTCTAATGAAATTGAGATAATAGGTCTGGACTGCCTCTAATCAATCTTGTAGACACCGACACCCTTTGCTATGGGGAATTTCATCATCATCTGCCTAGGGGAGATTATAGCTCCCAAGGCAGTTAATGTTGGACGACCCAATATGATGTTGTAGGTAGACAAGTTGCGCACAACCATAAACATGGTGGGCCAAGTCAATTGTTGGGGAAAGGTTCCCATCGTCAGATTTAGCTGTATGTTCCCTTCTACAGTGGCGGAACTTCCAGCAAATCCATAAAGCAAAGTTGCGGTTGGCTTCAATGCCTCTTGATCGATCTTGAGTAGCCAAAAATCATCCAGAAACAAGATGTCTGCTGATGATCCTGTATCAACCAATACTCTATAGATCATGTGATTTTCCAACCTAACATTGATTACTATAGCATCCTTATGGGAGTGTGGATATCCACAAGCTCTTTCTCAACAAAGGTTATTGGTTCACCTTGAACGAAACACATTACTGTTGAGGGCTCGACGGCGCCTACAACACACGTACCTTGCTTAACTTGTCTCAATGGCTCTAGAGTGGGCCTTCCGAATATAGTATTGATTTTAGGAAGGTCCTCGTCCATGGGAGCCATTGGAGCTTTACCACTAGACTCAGTCCTGTCCCTTGGAGGAGTCCTACTACGTCTTCTTGGTGGAGGTGAGGCATTTCCACGACAAACAGCTCTAACATGTTGATTCAAATGCCCTTTGGCAATCAGTTTTTCAGTTTCCACATTCAACATATGGCAATCATTAGTATGATGCCCTTTATCCTTGTGGTATTGACAGTATTTTGACATGTCAGCCCTATTTTTTAGGTGTGCATGTAATCGTCCAGGGGTTTTTAACAAACTATACTCTCCATAGTCTCGGATCTACATCAAGATTGCAGATCGTGACTTATTCAAGGGAGTGAATGCTTCTTCATCTTCCTCAATCACTTGTTTACTACGCCATTCTTGCCTGCCTTTCTAGTCCTTCTTTTGGAACCTTTGCCTAGAGCTTGATTCTGGGGTTTTTCGGGTGAAGGGCCTCTCTTGGTTGTTATAATGACTCCTATTTGCCTTTAGGACCTCCTTCACAGTTGCCATCTCACACCCCAAATCCAACAGCTCTGCCAGCGTCTTGGGCTTCTTCTCAACAATGGAGGTGACCAGCTTTTCATTGGTTACAACTCTCTTGAAGGTAGTGAAGGCTACTTTATCATCAAGATCCTTGATTAAGATGGAGATGTTGTTGAAGCGAGTGATGAACTCTCGAATAGATTCTGATTGTCACACCCCACCCAGCCGGATCCAATCATACCCGAATACCCATGGGGGTGATACACCGCAAGACCTAGGTTTAGTGACAATTCCATACAACATGTGATATAATAAAATCAAACGGACAATAATAAATCAAGTTTCTCATATAAAGTTATCAAATATGAAATAATGATTACAATCATTCATCACTTCCAATCAAAAGGTATAACATCAGAGTTTTTTTTAAAAAAAAGATAGTTTTATTCGCAGCGGAAAAATAAACTAAACTAATTCTCTCATGGAATCCAATCCCATAAGGACAGTCTTAACACAGACATGGAGCTCCACTTCTTCTTTGGTCACTCTTTCAAGAAGACATGTCGGCAACAAATCCTCCATTTGGAAGAACTCCTCATAACCTACAATATAATCTAATAGAAAAAGACATATAAAAAGGAATGAGTTCAACAGAACTCATAGAGGTCAACTCAACATCATATCATGCCTTAATTCACAAGATTCCACACCACACATATAACATGAATATCAATAATGTATTTAATGACAATGATATGATATATGAATGATTATGATATTATGCTCCTAATTCTATCATGAAGTCTCTATAGTAGAGACGCATTAAGTCATACACCAGTCTTCTTTGGGCGGTCTCAATCACTCTTCCCTCACGGCACTCAAGCACGTCTATTGGGTTCTCCGCGGTTGTTGGGTAAAGTCCTGCCAAGCCATGGTTGGGGATTAGGTCACCACTCTCTCACATCACCATTGGTATAAGATTTGGTGTGTGTCAAGGACAATCCTAGGCCCAATGCAAAATCATACAGTCTCATACTACATATGGTCCAAATACTTCCCCTATGGCACCAACCAACTCGGTTCTGTATCTTTTTCACCTGTGAATGGAATACAAAAACGGGAGGCATCTGTTGGATCACATTCCTTAACCCAGCGGTCATCCACATATAATGGATAGGATGCTCTCCATGTCCTCTCACGGGTTGGTTACCGGTCTTGAGTGCCAGGAGCCCTTATCTATTATATGCTACCCTACCTCTCTATGATGATAGTGGGCCTGTGTAGCACACAGGACCCAGCCACTAACATCATGGGTTAATCGGCTTCAATACCCCTGCCGAAAGGGTAGTAGTACTCATGAGGTCACCTAACCAAATATTTATAGACATGGTTTAGGTATGTCAACCAATAATCAGGGAAAGCACCAAGGGCACCATAGGAATGCGTCCCATACCACATCCATTGGTGTCCAATGATAGAAACGCCAAAATGGCATTCTCCATTCCCCAATCACAACCTAAGCAATCATATAAGGTCACTAGGGCAATGGGTGAACCCACAACCCTAGTAAACAACATAAAATATAAGGAGAAATTTAATTCAACATCATCCATATATTTTCATATAAATAATTTAAGATTTAAAAATAATAGAAAAACTCAATCCATTTAATCTCATCCATCTCATACATTCTCATATCACCATTCAAAGGACATTGAAAAGATAGAGACATAATCACAAGATAATACTAAAGTGAGTCAAGATATCAATAATAAAATTTTACTAACATCATTATACATGTAATATAAGGTTAAATATATTCCTCACCTTCCAATTGGATTCCTTTCTCCACAGATCAGTGATTCCTTCCCACAAGAAGGTGACTAAAGATACAAGATACGTAAACCTATTCATGCAAGAGAAATAATTATCACAAATTATAGTCAATTTGGGTTTCAAAGAATATCCCAAAATCTTCCCATGAAAACCCAAATCTGAAAACTAGGTTAAAAAAATGTAGTTCTCAACCTCACTAGTGAATGGTCTCTAATTCGCCATTGATTCGAAGTCTAATCGAAAAGAAACTTTGGGAAAGTCTAAATGGCAATAAAAGAATACTATGGGTACCTTCAATTTGATCCAATTTGACCAAGATCAAAAAGCCCCAAATTGGCTCTCTCATATCACCCGTCGGTGACTTGGAGAATCAAAATCCAAAATCTTTCGGAAGAGGATTCACCATTACTCTCATACAAAAGAATAACCTCAACAAGAGAATTCAAGAATGAGCAATGAACCTAACATGCTTCCCTTTCAAGATCCCTAAAAAAAAGATAAGAGAAAATATTCACAAAACTGTGCCTAAGAGAAGGATTAAAGAAATCTAACATTTCCTAATGTTTTCGTGAAGATTCGAATCACAAAACACCTTCGAAAGGATGAGAACCACTCTTCTTCTTGGTTTCTCCTCTTCTCGTAGCCTCAAACTTTTTCTTGCACAAAGAAATGCGTTACGGGTGAGTTAAAACATAAATAGGGCTTAAAAACTTGGAATTCCGTTTTTGCCCCTAAACAGAAAACGGGGTGGGGGTTGGTTCACCCAACCGCCCAACCGACCGGTCCATGGTTGGACCCCAAAACAGACTCCAAATTTGGTGATTTTTGGTTTGTTGGAAATGTCTTTCAACGATCTTAGATTTAATACCTTATTCACATCAATCAAATTCTCCATCGTTGATCTATGGACGTTCTAAAATCACCCTTTTTACACCATCGTGATTAATCTTCTCTCTTCTCTTAAACTCTAGGAGAGTTGTTGAGTCATCACAAGGGTCATCCACCAACATTGGTTCCATTTCCAATCCTTCGGGCTTGACTTGAATGGCCCACAGTTGTTGCCGAGTCGAGGCCCGGGTTCTCAGTCTTGAAACCACGGGTTAAAGGGGTAGAAATCCGGGGGATTCCACACTTATCGTCCTTGCTTAAGAGCAAGCAGATTGTCCTCTGTCTTATATTTCTTGATTCCACTTTTGAACCTTGTCACAAAGGCATAGCCCAACTCCGTAATGAAAGCGCAAAAACCAAGTCGTTGCTGGTCCAGTTAAAGAAGCTGAAAAGCATCTACATTTGATAGGGTCTCCTCCCCCACACATAGTCATGATGGATGTAAAATGACTTATGTGGGCCATAGGATCTATGGTACCATCATAAACTGTAAAAGGAGTACAAAAACCTATTGGTAGAATTGCCGCCATGATCTCAAGTACAAATGGATCTTGACTTAACATTAGTTGTACTTCATCAGGGACCTTTTTATCCAATTGATAAAGACACTCGTTCATATCCTGCACTTGTTGATACATGCTTTCATCGTAAAACCGACACTGAGGTCTTGGAACCTTTATCTTTTGATAAATAGCCTTTGGACTCTGCCAAGCATTCCCTTAAAACTCATTGAGTTTTGGGACGTGAGGGAGTTTACTTCCCGCTCCAGGAAAGGAATGTCGGTTTGCATGAGTTCCTAGCCTGTCAAAGACAGAAAGGTGGCCACCTTCATCAACCACTTTGGCCTTACCCTTCCCTTTGTGTTTTGCCTGACGAGCGGGGAGCTCAGCTACTCCATCTTCCAGGGCCTTATCTTGCTCAACGACACGGGAGGGAACCGCTATTTCAAGCATCACCACTATAGATCCTGCGGGTGGCAGACGACTCCACTGGTTCACCATCTACTGGAAGGAACCCATCATATCTAACATCTTTTGTTGTAGATCCAGTAATTGTGCTGGATCTAATGCAGAAGTTGGGGTCACCCCCTATAGAGGGAGTTCTGCATGGGTTTCCACCCCTAAAGCCATTGGTTGTAGTTCACGTGGCAAGGGTGGATTCATATCTTTAAAGGTTCCTCCTTTAGGGAGAGCCCCCTTCTTCTTGAGGGTGTCCCTGGGATTTTGACCCATGATCACCTGATTGATCTCCTGCCATCTTTTCCACTATGTAGAGCACAAAAAGGAAGGAAAAGCTACTGAAACTTTTGTGTTAGCGTTTCCCACAGACGACGCCAAATGTTGCTCCAAAATCTGATTGTAGACCAACTGGCTCGTTAAAAGGCCAAACCTAGCTCCGATTCCTGAAAAACAAAGAAAGGGAGTGTGGGCCACCTCTTGGAACAAGAAGCCACCTCCAATGATTAAGTCAGACTTTGATGAACCCAAATCCTTGTATGGAGGAGTAAATGCTCCCAGAAGATGAAGAGAGAATGTCCTCTTGGGTAGTGCAGGAGAGTAATAACTAGAGTTAATGTTCATGAACTTACCCTCATTTGTGTAGAGTGTTTGTATATATATCACACTCATACCTTTGAGGTGGTGAATATGCATCGTAACCCTTGGATCTCTTGATCCCAGAAGGAGGGTGGCAATGGCTTGAGATGCGTAGCTTGATCAACAAGCTAAGTGCCCAAACTTTCCAAAGAAGTCTCAAGATAGCTATACATAATCCTACTGAATAAGGTGATCAAATTCACGTTGACATAGATGTGACAGCAGGTCCAATTTTCGGCAGACAAAATGATAGGGTGCAATACTCGAGGAAACTTTAGGCAAATGAGAAACTTTATGGTTGTTAATGATCATTTAATGAATCTCAATACATTCAATGTTGAAATTAATGCACTGATTGACGTCTAGAGAGAGATGCGCATAATCCTTTGGCAACACTACTTTATCCGAGATGTAGCTTGTTGGGAGCTCATTGAGAGGTCATCCGAGAAGTCCCTTTTACAACTAGCCATCAGCAGTAGGCGCTCTTCTCAACAAGCATTTTGCTGAGAAGTGTCTCATCGAGAAGTGCCTTACAAACCCAATGAACTAGGACCGAACTAGAGGTACTAGTTTGTGCTGTTTACTTGGGTCCAAGGGTTCAAACCAAATGTTCATAACAGGTTGTGTGGTAGGCTGCAACAAAATATTTGGAGGCCCAAAATGGTGATCGTTTAAGTAAACCATGACTAGATCCATAACCCAACAATCTTGGATTGCCCCAACAAGTTCACCCATAAGATTAATTGTGATGCTGCTTACGACAAGTGGAGGCGGACCTACATTGGGGCCAGAGGGGGGCCAAGCCTCCCCCCCCCCTCAATATTGAAAAGAATTTTTAAAAGTAAAATAATGGGTATAAATGCCATTCCTAATTAAAAACTTACTCCTCAATTACTATTTATTCTCCCGTCTCTTTTCTCTCATCTTTTCTTCCTATTTATTCTCTTCTCTTTCTACTAACGTGGGTTAAGGAAATTTTTGAAAAATAGAATCTTATAAGGTATTCAAAATGTCATTCCTAATTAGAAACTAATTCCTCAATCCCTATTTATTCTCTCCTCTCTCTCCTCTTTTCTTCCTATTTATTCTCTTCCCTTTCTATAAATGTGGGTTAAAAAATTTTGGGAAAAAATCTTCTCCACAATTAGGTACTCCTTTTCTTTCTCAATTTCTTTATTTTTTCTCATTTTTTGTTATTTGATTTTATATTCTCTATTTCTTTATTCTTCTGTAATTTTTGTTATTTGATTTTATATTGTGAATAGAATGTCTATAATTAGTAAGGTAACTAGCTACCACTGGTTTGCATCTCTTCCCCCCCCCCCCCCAAAAAAAAAAAAAAAAGGAAAATTGGTTTGCATCTCCTACCAAACAAAATTTTGGTTTGCATCTAATTTTTTAGGGTTAGAGTCACGTGTCATTTTTTTTTTGGTATTGTTGTTTTAATTTACCTATATTTTGCTGGAAAAAAATATCATTATCAATAATTTACCTTTTTTTTTTCAAATATGTGTGGGCCCCACAAAATATACGTGGGCCTATGCCTTAATATAATACAATAATTCAAAGGTGGGACCCCCAATGGGTCTTATAAGGGCTCACACAATATGTGTGGTAAAAAAGCATTAGTGCTTTTCCAACGGGAAGGTGATCTAGAACTTTCATTCTCCCCCCCACCCCTAATGTTGAATCCTGGTTCCGCCCTTAACAACAAGGATACTAATCAGGTGGGCCTTGGCTTTGTAATAAGAGATAGTAGAGGTGCTCCTTTGTTGGTTGTACCAGAGCCCAGTCCAACATCTTAGTCACTCATGGAGAAAGCCCACACGGTGAGACTAGCAATGCTATACAGTATTGGAGAAGGCGTTGACACGACTTTCTTTGAATTGAACTATCTTGAGCAGGTTAATATATTAAATAGGCCTTCAAATGTGGACCCACCATGAGATACTTAGCCCATTATAGTGGATAGCAATAGACTTGGGGCATGTCATGTTCCTAGGCAGATCAACCATTTAGCTGGGAGACTAAATTGACTATAAATAATGCATTATTTTATAGTAAGTCTAAAGAAATTTGCCAAAATGATTATTATATTGATACTACAATAATGGTAAAAGTAAATATTTATCCATTACTACAAAAATGTTTGATATTTTCTCTCAGTTTGTACCACACAAATGTTCGCATGATTAAAACACATGCTTTAGTAAATCAAAAAATATTAATTTCGATAGGTTTATTATTTGGCATGACTTGTTGGACCATTTCGAATCAAGACGATGCGAAAAATTATTAAAAGTTCATTTGTTATCTATTGAAGAACTAAAAGTTTATTCAATTCATTGAATTTTCTTGTGGTGCTTGTTCTCAAGGAAAAATCTATTAATAGACGATCAACAACCAAAGTTGTGATTGAACCTTCTACGTTTTTTAAACGTATAAATGGTAAAATATGGGCTCATTCACTAAGCATGTGGACTATTCATATAATATAGTATTTTAGTAGATACATCTATAAATTGGTCACATTTATGTTCATTATAAACTCACAATTTGGTATTTGCGAGATTGCTTGCTCAAATAATTAGATTAATAACATAATTTATAGTTTATAAGATAAAGACAATTTGTTTTGATAATGCTGGTGAATTTATATTTTAGACTTATGATTCGTGTATAACAACTAAAATATACCCAAAATGGTTTGGCAAAATTATTTATTGAATGTCTCCAATTAAATATTAAACCATTGCTTATGAGAACAAATTTTTTGTGTTGGTATATGGATATGTTATTTTACTTATGAGAACAAAATTCTTGTGTTGGCATGTGGATATGTTATTTTATATTTAACATTATTCGAACGCATCAAGCTAACAAGTTGTCATAAATTCTTCATATTACAATTGGTTTATAGTCAAAAGCCAAATATTTCTTATCTTATGATTTTTAGACATGCGAGTTTATATTCTAATTGTTCCACAATAACGCACAGAAATGAGTCCCCAAAGAAAGTTGGGAATATATATTGGATATGAATCTCTTTATATAATTCAATATTTTGCTAATGACTAAAGATTAAATTAAAGCAAGACTTGCTGATTATTAGTTTGATAAATTAATTTTAACATGGGGAGGAGAATAAATAGTTAGAAAATGAGATTGATTGGAATGCATTATCATCATCTTATTTATATCCTCGCACTGAGCAATGTGAACCTGAAGTTCAAAAGATAATGTATTTACAAAGTATTATGAATAAAACGCCAAATATTTTTGTTAGCATGCCAAAAATTATTAAATCTCATATTTCAACTAAAAATACTCCAATTAGGATTGATATTCCAGCAGGACAATCTATCAGTGTAAATAAAACTAAACCACATTTAAAACGTAGAAGATCAATCTGTTTCAAAAATAAAATCATTGAAAAGAGAAAATGTTTTCAAATAATCTAGATGGTCATAATATGGAGACAATTGATTATAGAAAGCCTAAAGACATAACTTTCCCTAACACCGCAGAAGATGTTTAGGTACCTAAAAATAATGAAGAGATCTCGTTATGTCTCACTACAGGAAAGAGATGGAACGGAAAAAATAAAGTTGTCGACACCATTTTTGCATATAATGTTATTATTTAAATAATGAAACAAGACGGAGATCTTGAACTTATATCTATTAATGAATGTAAATGAATAATTAATTAGCCAAAATGAAAAGACAACATAATATCTTATTATTTGATTGATTCTTAGATTCACTAAAAGCATACTTTTTTACCCATGAGTCCAAACATATGAAGGTGAAAGGTAAAGCTCCAGTGTTCAACGGGTATAAAGTGATCATTCTTTTCACTTTGGAATAGAAATAAGAAAAAAATAAAATTGTGATATATATATAAAGCATGAATTATGGCATTATAATTTTATGCAATAAAGACGACATTGATTATATGCAAAGATGCACAGACAAGATGGTTCAATTACTAATTCATTCATTGAGTGCATCAATATTACATATTTATAGTAGAAGGAGCATCTACTCGATATGGAAATAGCCAATATATGATTGCTTGCACACAAGTGAGATATTCTTGATATAAAAATCATCGAAGGATTTCCAAAATGCTTGAAGCACATAAAATTTCTAAGAAATTTGTTCAATAAGGCTTTAAGAATCATTATATGGATTAAAATAATCAGGGTATATATGATTTAACCGCCTTAGTGAATTTACTAAATGAAAAGTACAAAAATGATCAAATTTATTATTGTGTTTTTATTAAATGATATGTATATAACTTTGTTATAATAAATGTATATGTTGATATCATTGAAACTCTTGAAGAGTTTTCAGAAACAATAGATTATTTGAAAAAAATTGAAATGAAAGATGTTGGAAAGACAGTTTTGTTTAAACTTGCAAATTGATCATTTGACGAATAGAATATTTATTCATCAATAAACTTCTATAGAGAAAATTTTAAAGTGATTTTACATAAATAAAGCACATCCATTAAATACATCGATGGTTATGAGATTGCTCGATATAAATAAATATTCATTTCGACTCCATGAAAATAATGAAGCACTTCTTGGACCTGAAGTATCATATCTCAATGCCATTGGAGCATTAATGTATCTTATTAATGGTACACAACCGGATATATCATTTTCTGTAAATCTATTAGCAAGATTTAGTTCTTCTCCAACATGAATAACTGAAATTATATTAAGCATATAATTCGATACCTTTGAGGTACTATTGACATGGGATTATTTTATTCAAATGAATGTGGAATCAACTTACTTGTTATGCAGATGTAGGATATTTATCAGATCTACAAAAAACTATTTATTCACAAATGAAAATATAAGTACTTTTATGACATTCAACAAAACAAACTATAGTTGCTACTTCTTCAAATTATGAAGAGATAATGACGATTCATGAAGCATGTCAAGAACATATTTGATTAAGATCAATGACCCAACATATTCAAAAAACATGCGGTCTTCCATTAGAAAAAAATGTTTCAACAATATTATATAAAGATAATGTTGCGTACATTGCTTGATTGAAAGGAGGATACATCAAATGAGATAGAACGAAACATATTTCACCGAAATTCTTCTTCACTCATGATTTTCAAAAAAATAGTGAAATCGATGTTTATTGAATTCGTTTAAGTTATAATTTGATAGATTTATTTACTGAGCTATGCTTGCTTCAAATTTTGAGAAGCTAATATATGAAATTGGGATGTGCATACTCAAAGATATTTAATGATGTTATCAATATGAAAAATAAAATACGTGCTGCACTCTTTTTCTTTCATCAAGGTTTTGTCCCACTGTTTTCCTGATAAAGTTTTTAATGAGGCAACTAGTAAGACGTGTTATTTAGATATGTATATTATTTTCCCTTCACTAAGATTTTTTTCCCATAAAGTTTTTTCTTAGTAAGATTTTAAGAGGTACATTACTTATTGATGAATATCTAAAGGGATTGTTATAAATAAAATTGATTATGCATGTCTATTACCCCCAAAGAAATCATACAAAAAAATGTTTCCAAATGAAGATTTCAGTCACCTCAGTGTGCAATCTTGGAGATTCATGTTCTCATATTAACTGAAGATCACAAAAATGCATCATTCTATATTAAAATCATTTTATTGTGTGCAAGAATAATATATTGTATTTTCTTGAAGATTATGATATTTTCTTATCGAAGAATATGCTACTTTTACTATAAATATGTAATGCACATAACTTAATAAAAGAATTCGATCGATCTCGTACTAATTTTATTCATTGTCTTTAATATATCTTCTCAATTTTATAATAAATATATGATTATATTGACATTAAAACGTGAATAATTAAAAATAAATTATAAAGAATAGTAATAAATTTCTAAACTAACAGTATCAAATCATTGTAACATAATAAATAAATTCATTAAAATGCACTTCGTGAAATGCAAAATGATAAGCGTAAACTTCACCAATCTTGAGACAGGCTGGAAATTTCTATCAAATAAGTAAAGTTCAATTATTTTTTAGCTTATTTGTTAGTCCACAATTCAACATAAAAAATAAAAAGAAAAAGAAAGAAAGATAATGTAATTTAAAGAAAACATATCTCACATGCATTGAATGTCTTTGGCCATCTTTCTACAATCCTTGATTATCAGATGCAGTCTACCAAAAATTTTTTTTTATCAGATGCAGTGTTGCTGGCAATCATTATCGAAAGTTTGAAAGACTCACATAATAAGATGCAAGTCTCCCCTATCAACTTGAGGGATTAGGGAAAGGAGGAAATTAATAGATGATGTAAAAATCTCTAATTAATACAATATTGTCTAGTATAAATGCACCTTGGAAAGGAGATTAACACAAAATGTAAGTTGAAGTTGATTCCTCCATGCCTCAAGGCTTGTACGCCTCCTTGATGATCCTCTTGCCTTAGGTTAGTCAGTTTTATTTCTCGATGAGGGCAAGAAAGGAGTAAAACTAGGAGGTAGAGGTGTCACCTTGACATGGTGAAAGTCATCAATTTGAGCTTGATTATCTCAAAACCTAATGTAAGTCTTTTTAATATGATTTCTTCCTTCGCCATGATCTAATGAGAATGCATAAGTGACTCGTGGGATTGAATTTTTTATTTTTTTTGGAAGAGAAAATACCTCAAGTTATTTTTGAGTACCAGGTGCTACGACACTGAAGTAACTCATGCGATTTATACTCTCAGGAATAAGTTGAAAGACTTTCAACATAAAGGTATTTCTACTAATAACCAACCCATAAATCCAACACCAAAAAAAAAAAGGCAATAATAATATAAAAAAAAAAAAAAAAAAAAAAAATGTTATGCTCCCAACTTTTTACATTGATCAAGAACATTATATGAAAAAAAAAAAATAGATACACAATATGAAACAAACATTAACTGAAGAAGAGATTCCCAACAAATTCTGAAGGCTATTTGAGGTGGAGCATCAGAGGATCAAACAAAATAATTTGAGTTTGGATCCTTTATCTACAATGATGAAGGATTATGTTCTTTTTATACTTCTTCATTATATATTTAGGAGAGAACTCCATCTCTAGTCTATCTTATTAATGTTTAGTGGTGGATCCTCTGCTAATTGGATGATAGTGTGATGGAGAGATGAGGAGAACACTATCTAGAATTAAGAAATCCTCCATGAAAGACTGCAAAAAAGAAGAAAAGATTGCCTACAGCCTTAATGATCTTAACAGAACCACTTTCCGTCTTTTCAATGCCTCCTGTTTATAAAAGTGACTAATACAGGAAAATGTTTGATGGTTAGCAAACTGAGAATCTCACACAGAACATTATATCAAGGTTTAGCTTTTCTACATGGGAGACCAAACATGTCTCCGTACAAGCCAAATGCATTCCCTTTTGACGTTCCAACTCTGAATAATCTTGGAATAACAAACAAAAAGACAAACATTTCAGAGATGTCAAAGCAGCAAAACCAACAAGATAAAGTGATGGAATGAGAAAAACTCCACAAACAAAAGCAGCAGCAAAGAGCACATCTGGGGAGTAGTGTTTCCACGAAAAAATTCAAAGGGGCAGCACACTTATAGTGGATATCTTATCCACACAGTTTCTCTTTCAGTTCATTCTCCCACACTCATATGAGTATAGATCCCATACTGTCTTGCCTGATACAGGCAGAACTTGTGACTATAGGTCCCACTACTTCAAGCAGAACAGGAAAACTTCACTTCTCAACAATTGTATGAATCTGCCCTTTGTCTTAGATTCTCGCTACCCAGATGCTCAAAGTTTCTTGAAGAAGTTTAGAACCCAGAAGACTGGAAATGGAATCTCTGACTGAATCAAAACAACTAACTACTGGAAGGAACCTAGATCTTCTCTGATTTTGTTACTTGCGATGGCATATCTTCAAAGAGCTTAAAGATGGATTTAACTATCGAAATATGATCTTTTTAGCTCAACATAAATTGAAACAACCATTGGCAAAGAAGAGATGTGAGATAATAGATATTGATTGAGCAACGCAAGTGCTTTCAAACGAAGAATTCTCCTGGGCAGCATCTCGAGATAACCTTCCCAAACAAAATGAAACAGGAAGACAGAGAGAGGATCACTCAGACACAAAGTGACGAGTAAAGTGGAGAAGACTGATTAAACCTAATCAAATATTGCACGTAGCCATACAAAAAGAAACAGAAGCCACACCGATGAGATAATTCAAATAAACAAGATAATTAAAAGATCCTGGAGATTGGAATCTACCTGTGAGGGAAACCTAGGAAGGAAAAAAAACTTCAAGATGATAAATTCTACAGTTCTACTCCATAAAACTAAGTATAGATAGAAAACTCACACTTGAAGGCAACCAGATCATCCATACCAACCATATCATCTCAAATTCTGAATTTTGAAAACAACTTCTCTGAAGTTTATATTGACCCTTCCCACTTGCAGTCATTAGGGGGTAGTAGCCCTAAAGATGAAAAATCCAAACAAATAACCATTGAATTACCTTGGCAAGCTTACTGTCTGCCTACTAATATCAGAGGAAAAAAATTAGCAAGAATATCAAAAATTTGAACCCATAAAGGCAAAGATTGAAACTCTTTTGGTGCTCATATGAATTCGGTTACTGTAAAATGTTAAAACATATTTATGTGGAACCACCATGTTGATGCTGCATCGAATTCTATCTAGCTTTACTTCTCATAGTTTTCAATTGTTTTATAGATTTACAAAGGCTCTGTTTGTTCCTCCAGAAAGGAGTTTATTGGATGTCATAGTAAATGTCATCTTCGACTAAAGCATGTTTTCTCCAGTAAGAGACAGTGAAGTAGTATGATGAATGTCTTCCCGTAATGTATATAGATGTGATGTATACTCAACTTTTTTCTTTTTCTTTAAATTTTTCTTTTGGGTTTTTTTTTTTTTTTTTTTGGGGTGGGGAGGGTTGGGGAGGGGGTGTGGGATGTCATTGAAAACCCACCCACTGAAACATCCACCATGCAAATGTACAGAACTTCCTCTCACGCCTTTTAAATATGAGGACCAAGCGAGTGCACATTCATGATTGAGTGGCGAACTTGATCAATCTGGAAGGTTCAGACCAGTAACCGTCACAGGCTCTTCCTTTGGTTCCCCTTTTGGCATCATGATACCAATCCTATTCACATGGTGCTGTAATCCTATATATGGATAAACAGGCAGGCTGGGGAACCTCCCTCCATGAGGGCCCAATCCATCAACCATGAGATTGGCAAGGTTTGGGTGATTGAATTCAAAAGAGATGTCTGGTGGCAGAATGAGTGAACCAATCGATGCAGGTCTTCCAAACCTTGCCAAGCTGTCATGAGCTTGGGATGGTTCAGGCCTTTGGACATAGGGTTGATCAACTGGTGCAGGTGCTGCGCTTGAGCTACTGGCATTAAGATGACTGATGCTCCGTGCTATAGGGACATCATGGTTGTGCTTTCCCTCGTATGTGGTAATCACTGACTTAAGATCATGTGATGCCCTTTCGACATGTTTCCGAACTGTGCATCCAGCACTTGTGCACTTGTAATAACTCCTGCATCAAACAGGCCACTTGATTACCTCATTCACTATAGATTTACCATCTACTCAGATCACTAGCAACCCACGATAAGTCATGGAAATCCTAGAAAGATACCTCGGATTTGGATTTCCCTTGACAACTTTTTGCCCATACTTGCGCCAGCGGTACCCATCATCAAGAATGTCTACTTCACTTGTAGTTTGAACTACAACTCTAGGCTCACGTATTGCTCTTGCAGTCCCACTCATTTCAATTGTACAAGCATCAATCTTCCTGGAAGCACACAGGAAAAAATTGCTGCTTCTCAAATATAATAGGATCACATAACATTAGAACTCAACAGTAATTTAAAGATTGTAGTAGGGACCTTCTCTTTGACTCTGATTCATCTCCTTCACAATCGTTATCCAATGACAGACTTCTATGTGTGTCTTCATCATCACCGTTGGAAAGGGTGGATGAGGTTACCAAGGCATCACTATGATTAATGCAATGAACATCTTGCACTTGTGAAGAGGTAGAAGGCTCACACAGTTCAGGACCCACAGATGCAGATACAGGAGATGTTGCCTCTAGGTTGTTGTCATACCTCCAACGAGGTCCTCCAATAATCTCTTGCTGCATGCCTGCCCATGCCGGATCATCATCAGTTGTGGTAGCATGTGCTACAGCTTCTTCAGAGGTGTTGAGTTGCACTTGATTAGGAGGGTCAGAAGACCCAACAACTGATCGTCGATTCAGTGGAGGCTTGGGATGGTTGTGCGCCCCCTTGTAAATGATCTCTGTGATGTGACCTTCATGTGATCGTTCCACTTTCTTCTTTACCTGGCAATTTGGATGTGTGCACTTGTAATAACTATGAGGATAGTCACTTCCTTTTACCTGTTTCTGACCGTACTTCCTCCAGTTATAGCCATCTTCAGATATGGAACCACCAACAACCACGGAAGTTGATTCTCCATTGGCTCCCTGATCCAATTTCACATCCTGCTGTTCATTATAGGTTGGAGAATTTTGGGTCTCCCCCATGTTAGCATCAAACGGCCTTGGATTGGATGATGTGAAGTACCTGCTAGAACTTTTTTCACTGCATGATATGGAGAAATCTGCCAGTTGATGAAAGCCACTTTGAGTCTCAGGGTCACCTTCGGTGGGTTCAAGGCTTACAAACTGATGCAAGTTCTCTGACTGAACCGACACCTTGATTTCTGGTACAAATTGCTGAGGCTTGTGTTCAGGCATAATCTGGATATAAAAAGAATAGGGCCAGTTAACAGAAATAGATCAAAGTTTTTGGTAATCTAGCAAGACTAGCAATTGATCAGAGTTTTTAAGAATCAGTTATTATAATCAGAAGATAAAGTCTAATTCAAAATCATTCTAGCAAAAGTACCAAGTTTTGGAACTCCTGCTTGCAAGGTGCATCAGCCGATTACTTGGGGCAACACAGTTTTTTTTTCCCCTTTTCCAAATGGCTTGGCACCGTGACCACATACTTAGTTCATTCTGATATTCCTATAAACTTCGCAGACATATTTTAAAAAATGAAAATGCATTAACTTCAAGAGCAAACCTAAATTCTCCTCAAGGAATGGGGGAGGGACACAAAATTATATACAGGTAAATAATTAGTTATATGACCCCTATGATCAGTAGGAGACTGGTCTCTGGTAACACCAGTCCACCATCTGGTCTAGTCAGGCTCCAGGATACCTCAGGGGTAGGAATTGGTTCAGAGTTTGGTATCTATTGCCACTCCCCAGGGTACCATCACCTTGGCAAAGTGTAATCTCAATAAAAAGCTTCCTCGGAGAGCAGATTAGAGTTGACCAATAATTAATCAGGATCGGTATTTGGTTAACCTGACAAAACCTACCACTGTTGCAATCCCCAGATCCATCATGGAGCCATAGTTAATGGCACTTCACAACAACAACAACAACAATTACGGCATTCTTTCATTTTGTTATATTTCATTTATCATTCCCCTTCACAACACAGATAATCCTGAATAAAGATATCCTCTTTTCCAATTTAATTTCCAAAAAAGAAAAGAAATAAAGACATGGCATTACCTTTTTGGCACCAGTAGCTAAAACCAAGGAGCTCAACTCTGTTTGAGGCTTGAACACAGTAGGCAAAACACCTAATTCTGCAGAGGGAATATCATTACTTCTTTCATGGGATCCCGGACTCAGCATGGAGCTACTAGCATTAATACCATGAGCAAATGATAATTTACCAGTAGTTGGGGATGGCTGAGCCTGCAAATTGAGATAATGTTGGAAAAATCAAAGAAAAGACAACATGAAAGGGATTCAGTAGAACTGAGCATTCTAAGAGCGACAAATAATAAGAAAAATCGAAAACGATTCTGGCTTTGGGTCAAGATCAAAGTTTAGGGATTCAAAAGGTTCGGCACGATAGGATCTGGTCAGGAGTAAGACCAATTAGCCTCATCAAACATATTAGAACAACCAAGGAATTTCTCTAAAGTTCAACATAATTCTTGGATTAGATCATATTTCAAGTAAAAAAAACAAACACTCTTCATGGATTTTAAGTTTCTCAGCCCATACCCATAAGTGAAACCAATGTTTAAGATCACTTCGTCTTTCCGGTGGGGTCGGAGCCCCAACACAGAGAAGTTAGAAACACGCGGAGTGTGTACACGTAGTGGAAAAACCAAAAAAAGTAGGGAACTGTGAATTGCATTCACACTTACCAGTGAATTCGAAAGGAAAACAGGAGAATCCAGTAGAGTGGTCGGACTGAGACCTGGAGGAATAGTCAGGTAAGGAGAGTGAACTTCAGAGGATGATGATTGTGATAGATTGCCGGACCTGATTGCAGCTGTGTTTATTTTCAGGGCATTAAACCCAGCTCTAGTTGCCATTCTCTCTGCAAGACACCCTTGGGAACTTGATTTCTGGGTAGAATTCAAACCAGGCTCAGGGAGAGAATCACAAAAAAGATCACCTCTTGCATTATTTTCTCTTTCACTATTTACCAGAGCTTTCTGTCTGTAACGTCCTGCTAACACTTCGCCGCAGGCACTCTCTCCTTGCAACTCTGAGAATGGTTTTGAACCAAAATCGTCAACACTGAATGCAGATGACAAAAAGGTCCTCGAGTTGGGATCCCGGTCCCCAATGACAGCAACACGATCACCAATTCCAGCCATGAATATTCAAACGTTCCGGTAATACGAACTCAGTTTAAGCCTCACTAAACCAAGAAGTTCCTGAAGGTATTAGAAGAACGCAAGTTATATCAGGATTCTAGGAGTTAGACCAAACATTATAAAAACAAAGCATACTTTTAGATTACATGGCCTTCTGGAAGATCAAAGAACCCAAAAACCGAAATTTTAGTGGATAAATGTGGGATCCATAGCAAAAATAAGCGAGAAAGAGAAGGGTTGGAAGCAATCCACATTGAGCATTTCTGCATATACCCCATCAAACACAACCCACCCAAAAGAAAAGGAAAACTTTGAAAAAGATAAACTGACCTGATTGAAATTGTGAATTTGGTCAGGACTTGAAAAGCGAACAAGATTCACCTACTCCTGTCAATTCGGTCGCTTCGTCAACAAACAAACAAACAGACGTACATAACTGAGAGAGACGAATTATATATCTGATATAGGGCTACGATGCTGGGTTTGTGAGTTGTGAGTCTTGTGACTTTGCGTGGAGAGTCTGGAGACTCTCAGAGAGAATTAGAGAAAAGAGAAAAACAGAAAAGAGAACAGAGCAAAGAAAAAGGTGAGTTCATGGTGTGAACTGGGTAACTTTGACCGATTGACCAAAAACGGAGCGGGATTCGTTGAAGGAAAGTTAGAACGGATGAAGGGTCGGGAAAAATTTTGGAAGACAAAAAGACAAAAATGACGCAACAAAGAACAAGATTAAGAACAAGAACGTTCAAGATTTTATTTATTTTTATATTTCATATATTCTCTATTTTTAATATATAAATAATAATGGAGAAACGCTTGCAGTAAGGATATGTTGTCTACGCCAAGACACTACGGGTAGTTTCACTTCACACGAGAAAAACGCTAGCGAACGACATCAAATGGTATTAGAATCAAATTTGGGCGTCCTACACATAAAGGTGACAAACCTGGTAACGCGGTTTGAACTTTTGAACCCCATGTACCATCTCCCACAAAAGTGGGTCCACTAATTCTATTCTCTAGGGTAGCTGATCTTATCAAGTCGCAGAGCCTTCCCCGGGTCTAGGGGTGTCAACGGTTCGGGTTGGGCTGGTTTCGGGCTGAAAAGCACTCAGCCCAAACACGGCCTATTAAGAAAATAACGGTTTCGGGCCGGTTTCAGGCCAGTGCGATTTGGATTCGGACCGACTAACGGTTTGACTAACGGTTTAGAATTGTGTTTACTAACGGTTTGAATTTGGCTTTATTAGTGGTATGTTTTGAGTATCTTGTTGATATGTGAAATTTATCAAAAGTATGTGAACACATATAAGCATTAAGTTATCTCCAAGTCTTTTGTGTCGGGTGTTCAAAATAAAAAACTTTTTTTCATAAGAAATAAAACTTAAAGAACTAATATACAAAAGAAAGCTGACATCTTGATGAATTTTAGTGGGTTGTCTTTGCTTATTTTCCTCCCCCTTCTTGACACTAGTAAAAATGGATCAAAATAAAGCATTAAAAGATTTTCAAATGATAATACACTTGCTCAATATTTACTAAGCTCATCTTCCAAATGGCGAAAGCTTTGACAAGCTTGATGTTTGCATATTCCAAAGCAAAACAATTAAGGAAAACAATAGATACTTGGGGTTTTCTTGTCTTTTACATTTAAATTTATTGTATTTTATTTCTTTATAACGGGTTTAACGGGTTGGTTCAGGTTCTGGCTAGTTTCAGGCCAAACGGTTCGGGCTAACGGGCCACACATGGGCTGGCCTGGCCTGGCCCAGCCCGAACCATTGCGAGCTGAGGTTGTTCAGCCCAAACACAACCCATTAAGGTTCGGTTCGGGCCGGTTCGAGCTATAGTGGGCCGGTTCGGTCCGGTTTTAATAGTTCGGGTTAGGTTTTGACACCCCTACCCGGGTCAGGGGCCAAGGAGCCATAGCCCTTCTTTTATTTTTGAAAATTTCTTAAAGAGACCTTTTGGACCATCTTTCTTTCTTTTTTAGTAATTAATAGAGGGGATGCAGGCGACCTAGCGACCCCCGCTACGCAATGTTCAGACTTTTTATCTAGTGCGACCTATGCAAGCATTAGTCCTGTGCACTAAAAGCGGAAACACTCGCCCCGTCAGCACCGGAGGCCTAGTATAATCCACAAAGCCGGTATGACTCATGTCCAGGCCAAAGAGTACACAATTGTCCAATGCAAGAAACAAAGGAGCAGAGGGGATTCAAATCTGGGATATGAAGTTTACCAAGTGAGCTTGGGACCACTAGACCACCACCCCCGGTGGTCTTTTGGACCATCTTTCTATGTTTAAAATACCAGCACTTGGCTCCTTAATTAGAGAAATTTTAAACAATAGATCAATGGGTAGAAAGACCAGTGTCATTTGTCAATAATTAACTTTTAGATTATTGTAAAAATTCCTAGAAACTAAGGTGGGCCACTTTACACACACTTTAACTAATCCTAGATATGCCCATGACCTTATCATAATCTTCGTTCACTATTTATTGTGGGGTGGAGAGGATTTACCTTGTTAATGTTTAGAAGTGAGCCATGTTCCTAAATATGTGATAAGAAAAGGCATCAAGGGTAAAATTATCCTCTATGCTCAATCTTGATCCCATAGTAATATCCAAACCATCCTACGTCCAAATTTCCAATGCTAGTGTTAAGCAAAGTTGCCTCCATCTTGTTTGTCGTCATAACTAGGGCCATTATTTTAACCTCTTTTTTTCCTTCTCTCTCTCTTTTTCCTTCAATGAGAGAAGTTTATTCATTTAGAAGGAAACCACACAATACTTTACAAGAAAGAGAGTCAAAAAGTAAAATAAAAGATAAAAAGGGGGGGGGTTAAAGGTAAAGAACCAGTCCTAGGATTTAGCTGCATGCTTAGCCAATGTATCTGCTGCGAAGTTTGCGTCTTGGTGGACGTGTTGAAACTTCACATGTAGCAAGGTTGTTGCTAGTTCTTCTATGTCTCTAATCAAGAAGGAAAGTTTCCAAGCTGGAGCATCCGAAACATGGTTGAGGAGGTGGACAAGACCAAGGTTATCACTTTCTACTTGGACATGTGAAAGGCCAAAGTCAGAAGCCCACTATAAAGCTTTGCACACAGCTAAAGCTTCGACAACAATAGAAACCTAAGGTCCCCCTCCTTGTCCAGAAGAAAATAAAAGCTAACCTCCATGATTGCGATCCAGTCCATCGATTTCAAAAATGTGTAAATTGGAGAAAGCAAAACCGTCGACATTAATCTTTATACAACCCGGTTGGGGGGCTTCCCAACGAATAAGTAAAGGGGGTACAAGTGGGGAAAACTTCATTGGCAAGCATATATCAAGAATACCCTGGCAACTTCGATTGAAAACTTGTTCGAGTGATGTGGTGCAAGAAGCATCAATTAAAGACGTGTGTGAGCCCCAAATAACCGAGGTGATTAGGATAGAATAGATTGGATTGTGTTGTGTTGGTTGAGAGAAGAGAGTTGATAGACGACGCTGAAGTTGGGTTGAAAAAGGTGTGGAGGTATCCCAAGAGGGTAAGCTAAGCTTGCTCCATACTAAACTAGTAAAGGAGCAACGGATGAAGATATGATCCGAAGATGCATCATATATACCACAAAATAAACAATAATTTGGCACAGAGCAACCTCAGTTCGTGAGAAGGGATGCAGTGGGAAGTTTATCAAGGAGTGCCTTCCAAAAGAAATGGAGGATAGGAGGGGGGAGGGGGAGGTTCTAGAAATTTAAGCAATTTAAAGTGGCTACAAGAGATGTGGGTTGTGTAGACTGGGACATAGGTCAATGACTACTCAATAAGTTGACCTTACAGTAGAAGAAGTGTGCTTCCAAATAAATTTGATAGCTATAGGGGCCAAGGGGAGTGGGATACTAAGAATTTAAAAGCAATATCTGGTGGCCATCAAGAAAGTGCCTTTTCTTGATTCTAGGAAGTAGAATGATGGTGGATGAAATTGCAACACGGGTAGGATGTGTGCTGCTGGAAAGCACCCTAGATCCAAAGGCTGATCAGGCACCCAATTTAACATCCAAGGACTAGCATTGAGTCCATTACCAAGTTGCAAGAGTAGCCCTTCTCTGATAATGAATCTTGCTTAAAGGAAAGTTATATGGGAAGAAGTGGCTTTCAAAAAAGTAGAATGTTTGAAGTATATTCCTTTCATCAAGCGACCCCGTAAAGTGTTATTAGGAGTGAGTAACTCCCATGCCTTCCGAGCTAGAAGTGCAAGGTTAAAAGCATTCAATTCTCAAATGTTGAGGCCACCATCTCTGAGGGGTTGGCAAATAGTATCCCAATTGATTGTTTGGAAATGGTGTTTATTCCATTTGACTAAAAGAAGTCTCTGTAGGATTTCTCCAAATCATTTATAACTAAAGATGGCAATTTGAAGCAGGACATAAAATGTGAAGGCATTATTGTAAGTGTAGATTGTATGAGAATTGTTTTTCTTGTAGTAATAAAAAATTTCGCCTTCCAATTTTGAAGTCGGTTATTGACTCTTTTAATTAAGGTATAATAGTGTAATAAACCCCATAATTCCACCCCGAGATCCTTATTGCAAGTCCGAGTACCTGAAGTTATAGTCGAAAGAAGCTGTGGGCTATTCAGATTGAAGCCCATGATCCATACCCTGAAGATCCAGGTGGAAACTCGATGGACTGGGCAGATGGATTTCTAGCTTGAGTCAAGTCGAGTTTGAAGATGTCCAAGATCAAGGTAAGGAACCCCCCCCCCCCACGTGTTGGTTTAAATTAAATTGATGTTGGGGATCAACCGGTTGCTTAAGGTTGTTGATTGACCCAACGAACCGCCCCAAGCGTCCGGTCAGTCTATTTGCAGGATTTAAACCCTGTTTTGCCCTCGACCCTCTATAAATAGTCATTCACAACCTAATTTCACATCATTTTATTCATGGAGGTTGTTTTGGACAGTTGGGAGGCTATGTACACGTGGTTGGTGGTGTGAAACCCAGCCCTAACCTTGACCCGGAAACCTTGTTGTTTGTAGGTCCGATGACCCGAAGTAAAGTAAGAAGTCAGCTTTGGGCCATCCCAGTAGAGGACTTGGTGTCTGGCTTTGAATCCATGAAAGTTGATGATGAGGTTCTATTTATGGAAACTGAATCCTGATGAAGATCTAATTAGTTGATGGACTTGGAGTGCTCTCTATCTTGGTTTGAAGGCATTTCTACCTATTAGGTAAGTCACTTGACTTGTGTGCAAAACCCCTTTAGGTTTGGATTTGATCTGGACCTTCAATTCCCTGTTTTGGCCTTGTTGTCAAGCATTGGTCGACCGATTGGTCGATGGGCCGATCGACCAATCCACTCGACCAATGAGTGCTGTCTTTGGCAATTAGGTTGATTCTTGCTCTATTTAAGTCCAACCTCGAGTCCACTTCGTATTTGCTGCCTCCAAACCCTCTGGAACGAACCAAAGCCCTCTCGCAAGTCATCTCTCTTGCATCCTTGGTGTTTTCTTGACGGATCTTCGTCGGAACTCTTCTTTTTGCATCAAAAGGTATGTCTACTCTCTCTTCTTCTCCTCCATCTTTGTTTTTCTTTCCTTTTTGAGTTGAGACAGTAGAAGAGATGCTGCATCCTCTGTTGCAAACATCTCTCGAACATGTTCTCATGATCATCCTAAGGATTTAAGGCTAGAACAATGATCTTAACCATGATCATTGCAAGCTTTTGAAGGATTCATGATCAAACCATGATTTAATCTCTGTTAATCTTCTAATCTGAATTCCGATCTCTTTGGATCTTCTTTCATTGATCATGTTAGTGGTTAATGGTTGTGTTTTCTTTCCATGATCCATAATCCATAGAATTCTAGTTGTTCTCTTCTACCTTACTATGTGTTCTTCATGATGCATGATAGTTACATATATGGTAGGTTTTATTTCCTTATTTAGATTTATGCTTCTAAGCCTTATTCCATGAAGACCTATGCATGTTTTCATGTTTTCATTACCGAAAGCAATGATCCATCCTCCTATAGTTCTTGTCCTTGTTTTCTATTTCAAATTCATCAAGATCCATGTTTGAGTTAATTATGGTAACTTTTTGTTTCCTAATTTGGATCTTGATACCTTGATTTGATTAGTGTTTTGAGGTCCCCTATATGCTAGAATACTACCGATGTAGTCTACCCCTTGATTAGTACCCTTTTGAACCACCAAATTCGGATTTCATATCTTAAAACTCCGATTTTATAGGCTATCGTCTGCATTGGTCGACTGATTGGTCGACTGGACCACTCGACCAATCCACTCGACCAATGAGTACAAAGAACTCCAGAATTGGTCTGCTTTGGATGTTTTGATATATTTCCGATAGGGATCTTTCCTAATATGTTGTATATACTTGTTTAGGACCTTCTTCTCAAGTTTGCCAAGATCTTACTTGATTTCTTAGGATCCTTTTGCGAGTTATAAAAGGTAAGGATGGTTATTTCCTTAATTACATAGATAGCATGAATCTAGTTTCTATATTTGAATATCATGAATATGTTTCCTAAATTAGATTCTTACAATGATATACTACTGTTGCATAACTTTGATTACAGTAGCATTACTTATTCATATTGAATTGATTCATGTATGATTTACTTACCAATGTTATACAAGTGATTGTAATACTGATTTCTTTCCATATATGTAGTTACCATATATGTGATGATATGAATTGATGCATGTGTATGCTTACGTATGGTTTGGAAAGGAGAGGTGTCCTTTCGACACTTCCGTCCTTGGACTACTACGGGAATATTATGGGATGTTTCCGGAGATGCCCTCTGGACACCTTCCTAAACTGTTGGATGACATATCTAGGATTGTCTAGTAGTGTTTGGCTAGGATGTCCTGTTATGTCGACCCTAATCGGAGGGGTATTGAGACCGAACGACCCGTGGTAGCAATGGGGATTCATGGGCGCTCAAGACCGGTAACCAACCCGTGAGAGGACAGGAATCACATTGTGGGGGCCATTTATTGGTAGGGTTGCATATGGTTAGACTTGGGCTCACGGGCGCTTAAGACCGGTAACCAACCCGTGAGAGGACGTGAGAGCTTCCCGTTTACCATATGTGGATGATCAATAGGGTTGATGAGTCCGTAGTCCGAGTTGGTCGGTGCCATAGGATACGCCGACTCTAGTGTGAAGGATACCGGAAAGGATCGTCGGGGACGAGGAATGGAAGTATCTCGGATCCGACTTGATGTAACCAAGTAGAAGACTTGCATTTGGCTAGGTTTTACCCCCGACATGCGCCGATACTTATACCAAATGGTTGTGAGAGAGTGTGTTGACTTAACCCCCCGCCAAGGTTTGTCCCGAGGGATGAAGGACCCATTACCAATCGGCTGCTCAAGACCGGTGAAATGATCCGTGAGAGAATCCAAGATATCTTAAATGGTTGAGGATGTGAGTGGAACTTTCCTAAAGAAGTACGGTGCTATGACTTAAAGCATGTCCGCAATAGAGACCAGCATCCATAGAGTTAGATTCATTCATTCATTGTTTGTCTCATATCATATTGCATTTATGTTTGTTCCGGGAATCCCGCCATTTATGTTATTATGGATTTTTAACCGCCTTCTTGGGTTTCTTTGAAACTCATTCCTTTATTGTACAATGTTGTTAGACTATCCCGCAGTCCGAGTATTATGACGGTCCCTATGAAGAAGCGCAAGGCGAAGAGACATATCTCCGGGAAGGTGATTGCGGTTACCACAATTACTCGAAGATCCCGCGAGTGGTTATGCTCCGTACGATGCTTAGTCCGACCATTGAGTGGAAGCGTCCTTGTGCTATTTATGAGATCTATACATACAAGGATGTCGTCTATAAAGTGGAGAATAATTTAGTTACCCAATGTACTTGCTACGGGATTAGATTTTGTCTAGTTTATTCTTTAGAACTACTTTTCCGCTGGATGTAAAGTGGGATTTTGCTTCACTTTACTTATCCGTTTGATACTCGATTATATCTATTATTCGATTCGTTTATGATTCATTCTTTCATTATTGGATCTATGATTTATCTTCCGCACTCTTGTTATGATTGTTCATGATTATGTTATTGTTTATGTGGGAGGTTGATCACTCGATACCGATCTTCGGGCTGTGGATCACACTCTCGGGTATGCCGATAGGGTACCGGCCGGGAGGGCGTGATGATTGGTATCGAGCCCAAGGTTCGAGGAGATCCTAACCACAAAAGACAACAATCGAACATTCTCGAGTCATTGATCTGAAATGACTCTTCTACTCTTAGAAGTGAATAATAGAACACCTGAATTAGAAACTTGACCTTTGAGGTTTAACAGAACATTTCTGAATAACATACCATAATTATACTTGAACAAATGACACTAATGCAAGGAAAAGAAAAGTGCATAACATACAATAATTAAAGAGAAACAAAATGAACTTCATTAATTTCAAAAGTTTTTACAATGATTACATCCGAAATGCATAAATGGAAAATCCTAAAGTACGGTCTATCTAGGTGATCTACTCGATCTCTCGTATGCCCCGAACTCCTCTCGCTAGCCGAGTCACCCGATGCTCTATCCTATCCCGTCGTGACTCCATCCTCTCGTACATCTGCTCTGTCCGACCTCCATCCTCTCTAGCATGGAAGTCATCGATCTCATCTCGTGCACCAAGATCTGAAGTCTCCGGAACCGCATGTGAAGGGCCGCCGCCTCGAAGTGTGATGAAGGAAACTCGTGATGCACAGCTCAGCCTCGCGCATATCTCAGATCATCTCCGGCCCGATCATCACTATCAGGACCGATATCCTCTCCTCCATCCTCCGATCCCCGATCCTCATCCTCCGATTCATCATCATCCTCACCCTCCGGACCAGAGATCTCTCTAACCGATGTAGTCTCATCCGTCGAATGGTCCGAGTCCCAATGGGGTATCCCCGTGATTTAGTGTCCATCGGTGTATCCTCGAAACTCACCCCGAAATGCCCGAAGATCAAAGTCGAAGCCTCCCATAGCAAAGGTTCCGCATGCTAGGCCGCAGAACTAAGTCCAGCATGACCCGCTGAATGATGTAGGAGAGATCGATCTCGAAGCCCATGTAGATGCGGTAGATGACCAAGGCCTCCATCACCGTGACCCGATGGTGATGTCCGGCTTCGGCATGATGTTTCGCCGACTATGCGACCGATAATACGTGCGAGCCCGTCATCCGTCCGCTAGTCCACGGTGTGTAGCATCGACGGCTATCCCATAGCGTAGAGCATATCTCGCGAAGCTCGTACGGCATCGGATGGCTGTCCGGATCTGCTCTCGCAGTATCCACACACACTGCCTGTGGATAGTAAGGGACCTGCAAGATCTCAGCCAGGTGTCCGGGTAGAGAAGCGAATCCGAGTCCGGAGGACCCCGCTCCCGAGGACAAGTCCGAGTGGATGTCCCCGGCCTCGAGCCTCCTTTGTGTAAGTAAGGTTGCTTGAAGAACAACCTCACTAGCTCCGGGTATACCGGCAAATCCTCGGTGAAGAGATGAGTCCACCGTAAAGTGTCGAACCTCCGCCGGATCCTAAAGGCTCGAGCTGGCGTAAATGAAGTAGACGCCCCATCTCGATGTTACAATAGCTGAAGTAGGCCTCGTACGAAACTCGGCCCGAGGTGTGTCAAACATGTCCGGTCTCCTGACCTCCTCTCTAGGCTCGAAAGGAACCCGACCTCTGCCCCTAAGAGCACCTACGATGCGACCTCGACCTCTACCTCCTCCTCGTCCTCCCCTCCGCATGGTGTATCCGTGGAAGAGACAAGAGACATTTCCAATTAGTGCTATTTTAAGATTTGAGCCAAAAGGGTATTTTCGTAAGTTTTCGGAAAATTTCAAATTTGGGGGAAATTTGATTTGAACATACTAGCATGTGCGCAATACTTGGAATTTCATGTCTATGAAGTTGTTTTGATGAAAATCGATCGAAAACTTGGATTAAAGCGAAAAATTCAGCAAGAAGGAAATTTGGGGATTTTGCAATTTAGGTCAAAATTGGATTTTTGAAAAGTTGAAATTGGTTAAATCAAATTGTATGGACCTATCTACAATGTCATCTTGAGCATGTAGCATTTGATCTCGTGCGAAAATTTCAAAGCGGTTTGAGAGAAAACGAAATTTTTCTAAAGATATCGATTTCGGTATAAAACTTTGCGAGATGAGCACCAAATGTGTTAAAACTTGTTGTCTATGCATGGTATTGTGTTTAAAACCTAGGGAATATGTTTCTAAGCATTCCTAAGCATGATTTCTAGCATTGGATACAAGTAAAGCATGGTTTTATTGAAATGCAAGCATGAGAGATGATAATGGAAGGAAGAATGAGAGATTTACCTTGTTTGTGAAGATGGTGTGTTGTGGTGTTGTTGTTGAAGCACTAAATCACCTCAAGAACACTTGTGGGAACTCTTGGAGATTTTCCTAGAGCTCTCTCACCTTTGGAAGAAGTTAGAATGAGGTTGGAATGTGGAAATGAGGCTTATAATGCGAATTTTCGCATTCTGTCTTCATTGGTCGGCGATTGGTCGGTCGGGTCACTCGACCAATGGTCACAGTGACCTCATTTGCTGTTGAATTTTTGGAAAATGTGATTTTTGCCTTATGGAATATTGTTTGATGACTATATGGATATATTTGAGCATGATTTAAGTTTTCAAATCATTTGGACTTGTGGTTTATGTTGAATCTTCAAATTCGGTATTTTGATGTTCTCGGTTTTGCAGAATGGTTACTCGAGAAGTGGGCGTGGTGAATCCAGTGGTCATGGAGGTGGTGAAGTACCTCGGGGAGGTGGTGAAGTACCTCATGGAGGTGGTGAGATACCAAATGCTGATCGGGGTACTCATGAGATCCCTGGTGCCCCGAATGTTGGAAGTTTCGAGATATTGCTAATATTATGGGCAATATGATGCAGCGAAACAGCTCAGTTCAACCAGATGTTGGTGGGTTTCATGACTCGCATAATGAGACCGGCTGGTGCTAATGTGAATCCTCATGCCCGATCTAATGCGGAGGTTTAGTCGAACTCCTCATACTCCCCGATGGAGAGTTTTCCCAAGATGCAAGTACCCACTTTTACTCGGAGTTACCAAGGACCCCTTGTTTCCTAACAAGTGGCTTCGTGAGTTAGAAGGCTTTCCGAGCATCCGCAATGCTCGGAAGCTCGAAGATTTTGTTTCTTGAGCTGAAGTTGCAACAAGAAGCGATGCATGGTGGATTTCCACTCGTCTGTTTTGGAAGGTTTGCATGCGAGTTGTAACTTGGAGTTATTCAAAGAGGCTTTTTGTATGAACTACTTTCGAGGCGGTGAAGGATGCAAGGAAGCTGAGTTTATGATTCGACTCAAGGAACTTTGTCTCGTGTTGGAGTACCAACGAAGTTCGAGGAGCTTCATTTCTTTGCTCCAGATTCTTTGAAGGAAGACCTCGCCAAAGCAAAGAAGTTCTTCAAAGGACTGCCCCGCCATTAAAGCTTACCTCACAGTCCAGCCTATAGTGAGCTATGCTCAAGTGGTGCAGAACTCGAAGAAGTTGGAAGAAACAGAGAAGGAAAGTGCTCGTGTGCAAAAGCCTTGGCGATCAAGGAATTCTGGTTTGGTGGATCGCAATGACCGTCGTTATGTGAGACCTACACCCTACCCCACTCCTACCTTTCGGGCTAAGAGTGTAGGTCAACACGGGTTTTCACGCCCGGCCGTTTAACGATCGAAACCACCACCGCGAATGCAAGTGCAAGTGCAAGTGCAAGTGCAAGGCCTTTTGTTCGAAGCCCTCTTTGCACCACCCCTGTTGGATCCACAATCCTGTTTGCTTCTCTGCAAGCAAGCTGGTCATTTCGCTCGTGCTCGTCCGCGCCTGCCCCCCGCCCCTGGTGAAGAGTGCTCCTGCTCCTCCCTCCAGTAGAGTTTTTAGTATTTCCAATCTCGACAGGATCCAAGCCATGATGTGATTCAGGTACATTGTTAGTCGCTCTATTTCCGCATTTGTCTTATTTGATACGGTGCATCTCATTCGTTCATGTCATCTGCATTCATCAAGAAGACTAACCTAATCCACAGAAGTTGTCTAGTTGTTTATTGATTAGTACACCTCTGGTCCTTTGTGAAACTAGATAAGGGTTATCTAAATGTCCTGTGTTGGTTGGTGAGAAGAACTTGGAAGCCAATTTTGTGATTCTTGACATGAAGGACTTCGATGTTATTTTGGGAATCGATTGGTTGACGCCCACAAAGCTGTGTTCCTTTGTTCCTCAAAGAAGATTCAGTTCCATATTTGTGGAAGTCCGTCTTGAATTTCGGTGAAAAGAAAGGGTTTGTAAGAAGGTCTGTCTGCCTGCAAGTCTATGCCCTAGTGGATGATGCTTCATCCAAGGCAAGGTATAGTGGAGAAAAGAGTTGATGAAGTCGAGTTTCCACTTTGTTGATGTCTTCCCCGATGATCTATCAAGTGCCTCCACGAATGTCAATTCTCTATTGATCTCGTCCCCTCTCCCTATCTAAAGCTCCGTATAGGATCTCCTACGAGTTGAAAGAGTTGCAAAATCAGTTAATGAGCTCATTGATAGAGGTTTCTACCCTAGTGTTCACCTTGGAGCTCCTCTTGTTCTCAAGAAAAACGTGTATCCTTCATCCTACCGTGAGTTGAATAAGTTGACTATCAAGAATAGATATCCCTCCCGATCGATGATCTCTTCGATCAGTAGTGCATTGTGTTCTCAAAGATTGACTAAGGTCCGATATCACCAATTGAAAGTGAAGTCTTGATATCTTCAAACCTTTCCAACACTATTCCTATGAGTTTAGAGTCATCCCTTCGGATTGACCAATGCTCCTTTCATGGACCTCATGAACCGGTATTTCATGATGTCTTGATAAGTTTGTGATTGTTTTCATTGATGACATCTTGATCTATTCAAGAGCAAGAAGAGCATCAGTCATCTAAGTTTCACTTTGCAAAGGTTGCGAAAAAAGTTTTTGCTAAGTTTAGCAAGTGTGATTTCCTTAAGAAGTGGTTTTCCTTGGTCATGTAGTTTCAGCCAAGGTATTCGTTCGATCCGAAAAGTCCAAGCTGGCTGATTGGGAGAGACCAGTCTCAAATAAAATTTTCTTGGATTCGGTTACTACCGAAGGTTTATTGAGAACTTTTCTCGTGCTGCTCCTATGACTAAGTTGACCGAAAAAGAAGTTTGTTTGGTCCCCCTTGAGAGAATTTCCAAGAGTTGAAAGATAGATTACAATCCCCTTTGACTATACCATAGTTCCTGGTATGCTTTTACCTCCATTGTTTGTTGTGTCATGCAACATGGCAAGGTCGTAGCCTATCTTCCGGCAATTAAGGATTATGGCGAATTACCCCACTCACGATCTAGAACTTGCCCCTTTCTCTTTGAAGATTTGGAGACATTATCTTTACGTGAGAAGATTGCCATTTCACGATCATAAGAGTTTGAAATACTTCTTTACCCAAAAGGAGTTGAACATGAGACAAAGGAGATGGTTGGAACTAGTCTCCGATTATGATTGTGATATTCGGTATCATCCCGGGAAAGCAAATGTTGTTGCCGATGCTCTTAGTAGGAAGAACCAAAGAAGACTTTGGATTTGAATGCTTTGAGTTTACCATTGTGGTCTTCTATTGAGAGTTTTGGTTTGGAAATCGTCCCAGAATTCGATTTTATTCTTTCGCCATGACGCAAGATCTTCTTAAAGATAAGATTGTCCTCGAGTTCATCAGGTTTTTGACCAAAGTTGAGAAGATTTCTTCGAATCCAGTCGACCCCGACTTTGGTATATCCATGGATGGTGCTTTGTTGTTTAGAGGAAGACGTGTTGCACCAACGATGAAGTTAAGAAAGAAATATTGAAGGAAGCACACCGTCTCTTTCTTCGCACCGAAGCACCAAGATGTCAGACTTGAAGGAACATTTTTGGTGGATTGGTCTAAAGCGGATGTTGATGATTTTGTTGCCAAGTGTGAGACTTGCCAACGTGTGAAAGCTGTTCGACAACCTCCATCTGGATTACTTCAACCCCTTCCTATTCCTAGTTGGAAGTGGGAAGATATCTCCATGGACTTTGTGACTAGCTTGCCTCGGACAAGTAAAGGCAATGACACTGTGTGGTGATTGTTGATAGGTTGACCAAATCAGCCCATTTCATTCCTATGAAGATCACTCATACTCGGATAAGCTACCGCTTTATGTGGATAATGTGGTTCAATCCGCATGGTGTGCCATTGAGTATTGTTTCGATCGTGATCCTAGGTTCACCTCAAGGTTTTGGAATAGTTTGCGAAGGCCTTGGGAACCCAATTGAACTTGAGTACAGCTCATCATCCACGGTCGATGGACAATACGAGCGGACAATTCGGACATTGGAAGACATGCTCGAGATCTTGTGTGGTGGATATGGGTGGTAATTGGGATGAACACCTAGCTTTGGTTGAGTTTGCCTATAACAACAATTATCAACAACAATAGGCATGGCTCCATTCAAGGCTTTGTATGGTAGTACTTGTAGGACACCTTTGTCTTGGGTGAGGCAGGTGAAAGAAAAGTCTTAGGTCCTGAGATGATTGAAGCTACAAGTGCTATGGTTGATATGATAAGAGAAAGGATTAAGTCTGCCTTGATCGAGGCAGAAATCTTATGCCTGATAAGAGAAGGACCGATTTGGAATTTCAAGTTGGAGAGAAGTCTTTACGAAGGTCTCACCAATGAAGGGTGTGATGAGATTCAATGTTAAGGGAAAGCTTAGCCCTCGTTACATTGGACCTTTCGAGATTTTGGAAAAGGTTGGACCTGTTGCGTATCGATTAGCATTACCTCCGTCTCTTGCTGGTGTGCACAATGTGTTTCATATTTCGATGCTCCGAAAATACATAGAGAATCCGGAACACATTTTGCAGCAAGCACTGAAGGACTTAGTGCTGATTTGACCTATGATGAAGAACCGGCCGAAATCCTGGATAGGAAGGACAAGCAGCTGCGGAATCGCCCATTCCTTTGGTGAAGATTCGGTGGAAGAACCATACCCCTGAAGAAGCTTCTTGGGAGAAGGAAGAAGACATGAAGGAGAAGTTTCCTTACCTCTTTGGAGCACGTCGCTTTCAATTTCGGGGACGAAATTTCTTTAAGGGGGGAGAATGTGAAACCCAGCCCTAACCTTGACCCGGAAACCTTGTTGTTTGTAGGTCCGATGACCCAAGTAAAGTAAGAAGTCAGCTTTGGGCCATCCCGAGTGAGGACTTGGTGTCGGCTTTGAATCCATGAAAGTTGATGATGAGGTTCTATTTATGGAAACGAATCTGATGAAGATCTAATTAGTTGATGGACTTGGAGTGCTCTCTATCTTGGTTTGAAGGCATTTCTACCTATTAGGTAAGTCACTTGACTTGTGTGCAAAACCCCTTTAGGTTTGGATTTGATCCGGACCTTCAATTCCCTGTTTTGGCCTTCTTGTCGGCATTGGTCGGTGATTGGTCGGCGGGGCCAGTCGACCAATCCACTCGACCAATGAGTGCTGTCTTTGGCAATTAGGTTGATTCTTGCTCTATTTAAGTCCAACCTCGAGTCCACTTCGTATTTGCTGCCTCCAAACCCTCTGGAACGAACCAAAGCCCTCTGCAAGTCATCTCTCTTGCATCCTTGGTGTTTTCTTGACGGATCTTCGTCGGAACTCTTCTTTTTGCATCAAAAGGTATGTCTACTCTCTCTTCTTCTCCTCCATCTTTGTTTTTCTTTCCTTTTTGAGTTGAGACAGTAGAAGAGATGCTGCATCCTCTGGTGCAAACATCTCTGAACATGTTCTCATGATCATCCTAAGGATTTAAGGCTAGAACAATGATCTTAACCATGATCATTGCAAGCTTTTGAAGGATTCATGATCAAACCATGATTTAATCTCTGTTAATCTTCTAATCTGAATTCTGATCTCTTTGGATCTTCTTTCATTGATCATGTTAGTGGTTAATGGTTGTGTTTTCTTTCCATGATCCATAATCCATAGAATTCTAGTTGTTCTCTTCTACCTTACTATGTGTTCTTCATGATGCATGATAGTTACATATATGGTAGGTTTTATTTCCTTATTTAGATTTATGCTTCTAAGCCTTATTCCATGAAGACCTATGCATGTTTTCATGTTTTCATTACCAAAAGCAATGATCCATCCTCCTATAGTTCTTGTCCTTGTTTTCTATTTCAAATTCATCAAGATTCATGTTTGAGTTAATTATGGTAACTTTTTGTTTCCTAATTTGGATCTTGATACCTTGATTTGATTAGTGTTTTGAGGTCCCCTATATGCTAGAATACTACCGATGTAGTCTACCCCTTGATTAGTACCCTTTTGAACCACCAAATTCGGATTTCATATCTTAAAACTCCGATTTTATAGGCTCTGTCTGCATTGGTGGTCGACTGATTGGTCGATCGGACCACTCGACCAATCCACTCGACCAATGAGTACAAGCAACTCCAGAATTGGTCGCATTTCGGATGTTTTGATATATTTCGATAGGGATCTTTCCTAATATGTTGTATATACTTGTTTAGGACCTTCTTCTCAAGTTTGCCAAGATCTTACTTGATTTCTTAGGATCCTTTTGCGAGTTATAAAAGGTAAGGATGGTTATTTCCTTAATTACATAGATAGCATGAATCTAGTTTCTATATTTGAATATCATGAATATGTTTCCTAAATTAGATTCTTACAATGATATACTACTTGTTGCATAACTTTGATTACAGTAGCATTACTTATTCATATTGAATTGATTCATGTATGATTTACTTACCAATGTTATACAAGTGATTGTAATACTGATTTCTTTCCATATATGTAGTTACCATATATGTGATGATATGAATTGATGCATGTGTATGCTTACGTATGGTTTGGAAAGGAGAGGTGTCCTTTCGACACTTCTGTCCTTGGACTACTACGGGAATATTATGGGATGTTTCCGGAGATGCCCTCTGGACACCTTCCTAAACTGTTGGATGACATATCTAGGATTGTCTAGTAGTGTTTGGCTAGGATGTCCTGTTATGTCGGACCCTAATCGGAGGGGTATTGAGACCGAACGACCCGTGGTAGCAATGGGGATTCATGGGCGCTCAAGACCGGTAACCAACCCGTGAGAGGACAGGGAATCACATTGTGGGGGCCATTTATTGGTAGGGTTGCATATGGTTAGACTTGGGCTCACGGGCGCTTAAGACCGGTAACCAACCCGTGAGAGGACGTGAGAGCTTCCCGTTTACCATATGTGGATGATCAATAGGGTTGATGAGTCCGTAGTCCGAGTTGGTCGGTGCCATAGGATACGCCGACTCTAGTGTGAAGGATACCGGAAAGGATCGTCGGGGACGAGGAATGGAAGTATCTGGATCCGACTTGATGTAACCAAGTAGAAGACTTGCATTTGGCTAGGTTTTACCCCGACATGCGCCGAAGACTTATACCAAATGGTTGTGAGAGAGTGTGTTGACTTAACCCCCTGCCAAGGTTTGTCTCGAGGGATGAAGGACCCATTACCAATCGGCTGCTCAAGACCGGTGAAATGATCCGTGAGAGAATCCAAGATATCTTAAATGGTTGAGGATGTGAGTGGACTTTCCTAAAGAAGTACGGTGCTATGACTTAAAGCATGTCTGCCAATAGAGACCAGCATCCATAGAGTTAGATTCATTCATTCATTGTTTGTCTCATATCATATTGCATTTATGTTTGTTCCGGAATCCCGCCATTTATGTTATTATGGATTTTTAAGCGCCTTCTTGGGTTTCTTTGAAACTCATTCCTTTATTGTACAATGTTGTTAGACTATCCTGCAGTGCTTGAGTATTATGACGGTCCCTATGAAGAAGCGCAAGGCGAAGAGACATATCTCCGGGGAAGGTGATTGCGGTTACCACAATTACTACGAAGATCCCGCGAGTGGTTATGCTCCGTACGATGCTTAGTCCGACCATTGAGTGGAAGCGTCCTTGTGCTATTTATGAGATCTATACATACAAGGATGTCGTCTATAAAGTGGAGAATAATTTAGTTACCCAATGTACTTGCTACTGGGATTAGATTTTGTCTAGTTTATTCTTTAGAACTACTTTTCCGCTGGATGTAAAGTGGGATTTTTGCTTCACTTTACTTATCTGTTTGATACTCTGATTATATCTATTATTCTGATTCGTTTATGATTCATTCTTTCATTATTGGATCTATGATTTATCTTCCGCACTCTTGTTATGATTGTTCATGATTATGTTATTGTTTATGTGGGAGGTTGATCACTCGATACCTGATCTTCGGGCTGTGGATCACACTCTCGGGTATGCCAGATAGGGTACCGGCTGGGAGGGCGTGACAGGTGGTGAAGAACCCTCGAATCGCGGAGAAGACTTGGATCTCGCTTGGACTTTCAAATTTTCTAGAGGTTAGTTAAGCACATTCTCTTCTTACTTGAATTCTTTATTGTTAGAGTGTTGTTCCTTCCTCTAAAATTCTGTAGTGGTGAGTTGGAGTGTTTAGAAGCCTTCCTTTCAATGATTCTCAACTAGATCACGCCCGAATATGAATTTCTATATCCAGATTAAGGGCTGATTTTGTCGAATAAGATGAAGTGGACTTTAGATCTTCCTCTTCTGTAATCTAGAGTGTGATCAACCTCTCTGGAGTTCTAAGGACGAAATTCGGATTTGAATCATCCCAAATTCAGATTGAGAATAGGTGATCAAAAGTCTAAATTTCGGACTTGGGATTCTGCCCGAGAAGGGGGCGGTCAATCAAGGCAATCGATTGGCCCAACCAACCGCCCTAAGCGACTGGTTGGGTCATTGTGGCCATGTCAATTTTATTTTTGCTTCATTTTGATCTCAGATTTTAATGGAACTTCTTAACCCTAATCTAGGTGATCTTTGATGTCTGTTGGAATCGTTACTTGTGAGGTTTAATACATTTCTCAGTAGTTTTTCTGCTTAGATAGGTAAGGTTACAATTGTATATATGATTTGTCATATGATATAATAAACTGCTTATCACTTTGAACATGTGTGTAGCCTTATAACCTGCTGTTACAGCAGTTTAATTTGATTACTTGATGATGACATGTTGTGGATGATGTTAAATGTATATGATTCATTAATTGATATGGAATGATGTGTTTGGTGTGACTATGATTGAGGGTTATCCTTGTTGGGTATTCCTAGCTTGGGATATCAGGGATTGTGGTATGGACATTGTTCTTTGATGCCTTAGCACTATCATGGTTGTTGGATTACATACCTAGGAGGTCTAGACTACATAATTAGATACTCTTACATGCTCTAACTTACATGCTACTACCCTTTTGGCAGGGGTATTGAAGTCGAATGACCCTTTCGCCAGGGGTATTGAAGTCGAATGACCTGTGATAACGGTGACGTGACTCTGTTTCATCCTACAGCAATAGCCAGTCTGTACAAAGACTCAGTGGTCCACTGTTGATTATGCAATGGTAAGGTTGCATATGTTAGGGTTGGGTTCATGGGTGTCCAATAAGCATCTTGGGAGTCATCAGGGGACATGAGAGCATCCGCCCCATCCATATGTGGATTATCATAGGGTTAGGAAATGGAGTCCAACAGAGGTAATTAGTTTATGAGGATTCTCATTCCTAGGTGAAAAAGGATACTGAATCGAGTTGGTTGGTGTCATAGGGGAGGTATTTGGACCACATGTAGTATGTTACCGTAGGACTTTGCATTGGGTTAAAATCCCTGACATGTGCCAGTACTTATGCCAATGGTTGTGGTGAGAGAATGTGGACCTAAACCCCAGCCATGGTTGATTGACGAGGATCATACCCCTTGCCTAGGATCCCAATAAAGGTAACCAGTCTGTGAGGGATCAGAGTGACGAAACCTACCCAGATGAGGGCTGGTGTTATATCTTAAAGCATGTTTTCCTTATTAGGACTTGCATGGTTAGTTGTTAAATGCATCCATACTATTGTATATCATCTTTTTATCATTATTATTGTCATGTTTATGATGTTGATATGTATATGGGATTGTTACCTTACTGAGTTCGTCAGAACTCATCCTTTGTGGATTAACTCTATTTTTTTCAAATGACTATACAAATGCAGGAGAAGTTTCGTGTCTGGGAGAAACCCAATAAAGAGACTCTGGAGACATCAATGGGAAGTGGTGCTACACACCACGAAGCGTCCTGCGGGTGCATGTAGTGTGTTTATAGCACTTATTGATGGCAAGGGAATCCAGGTGATTCGCCATTTGGATAAATCGATGAGAGAGGGTTTCATGACTCCTTTTATCTAGAGATTAGAAGAGAAAAGTGCTAACCTCGTGAAGGACCAAATTAATAATTAGACTTTGATATTCCATCTGGTTCCACTAAAATACTCTTTTGGACACATTTATTTTATTCATTCTTTGGATTATATTCATTTCCTTTCTATTGGATTTTGGACACTTGTATTCCTTTATAATTAATTATTGAATTACTATTTTCTGTTGATTTGATATTTTGTGCATTTATTATTATTGATGGCTAAACCGTGGATCAAACCCACAGGTTTTTATGCTGGACCAATACCGGTGGGTGGGGTGTGACACATAATGCTTTTTCTTTAGACATCCATGTATAAGAGTAATGCCCAAATTAATAGCTAGCTCTGAAGTTGGAGTTATGTGTAAATGTGTTGAGAGTTCTCTTTTCAAGTAGGCAGAGGTACTTGGGCTATAATGTGAATGAGTTTTTTGGATGTTTAGCTGCTAACCTGAGAAGAAACAACATTGTTCTATGAGTTTGTGAAACAACCTAGCTTCTGACAGCGTGGCTTGCCCAAAGAGAATTAAGTCATTTGCAAAAGCTAAATGCGACAAACACTTTCTACCATGAGACAGTTGTACACCCTTGAGTTTCTTCTTTTGAAGAGCGGCTTCTAAATGTGAAGAGAACACTTCCGCATACAGAAAAAAGATAGATGAAAAGAGTGAATTGCCCTGTCGTAATCCACGAGATAGCTGAAAAGAGGCAGAAGGAACCCCATTTAATAAAATTTGAATATTGAGTGGTTGTAATACAGTGCATGACCCAATCAATCCATCTAGATGGGAAACCATAGTGACGAAGAACTGCAGAAATAGAACACCATTCCAAAAAATCCTAGGCTTTACTCATGTCCAGTTTGACAGCCATAATGCCTTTTTTTTTTTTTTTTTTCCTTTTCTCATGAGTTTGGATCGTTCTTGTGCAATGAGAATATTGTCTTGAATGTGACATCCTTTGATTAAACCATTCTACTAAAAAGAAAAAAGGTGTGGTAGGAATTGCTTCAAACAATTTACCGAAACCTATGAATGTCATTACATAAGCTGATACGACGATAATCATCACTGATTGAGGATTGTCCAGCTTTGGAATAAGTATGGTTTAAAGAATGTGTAAATGTACCTTCAGTGAATAATTCTTTAACCATATCAATGATGTCTGGTTGTATATTGTCCCAAGATGTTTGGTAGAAAATACGAAGGAAGCCATTGGGGCTTGGGGAACTAAGACCATTGGGCCCAAAACTGCTAATGTAATTTTGTTATCTATGACTGGCTAAAGAAGAAAAGACTGGTCCCTGAAGTAACCCTATTTTGAATAACATAAAAATAGGAATCATCCAAATGAGGGTTACCTGTTGAGTAGACAGACTTGAAGTGTGAGGTAAAAGCTTGTGAAATTGCACTTTGGTTTGTAAGACATATTCCATCATGGTGCAAGGATCAGATGTGATTACAAGACCGACGCTTCAAAGTAGATAAATAGAAGAATTTAAGGTTGCAATCACCTGCCTTATGCCATGAGACTCCAAAGTTCTGGACTCATTTAAGATGTTGTAGGTGCATGACCTAGCGTAGTGCATTCAATAGATGTTTCTCCTCAATATACCAAGCATCATCACGTGAAAGTTGTTGTATATTGGAGTGGTGGGTCAATTGATTGCACAGAGGTTGTTCAGTGTGCTCAAGATTCTTTACCACCTTTTGATTCCAATTTCTCAATGTAGGTACTAAAGCTTGTAAAATTGGAGCGGTAATCAATGATGTATAAGATTCCTCTTGGACCCAAAAATGCTCAAACCGAAAGTCTTCTGTGCTAATAGTGATTCGAAGTCATTCCTTAAAATCAAAAGAATATGATCTGAATGTGTGATATTGAAGTGTTGCAAATTGGCTTCAGGGAAGAGATTCATCCATTAAGGGTGGCACACAAAGTGGTCAAGCTTACTCTCGATACACCCACTTCCGTGTTGCTGATTTGTCCATGTGTATTTGAGACCATGAGTTGGAGTAACAGACCAAAATGGTCAATAAATGTCTTAAAGGGTTAGAGATCTCTCCAGTGGATTAAATTAACTCCTTTTCTATCACACCCCATCCAGCCGGATTCAAACTCACCCGAATACCCGTAGGGGTGATATCATTCAGGAACTAGGTTCATAGTCAACCCATAACAATAATACAACATAGTATAATCCAAGAGCAGAAAATGAAATAAAGTTTCAAATGTAATTATAGTTATCCTCAATCATAACTCAAAGTTAGTTAAGATCACAATCATAGTTTAAAATAAATAATTGTCCAACAGTGGAAGTCTAAATGTTATTGAAGAGAAGTCAAGAATCTAAGCAACATCCTTGCCCAATAAACCAATAAAGAACATAAGTGATGGTCACTAAGGCGACTACTTCCTCCCATGACATATTCGCAGCCTCAGAAGGCTTGGACATTGTAGGCACAGTCCGCACAGAAACACGTCTCGCCATATATCTCTATGTCCTCTCCCACATGTCCCTCGAAGGATTTTGTCGGTGGCGGAGCCTTCATGAAAAAATAGTCCTTATAACTTGCAATGGAATCTAAAAGGAGATACACATAAAGGGATGAGTTCCACAGAATTCAATGAGGTTAACATAATCTCACATCGTGCAATAGTCACACGCATTTATATACAATATAGACATAATGGAAAATGAATGATTAAAGATAATGATGATGATGCAAGAATAATCCTAGATTCTAATGAATGCAGTCCTATTGTTGGCATGCATTAAGTTACAACACCAGCCTCATTTGGACAGTTTCATCATTCTCCCTCAAGGACTTGTTACTTCTTTTGGGTTCTCCGCGACTTTGGATTCAAATCACATCATACCTTGGTTGGGAATTAAGTTACTATTCTTTCACTATCACCATTAGGTCAGAGAACTGGCATGTGTCAAGGACAATCTAGCTCAATGCAAAGTCAACTATGCCTCGTGTTACATATGGTCCGGATACCTTCTCTCATACCTAGTGCTATTTTGATCTACGTATCCTTCCCACCTAAGGATATTGTTCCTTATGAAAATCGCACATCATGTTGGACTAACATCTCGTTACCTTATGGTTGTCTACATATGCATAAGCAGATGCTCTTGTGGCTTTTTCATAGAAATCACACATCGTACTGAAAGTATCACGAGTTCAACACTACATATGCAACCTTCCCATTTGTATGACGATAGTGGGCTTGAGCATCCTCATGGAAGTCCCACATCGTGCTAGATGACAAAACACAAAGAAATTTACAAGATTCTAAAAGCCTACTCCTTGGGAGTTATGATGAATTTCCCACAATTGTCTTATTCATCTTGGGGAGAATTGCATTGAATTTATAGTAGAGTATATAACTATGTTGTTATACTTAGATAACAATCAGAAAAAAATACAAAATAAATCAGAATATTCTACAATATTATTTGTGTCTCTTGCTATGAATAGAACACACAATCTTTTATATAATATTTTAAAATAGGGATAATTACTGTTGCCCCCTTGTACTCTGATTTTATTACTATTTTATCCCCTCTACTTTTTAAAATTGCTAATCCAACCTTTAACTTTGTCTAAAATTACTAATGCCCCCTTCCGTTAAGCTCAGTTAGTTTCCTGATGATGTGGCATCTATATGTTTTTTAAAAAACCCAAAAATAACCCTACAATTATCTCTTTACTTATTTACTCTTTTGCAAGTTATAATATTAATCTTAATTAACTATGGATAGAAATTAACTTTAAATTAATTTTTCTTTTCTAAAAAGAAACTACCGAATAAAGAAAATACTTGATTTTTCTTCTCTAAAAAGAATTCGCCGAATAAAGGAAATATGAGATTAAATAAAACTTTAAATAGAAACTAAAATATTAGGAAATATCAAATGTAACTCAAAGTTGAAAATTGAAAATCTCCTAATATATGCTAACCATTGTACAAAGTGTGTGGTCCCACCAAAGCTAACATTTATTGTAGAATATAAGATTTTAAGGATATAATTGACATTCAATATAGTTTCTAAAAATGAGGGTAATGTCATACTTTTTAACTTCTTAATTTTAGTAAAGGGCAAAATAAACATTACACATTTGATGTTAACAATCACTTAACACCGTTAGAAGTGAGGGGGGCAACAGTAATTTCATAAAGAAAGAGGTTTGATTAGTAATAAAATAAGAGTACAAGGGGGCAATAGTAATTATCCCTTTAAAATATTAATTGTATTTCTTGCTATGAATAGGTACACGATATTCATAATATTGATTGTGTCTTTTATTATGAATTACATACTCAATCTTATCACGCCAAGGGAGCTTGATTTCATATTACTGGGCACTCCCGTAATTTGAAATTTCATATTATTCACGACAAGGGCGTACCTTCAAACGCTTGTGAGGTAAACCTCCCTTCGATGTGTGATGTTGTGGAGTAAAAAGCAAATTATCCTCTGACATACTTTCTTCGATGTAGTGTCTACACAACTTTTTATTCCCCCTTTCTTACAAAATAATAAAAATATATTCACCTTAACAAAATTTCCATCGATAGTTCCTATCTTTCTAACGCCCCACGAATGTGTCTAATGGACATTGGACGGTTGGTTGTACAATGGCACGCACCGCGAAAACTGCGCCAGCCATCTCATGCGTATTAACGATGGGGTGTGTGTCGTGTGTGCCCGCTGCCTAGTGTTTACTGTAAGTACCATTACTAAAGAGATAATGGCATGCAGGTCACGCTGCTCTCCACCACCAACCACGATTTCCATGTTCCAAGTCAACTCTCGTTTTTCCATCTTTCTCCTGGGTTCCTACTTCGCTGCCTCACCAACTCCTCCTACCTGCTGCAGGTATGCTTTTTCAGTGTTCCTTAGTTCCTCTTTTTTCCTTCTTTTGTTTTTGCCTATTTTAACTTGATAGTTTCCTGTTATATTCTATATTTGCTTCTAGTTTTATTTTTCTAAGATGTTATCCTTTTTGTGTTGTTCAATTTTCATATGCTACTGTAGTAATCAATTGGTGTCTCTTTCTGTGTCTTTGTCAATTACGGGAATGGATTCGTTTAAGGAAATGAAATTGATTTACAAGAATGGGAGGTGGGTTCAGCCACCAGAATCGAGACAATCTGAGTTTAGAGGCACCTGTAGCTAACAGATGGCCTTCAAGATTACACAAAACAAAAGGAAACTTTAAAAACAGGAGGTACTAGAGCTAAAATATCCTAATCAATTGGCTATCAAATTGAATACATAATTGGGTTTTTCTCTTGTTGGCCAAAAAAAAAAAAAATACATTAATTGGGTCTTGATCAATAGCTCGATGATAATTTGAATCAATCTGTTTACATTCATCCTAACTGCAGTTCTTTTTGGTTCCATTCCTTCCCTCAGAATGCTTATTTACCCCATTTCCTCTTCCTATTTCTTTTTGATCCTGTGGTTGTGGGTTGAAGGATGAAAATGTTAGGGTAGCTTGAATGTATTAGGTAACAGGTTGGACGAATTCAAGAATTGGTTTCTGGTGCCCTAGGACGATTCCTTTCCCCTTTCCTAAACAGAATTATGAGATGCATATGGTTCATGTTGAAATGTTTTTGATGTGGGTGGAACTCACAGCAACTATAAGATTGCTCCTTCTGTAGCCAAGAGGTTGTGGGTTCACGTTAGGAACAATCTCTCAACAAAGTATAGGGAATGAATATGTTCTCTTCACCATACAAGAGTAAGGGTTGTCCCATTGTGATCAGGCAGTCATGTGTTCAAGGTTGAAAAGAAATTCTCTGTGAAAGCAGGGATAAAACTGTGTATATTCCTTCCAAGACCCTACAGTGGCAGGAGCTTCGTGCAGTGTCTATGCCTTTCTTTCATTGTATGTGTATTCCTTCAGTTTGTGTACAATGAGGTTTCTCCTCTGATTTCTTTTTATGCAAGTTTCTTGGGTTTCTGTACAATTCAGTGTCCATTTCCTTCTTTCCTTGAATGCGATCCTTGGGTTTCTGTACAAATAGGTTCTGTGAAATTGAAATAGAGTTGTTATATGAGATTGGCATACCACTGATAAGTAGTTAGATGCCATTTATATAATTGAAGTATGGCTTCAGGTTACCTCATCCAAAACAATGAGTAATCAACCAAAAGTAATAGCAAAGACAGGATCCTCTTGATTATGTGCTTTATCTCATTACAAAATTTAAAACCCATCATTGCAAAGTCAAGTCCAGATAAAACTTGATTATGCCCTCTCAACTGTAGTCTAACGAGCTTTATCTACTTAACGTACCTGATGGGATTTGATTTCAACAAACCTTAAAGCCAAATAAGCTAAGGCAGAGAAGTGCACTCCCAATAGTCTGGATGACACTGCTGCAATGTGGCGTTTAACTTTGATTCACCATAACTCCGAAACTATTCAACCTCTAAGATAGCTATTTAAATATTATACCATGTCAAGCCTGAATAATGATTCCCAACTGTAAAAGGCACATTTTGTGGGCCTCATAAGCCCAGATGATCTGAAACGTGTGGACTGCATACTTTCAACTTCAATATCTTATTTCTGCTTCCTTTTGCTCTTCATTTCGATTATCATTTCCTTGCTTTTAAATATTGACACGATGTGGCATCGAGATACGGTCCAATGGTTTTATCTTTGCTCACATGTAGAACAGGCAATAAAAAAACAGCGGTTTTAAATCTTACTGAATGTTGATTTTGTTTAGGCAGGGGAATCGAATTCTAACCTTTCGGCTGTTTGAAATTTTGTAATATTTTGTCTAGGTTTTGAGGTTTTGGACAAAAGTTCTGTAGTTTCTTCCAATAGAGTTTTTCCAATGAATATATTTCTAACATTTTCTTGTCATCCTGAAATGACAAAACAATGTATCCATTAAATTTTCATATCTAGTATCTAATATCTGTGTTGGTGTCATAAAGAAATTTTACTGCTACCCTAATATAGTTGTATTATCTAGTGCTACTGTTTTATTGATATTTTTTGCAAAATCACTTGAGATATGTTAGAAAACAAGCTTTAGATAATCAAAACAGCAGCTAACCTTGAACAGAGGAAAGAGAGAAGAAGAAGAAGAGAAGAGAGATGAAGAATCAGCAGAAGAGGCCTGCAATTCTAGCTAAAAAGTGTAGAATTGCAGAGCCCTTTTATTCATAGCTTCTAATAAATCTAATACAACTTGAGAGACAAGTAACTGTCCTCCAGAAGAAAAAAATAAATAAATAAATACAGCTTTAGTAACTTTCTAGCTACTAAAATAGAAAGTTTTGAAGATAGAAACTAGCACCAAAATAAAAACTATGCTTTCCAAAAACTCCCAAAACTTATGTAGCAAGACTCCTATATTAGAAATAGAAAGTAGAGTAGCATCACAAGAAAAATACTGTTCACGTGAACAATAAAAACAACCTTTACTGTTTGCATGAACAGTAACTTGAACAGTAAACAACCCAAACTTGCGTATACTTCAACTCTCCCCCTCAAACTAGAGTATACAAATTTCCCATGCCCAGCTTGCAACAGATAGACTGAAAACTTGGTCTGAATAGAGCTTTGGTTAACAAATCAGCTAGTTGGTCAGTAGAGCTCACAAAAGGAGTCATTATAAGCTTCTTCTTGACTGCATCACACACAAAGTGATAGTCTACCTTTATATGCTTCATCCTCTCATGGAATATTGGATTATTAGCAATGTAAGTGGTTCCCTAATTATCACAAAACTTCTTCATAGGGGCAAAAACTGGAAATCGCATTTCCTCAAACAATGAACAAAGCCACATCAATTTAGCAACGGTGTGGGCCATAGCCCTATACTCAACTTCAGCACTAGATCGAGCAATGGTGGACTGGTTCTTACTCTTCCAAGTCACGAGATTTCCACTAAGAAAAGTGCAATAACCTGTAGTTGACTTGCGATCAACGACGGATCTAGCCCAATCTGCATCAGAAAAGGCAATCAAGTCCATACTCTGATTTGGTCGATAGATGAGCCCTTTTTTCGGGTGCACTTTTGAGGTACCAAAGTACTCTCATCACTGCATCCCAATGGGAAATATCTAACACATACTTCCTTTGTGACAAACTTACTCCCTTTTTACTGCAAATCACTTCAATCCCCAAGAAATACTGTAGATCACCTAAGTCTTTGGTTTGGAACGATTTTTGTAAGTGTGCCTTGACTTATGGATTGCATCAACATCACTGCCAGAAATAACAATATCATCAACATAAACTGCCATATTGATAACACAATCACCCTGTCGTCTAACAAAGATAGAGTGATTAGAATAACACTGTACAAATCCAAAAGACTCCATAGTTTTGCTCAATTTCTCAAACCAAGCCTGTGGAGACTATTTGAGTCCATAAATTGCTTTATGAAGCCTGCAAACACGAACATTGTCCTCCCCTTGAGCAACATACCCTGGAGGTTGCTCCATTTAAACTTCTTCATGAAGATCACCATATAAGAATGCATTTTTTATGTCAAGCTGAAAAAGAGGCTAATCATAATTCACAACTAAAGAGATCAAAACACGAACATAATTAACTCTAGCCACAGGAGAAAAAATTTCAAAATAATCCACACCATATGTTTGTGTATAGCCCTTAGCCACCAAGTGGGCCTTGAGCCTTTCAATCGTGCCATCAGAATGGTACTTAACAGGACCACATCTTTCCCAGGAGTTAAGTCTACTAAAGACCATGTATGACGAGACTATAAAGCATCCATTTCCACATCCATGGCAACTTTCCAGCCAGGAATTTTAAGAGCCTCGGTATGATGCGTTGGAATATGAATGGTAGACATAGAAAAAGCAAGGTAACGGAAGTTAGGGAGGGAGATGAGAGTTAGAGACAGAATTAGAAACAGGATAAACAATGTTAGAGCGTAAAGTACAAGTACGAGTACCTTTCCTCAAAGCAATTGGTAAGTCATCTGAAGGCAGAGTGGGATCTCCACTAGAAGAATCCGGTCGTGGAGAGGATGAAGAAGGAACATCCATAGGGCCAACTTTAGGCTCCACTAAAGGAGAGCCGCTAGTATCGTTAGGAGGAACTGTACTACCCACAATATGTTTTGCCAACTTATGTCTCCGTTGATATACCTATAGCGGGACACTACTAGCGGAAGGAACTAAAGAGGGAATAGGAGGATATCATCCAAAACACAGTTTTCAATAGACACAAATTGACTAGGATAATAGGATAATAAGAAGTGTCTTCAAAAAAAGTCACATCCGCACTTATAAATTGTTTGTGAAGAACCAGATCATAACAATGAAAACCTTTTTGAGTACGTGAGTACCCAAGAAAAATACACTTAACAAAATAAGGGAAAGTTTATCCAAAAGATGTGGTACATGAACAAAACATACACAACCAAAAATTTTGGAGGGAACTAAAAACGGTTCTCTATTGGGAAAAACAATCGAAAAAGGAGATTTTTCATAAAGCAAAGTCATAGGCATACGGTTAATTAAATGACTAGCAGTCAAAACCGCATCACACTAGTAACTCTACTAGTAACTCTTGGGAACATTCATCTGAATCAAAATAGCACGTACAACCTCCAAGAGGTGGTGATTTTTGTGTTCAGCCACTCCATTTTGTTGGGAGGAGAGAATGAACAACTGGTTTGATGAATCATTCCAAGAGAATCACAAAGGTTAGATATATCATGTTGAACATATTCTAAAGCATTATCAGACCTAAAAATTTTAATAGGAAGAGAAAAATTAAGTTTGAATTTCATGAATAAAACTTTTAATTGTAGTTAAGAACTCTATCCGATCCTTTAAAAGATACAACCATGTAAGACGGGAGAAATTGTCCACAAAAGTGACAAAATATCGAAAACCATGCCTATTACTAAATCTACAAGGACCCCAAATATCGGAATGAACAAGAGAAAACAAGGACTCACTATGAGGAATAAAGCGTGGAGGATAAGTGGCACGATGTTGCTTCCCTAACTCACACGCTTCACACTTAAATCAAGACACAGACTTAAAAGAAGGAAATAAAATTTTTAATCTAGGTAAAGACAGGTGGCCTAAACGACAGTGCCACTGGAGAGCATCTACACCATCATCAGAGAGAGCAACAATAGGGGCAACATAGTCCAGATAGTAGAGTCCGTTCCTTTCACACCCTCCACCAATCGTCTTCCTTGTGTGAAGGTCCTAGAAAACACAAGAAGTGGGAGTAAAAGTCACAGAGCAGTTTAGTGCTTCAGTTAACTTCTTCTCCGGCAACGGCTCCGACAAAAACTTACCGGAGAAACAAGAAAAAGAAAGAAAGAAAAAAAAATCAAAGATCTCCTGGCTTTGCTACTCTGACGCCTGTGTCCTCTGCAAACCCTGCTCCTCAGGGGAACGACGTTGCCCTATCTGACATTGTTCTGCCCTCAGCTCCCTCAACTCCCATCGAAGGCTCTGTAGACATTGCCTCGGCCTCCAGATTTGAGCGAGATCCGGCTCTCCTCATCCCTACCAATCACGATAGACTTGGAGTTGCACCTTTTCGAGCTTTGCCTCCGCCTACTGCCATAAAGATTGTTCAGACTTTACCGCCTCAGTCCACCGTCTGCTCTATGGCAGTGCAGGCTGTTCGCACCCTAAACTCGGCTATGGTTGCGTGCCCTTCTTCCTTATCCCCTTTATCTCTCATTTGCTTGGATGTGTGGGTGGGCCCCGCTGAACCTGTTGACCTAACCACATCCTTTTCCCCCTCTCAACCTAAAGGCCACTTTGCCTCGACCCTTAATGGGCCTCCTCTCTTAGGCCCATCAAACCCTTTGCACCCCTCAGCCACTTTAAATCCCTTTAACCCTCCTATCAATCGTGGCCCATCCCACAGTCAGCCTCCCAAACCCAGCATAATAACCAACTCTATCAAAGCTTTAAACCCAGCCCACGACCCCCCACCGTGGCCCAACAAAAGCATTTCCACTGTCCCTCGGTGTCCTCTAAACCAAACTCCCCCTGCCTTCGCCATCAACTACTATGAGCCCTCCCCTTCTGCATCTCTTGGTTACCCCCTTTATCCTAAGTCTCCTAATTCGGACTCCACTATTGACCCAAACCATTTTGAAACGCCATCCCCCCTACATTCCCCATTGAGTGAGACTCCCTCTCTCTATCCCCCTGCTTGGTCCACTATCCCCCAAATCTCGCTTTTCTTGACGCCCATTCTCCATCTTGCAAAACCGATGGCTTCTCCCCTCTAGAATAGTTGCCATGTCCGATTTTCTCATTTGGAATGTTCGAGGGTTAAATGCCCTCCATAAGCAAGCTAATGTGAAATCTTCTATTCGTGAGTCTAAAGCCTCTTTTTGTGCCCTCCTTGAAACCCATATCCATATGGATAGTGCCCCTCGGATTGCCAAGTCCATAGCCCCCTCGTGGTCCTTCCTCTCCAATTCTAACCATGCTGCCCTCAAAGGCCGCATCTGGATCCTTTGGGATCCATCTAAATTTTAAATCTCCCTTCTCTCCTCATCTTCCCAATTCATGCACCTCCAGTTTATCACTCCCTTGGCTTCCTCCCTTCTCCTTCTCACCATCGTTTATGGCTTTAACCAGCCATCTGACCGATCCCCTCTCTGGGCAGATCTCCGTTCTTTGGCTCCCTCCTCGGATGGTCTGCCTTGGGGCATTGGGGGTGATTTTAATATTGTCCGTTTCTCACATAAGAGAGTGGGTGGAAACCTTCCGGACCCTGTGGCAGTGGATGACTTCAATTCTTGCCTCGAGGATACGGGACTCTTGGATCTTTGTTGGTCTGGCCATGACCTCACTTGGCTTGCCAATGAGGCCTGGCTCACTTCCTTCCCTGCCTCCCATGCCTTCTTCTCTCCTCCCAGCCTCTCTGACCACTCCCCCTGCATCCTCCATGTTGGGTTTGGGTGTCTTGTATTCTGTGGGTCTATGTAATTATGGTTTTGGTTGTATTTGTAATTGAAACAGGGTTTGGGTCAATTACTAATACTAGGGTAAAATTGTAATTACATTGAGATTAGGGTTTTAGGTTTCCCTATAAATAGTCTCTGTGGGATAACCTATAGGCATCAATCTCTGTAGGAGATTAGGGAATCAGGGATTGGGAAACCCATCATGAGGATAATGATTGGGGGCAAACAAAGGGTAGCACTTTGTGGGTGTGAGAGTGGTGTGAGGTTTTTCTGAAATAGTGGAACTCCTTTTCTCTCTGGTGGACGTAGGCATGGTTTTGCCGAACCATGTTAAATCCCTCTTGTGTGTTTTGCTTGTGTTCTTCTCTGTTCGTAGTTGTGCATTCCATTATCCCTAACAAGTGGTATCAGAGCGAGCTTCGTTGGATCGTCGCCGGAGGTGTACGAAGATCCAGAAAGGAGATGATAGGTGCCAGGAAAACGGAGAAGGTTTCGACAGATTGATCGAAGGTACTATTATGGATCTAGAATCGTGAAGTTTTTTTTATCTTTTTTTTTTCTTGTAGTTTGATCGGATTAAATCTGGTTAACATACATATATATGTAGCGGTCCGACTTTGGGTCTCGGTGTTTGTTTGGTGGTTGTTGTGGCTAAAATATCCACTTCTGGTTTGTACCGGTCTAATTAGGCTTAACCGGATTCGATTGATGAGATCAAAGAACTTATGGGTTCACTCGAGATTATAAAGAAAAGATGATCAACACCATTCAAGAAGGAGCGATGATCCGACGGTCATAATTGAAAGTATTACTAGCGGGAAAATCCATATAAAAGGGGAAGGAGAATTCGAGAAGAGTAAGTCTCTCAGATCATGAACACTGGATTCTTTCCTAGTTTTACTCCATTGAAACACCTCAGAAGCTCCTTCGAGCTCTGAAGAATTATCTTCATAAACCTAACTAGATCGTCGGAGACGCGACGCCGATCAAAACGATCGGCTCCGTTTCTAACCAGTGTGTTTCATTTTTCCAATGAACGAGAGATTGACAGAGGAATCAAACCAGCCAGATCAATCTAGATCTGAGGAGTTCGGTGCGAAGGTGGCGGCGGTTCAAGGCTATCGGCAAAATTAGCACCAACATTTTGGCGCCGTCTGTGGGAACAACTGTAACTTGAACAAGTTTGAAGCAGAGGTTATGGCTCAATCACCTGAGCGAGAGGAGGTATTACCGACTGAAATGGTAAAAACAAGCCAGAGGGAACCAAGGAGAGTAAATCCAAAAAGGAGAACAAGAGAAACGGTTCCAGTACCACAAATTCCGACGATGTAGACTCGGCAGAGACAAAGAATGACTAAAGATCGTTCACCTCATCCTACTGAGATGTTCGAAAGACAGGAGAAACAACTTGTAGGATGCGTTGGCGGCATCTCATCTGGAACTGGATCCGAATCAAATTACTGAGCGATTCGAAAGTATGCAACATCAAATCCTAGAAACTCAAAATTTGATGAGGACGTTCATAAAGCAAATTGGAATTCATCCAGAAGGAAGAGTTCCAGTCTCACCAGCTAGAAGATCTCGAACTCTTTCTCGAGCTGAAACGATCTCTGTTCCGAATCCTCAGATTCAAAGGTCAAGAGAAGGCCAAAGAAGATCAATTCTCAAAGAAGGATTAGGAGAAAGTGCAGATCCGAATTATATTCCTCTGGAATCTGAAGACCAAGGATCATCCAAGGACGATCGATTAAGTCAAATTCAAAGTAAAAAGAGTAGAAGCCTTGGAGATCGGGGAGATAAAAGAGAAATAAGGAAGTCAGAAGGTAGCAGATCTGAGGTTCATGGATCGGAAATCAATAAAAGATTTCGTATCCTGGACGATCAAATTCAGCGATTGACGAACAAGGATAATGGAGAAAAAGTGGAAGAAGTGATAAATCAAAATCCATTTTCTAAAGATATTATGTCAGCGCCATTGCCGCGCAATTTTAAACTTCCGGTATTCACGATGTATGATGGAAGCACAGATCCGATGGAGCATCTGGCTCAGTTCAATTCTGTTATGATGCTGGCAGGTAATTCTGATGTATTAAAGTGTCGATCCTTTCCATTTTCATTGAAAGGTTCTGCAACAACTTGGTTCTTCAGTTTATTACCAGATTCTATTAGAGATTTTAGAGATCTGACAAAAATATTCTTGTCGAGATTCCAAAGTAGTATGAAGAGTAGTAAAACTGTTGATAATTTGGCTGCAACTCGCCAAAAATCAGGTGAGTCAGTTCGAAGTTATATGAAAAGATTCAATCAAGAATCAATTCAGATTAAGAACTTGAATGAAGCAGTAGCATATGATGCTATGTTCAAGAGGTCTGACGGACGATCATTTGTTAGAATTCCTGATCATGAACAAACCGGCAAATATTGCAGAGTTGACAACTCGCTGTAATCAATATGCTAATATGAAGGACATCCTTCAGGCGAGGAAAAAGACTGATGGCGATGGAGGCAAAAGGAAAGAGGATGGAGTCATGAGATCTAATCAGAGGGATAGAAAAAATAACAGAAATTTTCCAAGAAATGGTCCTGATCGTCAATTCAGAAGGGATATTCCGAGGCCATTCCAAGAAAATTATACTCCTCTCAATACTAAAAGGTTGGAAATTCTGATGCGAATTCAACATCAAGGAATTGTAAAGTGGCTATTACCAATGATAGCAAAGGCAGATGAGAGGAATCCGAACAGATTTTGCAGATATCACAGGGATCATGGTCATGATACTGATGATTGCAGAATTTTGAAAAATGAGATTGAACGATTAATCAGTCAGGGGAGACTGGATCATTATGTTCAAAGGAGAAATGGAGGTAATCGGAGAAATGTTGCTGATCAGCCGAGAAGATGGAATAACCAGCCACTAGCAAGGGAAGATCAGCCGAAGGGAGATTTTCAATTTAACTCTCCAGATGAAAATGCTAAGCATCAGGAAAACCAGCAAGTTCAATAGAAGCAGTCTCCTGTCATGACCATCTTGGGAAGTTTAGATTTGAATTCAATTTCAAAGTCTAAGGCACATGCCAGGTATGTAAATGTTGTCGAATCTCATGTTATTCCTAAAAGAATCAAAAAGATGAAAGAGATAGTCTTCACAGAGGAGGAGATGGATGGAATTCAGGAACCACATGATGATGCCATTGTGGTAGTCATTGAGGTGGCAAACAGGGATATTCACAGGGTTCTAGTTGATACGGGGTCTTCCGTAGACATCATGTCTTATGAAGCCTTTCAACGGTTAAAGTTGGATACGGTCAAGGTAAAACCTTGTGGGACAAGGTTATTTGGATTTTCTGGAGAATCTACTTCAGGTAGAAAGAACTGTGGAGTTAACAATCACATTGGGAACACATCCACAAACAGTAACTACGGTTACTAAATTCTTGTTGATAAAGAGTTTGTCAGCCTACAATATAATTTTGGGAAGACCAACATTGAATGCTATTGGAGCTGTAGTTTCGACGAGACATTTGAAAGTTAAATTCCCAACTGAAGGAGGTATTGGAGAATGCAAGTCTGATCAAAGAATTTTAAGGCAAAGCTATACAACTTTTTTGAAAGATTCAAAGGCACAAGGTAAAGCTCTTGCTCTTACTGTGGAGGTTATGGATAACAGGGATGAAGAAAAAATTTAAAGAGGTGAACCAGTAGAAAGGCTGGAAAAAATTTGTTTTGGCCTTGAAAATCCAGACAAAGGAACCATGATTGGGGCTGATCAAAGCAATCAAGACAAAGACCAGTTAAAAGAATTTCTTCAGCAAAATGCAGATGTCTTCGCTTGGTCACCACAGGATATGCCAGGTTTAAGCAAGGAGGTGGCAGAACATTGTCTCTGGATAGATAAATCTATCAAACCAGTGAAACAAAGGCGAAGGAATTTCTCATCAGAAAAGCATGATGCGATTAAGATTGAAGTGGAAAAGCTTAGAGAATCTAAGTTTATTGAGCAAATTGAATGTCCTAAATGGCTTGCGAACGTGGTAATGGTGAAGAAGCATAATGGCAAATGGCGAATGTGCGTAGATTATACTGATTTGAACAAGGCATGTCCTAAGGATTGTTATCCTTTGCCACGAATTGATCAGTTGATCGATGCTATGTCAGGTCAGCAAATGTTAAGCTTTATGGATGCTTATTCTAGTTATAATCAAATTCTTATGAAAAAGGAGGACCAACCCCACACAGCATTCATGACAAATCGGGAAAGCTATTGTTATAAGGTTATGCCTTTCGGATTAAAAAATGCTGGTGCAACGTATCAAAGGGCAATGAATAAGTTGTTTGTTGATTAGATTGGAAGAAATATGGAAGTTTATGTAGATGATATTCTCGTAAAAGTCAATTTAGATCTGATCATCTCACTGATCTAAGGGAGTGCTTTGATGTACTGAGAAGGAATGGAATGAGACTCAATCCTGAAAAGTGTGCGTTTGGAGTTTCGTCTGGTAAATTCCTTGGTTATATAGTTACACAGAGGGGTATTGAGGCAAATCCAGAGAAAATCAGGGCCATTTTGAATATGACAGCACCCAACAGTATGAAGGAAATCCAAAGTTTAACAAGAAGAGTTGCGGCATTAAGCAGATTTATATCAAAATCAGGAGATAAATGCGCACCATTCTTCAAGGCGTTGAAAAATCTAAATGCACTTAACGAATTCAAATGGTCAGAGGACTGTTAGAATTCATTTGAAGAATTAAAAAGGAGGCTGACCAGTTCACCAGTTCTATCTCGACGACCAAAGCCAGGAGAGATCTTGCAGATATATTTACTTTCTTCGAAGGCAGCAGTAAGCGCATTATTAATTCGAGAAGAAGGTATTGTCCAAAATCCTATCTACTTTGTAAGTCATACATTGTTAGATGCAGAATCTAGATATCCAAAATTTGAAAAACAGGCTTTAGCTTTGATAATAGCGGCTAGGAAGCTTAAACCTTATTTTCAGGCTCATCCAATTATTGTTCTTACTAACTGGCCTTTAAAGAAAATATTGCATAAGCTTGATCTGGCGGGGAGAATGGTATCATAGGCAGTAGAGTTAACAGAACATGATATAGATTATAAACCTAGAACTGCGATAAAGGCACAGGTGTTGGCTGATTTTATTGCTGAAAGTATTTCACTACCAGAGGAAGAAAAAGATTTCAATGAGATGTCTTCTGGGTGGACTCTGCATGTGGATGGATCAAGTCATTCTCAAGGATCAAGAGCAGGGGTGATTTTACAAAGTCCGTTTGGATTTGTAATTCAGAATGCACTTCGATTTAATTTTCACGCTTCAAACAATGAGGCAGAATATGAAGCTCTTATTGCAGGCTTGCGGCTGGCCAGATCCCTCTGTGTACAAAACATTGAAGTAAGAAGTGATTCCGAGCTGGTGGTCAGCCAAGTTACAGGAGTATATGATGCGAAGGATGATCGGATAATCAATTATCTTAAGAAGGTGTGGGAGTGTAAAGAGTGGTTTTCACAATTCTCGATCATGAGAATATCCCGAAATCAAAACAATGAAGCAGATTCTCTGGCGAAATTAGCATCTGCAAAATCTACTTCTTTACCGCAGGCTGTATATTTTGAGGAGCTGGATATCCCAGCATATTCAAAGCCAGAGATAATGGAAATTGATGCAGAAATATCTTGGATGGATCTTATTATACAGTATCTTAAAGATGGTATTCTTCCTGAGGATAGAGAAAAGGCCAAAACTGTGAAAAAGAAGAGCTGTTAAGTTTATTCTAAAGAATGAACTGTTATATAAAAGAACAGTTTCTGGGCCACTTTTGAAATGTTTGGGACCATCTGATGCACAATATGCTTTGGCAGAGGTCCATGAAGGAATCTGTGGAAGTCATCTAGGTGGGAAAGCTTTGGCTTATAAAGTTCTAAGACAAGGATTTTATTGGTCACGCATGCAATCTGAGGCAATTGAGTATGTAAGGAGATGTCATCAATGTCAAATTCATGCACCAATTCAGAACCAGCCAGCAGAACAACTGACATCAATACTCAATCCCCTTCCATTTGCTATGTGGGGAATGGATTTACTAGGTCCATTTCCTGTTACAACCAGAGGAAAAAAATTCGTGGTAGTTGCAATTGATTATTTCACGAAATGGGTGGAAGCAGAAGTCTTAGCCACGACCACCACAAATCAAATTGAGAAGTTCTTTAGAAACCATGTTATATTCAGATATGGTCTGCCGAAGATTTTACTGATAGATCATGGAACTCAATTTGACAATGAAAGATTCAAAGAATTCTGTGCAGATTATCATATTGAATGCAAGAACTCATCTGTGGCATATCCTCAATGCAATGGTCAAATCAAGGTAACCAACAGAACACTTCTGCAAGGAATAAAGAGGAGGCTGGATGAGGCAAATAGCCTATGGATCGATGAATTACCTCATGTACTGTGGGCGTATAGGACTACAGTCAGGACACCAACGGGAGAAACGCCTTTTAGACTAGCATATGGGTCTGAGGCATTGGCTCCAATGGAGGTTATGGTGGGATCAGAAAGATTTGATCCGATGACTAATGAAGAAGGGTTGAGGGCAAATCTTGAATTTTTAGATGAAGTCAGAAAGAGAGCTTTATACCGCAATATAGAATACCAAAGGAGAACAACAGCGTACTACAACGCTTGTGTCAAACCTAAATCTTTTAGAGTGGGAGATTTGGTCTTGAGAAAGAAATCAGCATCAGATCCAAGGAACTGTGGAAAGCTTTCTGCAAACTGGGAAGGACCATATGTGGTGACAAAAACTGTAAACAGAAATACATATTGGCTAAAGGATGCTTATGGGAGCTGTTTGAAACGACCGTGGAATGTAATTCATCTCAAGAAATATTATCAATAGAAAGGAAACAGGATTTTCTGGTATTCTTGAAGAAATCATCTTATTAATCGTTGTCATCAAAGGATTCTTCTTCATTTAGTTCAAAAGATATTTTTGGCGAACCAGTCTTCTGATCATGCCTTTCAACGCTGATCCAAGGTCATTCCTTCCGAGGGTGATCCCGACTTTCCAAAGTCAGGCTCAAGTAGCCAGCCTTTCGAGGTCTGATCATGCCTTTCAACGCTGATCCAGGGTCATTCCTTCCGAGGGTGATCCCGACTTTCCGAAGTCAGGCTCAAGTAGCCAGCCTTCCGAGGCTTGATTATGCTAAGCTGATCACGGATCATGCCTTCCGAGGATGATCCTGACTTTTCGTAAGTCAGGCTCAAGTAGCCAGACCTTCCGAGGCCCGGTCATGCTTTCCGAAGCCGATCACGGATCATTCCTTCCGAGGGTGGTCCCGACTTTTCGTAAGTCAGGCTCAAGTAGCCAGCCTTCCGAGGCCTGGTCATGCTTTCCGAAGCTGATCACGGCTCATTCCTTCTGAGGGTGGTCCCAACTTTACGTAAGTCAGGCTCAAGTAGCCAGGTCATGCTAGCTTAATCATGGATCATTCCTTCCGAGGATGGTTCCGACTTTCCGAAAGTCGGCTCAAGTAGCCAACTTTCCAAGGCAGCCTTTTGATTGAAAGCAAAGGAGCAAATCAACAAAATTACTCACAAAGCAGATTATGTGGAGGACATTAATCAAAAGCGCAAAGATTTTCTACACGCCATTATCTAAGAATATCTGACCAGTTATAAAAGCTTCATTAGTTATATTCTCCTCAGGAATATTTCGTTAGAAGCTAATTAAGGGTGCAGATTTGGTCAGAAGGGTATATCTAATTAGATATACAATGGCCTGAGGATGATGGTCAATATTATAAAGAATCTCTTCAAAGTATTATTCTGTCAAAGCCAAAAGGGGCAAAAGAGAAAAGAAGAAAATTCTATTGATATAAAAGATGGACAAAGTCGAAAATCTCATACACTAAAGAGATTAGCAAAAAAAAAAAGAAAAAAAAGGGTAAATTGGAAAGCAAAGGAAATATTTTCCTAAATTTTTAAATTTGCAAATGGGTCAACATATGCAGCATCATCAGCAACATCATCAGCGACAACTTCTTCATCTTGAAAAGGTGAGTCATCATCATCACCTAGATCACTGGCAGAATGATTATGGCCAAAACTGGAAGACTCATTGTTATCATTATCAATATCATCTTCTGACGAACTATCAGAGTTCAGGTGTTTCAAATTCCTAAGATCAAAAAATGTTCTAGATGGGAGAAATTCTGAAGGTAGTAATTTGAAATCTATGTTGGCGGTGAATCTTAAGGATTTCCGAGAAGATTTGGTCAGAACAGTCCTTCACCATGCTTTTGCAAAATCCGAGGAAAGCTGGGTTATCTCCAACTTCCTTCATAGAAGAGGTAATTGAACTGAGGACAATCTGATTCTCATTCTATATTCTTTTCTTTTCTGCCTCGAATTGTCTTCTTTCTATCTCCATATCTTCATGCATTAAGGCTTTATATCTCAGAGTCTCATCTAAAAGAGCATGTAGACTCTCTTTTTCCTTTGAAATCAAACCTAGGGAAACCTTAAGATTATCTCTTTCTGCTGCGACCTCGCAGAGTCTCAATCCCAAACTATCATTTTGATTTTCTAAAGTAGACTTTTCCTATAAAATCGAGTTAAAAGCTTTAACATGGTACTCCTGAGCCAACTCCAAATTTGTGTTCAATTTTTCAATCTTTCGAACTTTTCCAAAAGTTCATTCTTCTCTTTTTCAACATCTCTTGACCAGGCAAAGGCTCTGGTTAACTTTTCCTTGAGATTCTCTCTCTCAGCAGTGGTAATCTTGGCCCTTTCAAGGGCATTATTCTTTAACATCTCGAGCTGAAGAAGCTCATCCTTATGTTTCAAAACAACATCTCTTAACATGGAAACCTCTTCCTGCAAATCAGCACAATGATCAAAGCAGAGTTCATAGTCAGTTTGCAAATCCATCTAGATCATTGATCAAATCTATTTCTCTGAATTCAGCAGCTGTCAATTTTCTCTCTGAAGAGTTCAAATTTCTTCGAAGTTCTTGTACCTCATTAACCAACTCAAAATTCCTCTTAATCAAGTTGTCATTTTCCTGAGATAGAGTTTTTTCCCCCTCCAATACTTCAGAAAATGCATTAAAAGCAGCTCCAAAACATCTGTAGATTAATCAATATAAACCAAACAAAATAAATATATAAAATTAATAATAAATCAGTTTTAATGAAGAAAAAAAATATGTTTCTTACCCCCATCCGTGAGAGTAAAGGTCAGGGTCAGACATTCGAGCTGTTTCTCTCTTGTCACGGGGAATTTTGCCTTTGGTTCCCCATTCTCTGGCAACCTCCCAGTTATGGCTGGTTGTATGATTCTCTTTCAAAAGCCATCCAGGGTTAAAAGGGTTTCCTGAGTCGGCAACACTTAGGGTGTCATCTGGTGGACCAGGAATTGGTTGGAGATCAGCAGCTTCAATCACATTCTGAAGATCTACATTTATGGCAGCATCATTTGAATCAGCCTGCATAACAATATTTTCAGCCACAATATTCTCTTGATCTCCAAGACCAACTGGGGGATCAACTGCCATATGGGCTTCATAAAGAGCAACATTATTTTCTGGAGGGATAACTTCAGGGATTTCTTCAAGAGGAGAAGCATTCTGGTTATTTTCTTCAAGAACAGGGGGTAGTATATTGATGTCTGGAATGACATCATCCAACACAGGGTCTGATAAAGGCAAAACAAAAGTAGAAGGAACATTCACAGAAACATTTTCTTCGGCAACAATTTCCAAGGGAGGATTGGACATATCAACATTCACATCACATAATTGATCAGCAATTTCCTCAATAATATCACCTGTAGCATGAATTAGTATATCTTCAGCTTTTCTTCAGATGATCAAGAGGATAGTCAAAAATTTCCTTACCTTGACCTTCATCCTCGACCATCTTTTCTGGGAAGATTGAAGTATCATGGGATAACTCAGCTGATATGTTTGGCAGTGTGTGTTCTCTGTTTTCTTCAGCATTAGTTTCAATGACAGCAGGGATTTCTTCGAGAGGATTGTTTTCCTTATTGGGGGCTTCAATAGGAACAGAATTGGATTCTTTTCTAACCCCTGACTAGAAGCTGGACCTGTAGACCGAAGTTTACATCTCAGGGTGTTGGAAGTTCTGGAGGTCCTCATCTTGGGACCAGGAGTTTTACTGGCAACAGTCTTCACAATTTGAACATCAAGGTTTTCTCTGACGGAACCTTCTGGCGTCTGGTCAACTTTCTTCTGACCAGGGGAAGTTTCCTTCTCAGTAGACTTTCTTTTTGAGGAACGGAGGGTAGTGTGCTTTCTTTTTTTGGTGGGCTTGACAACCTTGGGATCAGATTTTTCTTCTTCTAAGGCAACTCTTCGAAGATCAACGACACTAGGAATTGGACGAGCAATAGTTTTTGTATATGCATAAAATGAAGACGAGGTTTAAAGGAAAAGTAATGGTAAAGGGAGGAAAGGTATATCATTGTTGTTATCCTTACCTGGGAAGAGACCGTGATTGATTAGGCCTGCATCCGTTTTTAGGTCAGCCGCGTCAATTGGAGTTCCAGTAGGAATCAAACCCCAAGTTTCTCGGTCATATTCATTGAGTTCTGGACGCACTTTCAAAGGGGACAGGGAGTTCAAAGAATGTAAACACCATCGGGAGTGGAAATTTGGATTTGGAATGGCGCAGAAAAAATACTTTTCTCGCCACTATTTGTTATCATGGGGAATAGAAGAGTCAATGAAAATCTGGGACTCTTTACCCAGTTCATTTGAAATACAGGTTCTTCTAGCAAAGTGAAGGTATCCGCGTTCGTGGGATACTTTCAGAGTGTAGTAGTTCCTGAAAAGATCGACAGAGGGGGTGCGTTTCATTCTGAGAATGAAGACAAAAAAGCAATAAATCAATCTCCAACTGTTTGGAGTGAGTTGAGAGGGACAAACATAATAATAATCCAACAAAGATTGGACTATTGGGATCAAAGGAATTCTGAAACCTGAATCGGGATGGTCAAGATAAATGGTGATGACTCTTGGATCAACTGTATAAGGACGGTCAGAAGGTTCGGGAACCCATATTCTGGCGTCAAAAGGGAAATGGTAACTTTCCAAATAAGAAGCCAGGTGAGATTTCTTTACCTTGGTTGGATACCACTCAGGACCTGCATACTTCGGGTCCATTTTCTCTTTGGACATGTCTACAGGCGTATAAGTGACGATAGCTTCGTCATGAGCGTATGGAGAGGGTTTCCAGTCTAAAGGGTTCTGATGGGAAGAAGAAGCACCAGACATATCTTTCATTCGTTCGATACTTGGAGGAATAATGGATTGTGTGGAGGTACTAGGTGCTGAAGGGTTGGAAGCAGGATCCATGGTGGAAGCAGGAAAGGAAGAAGAAGAAAAAAACTCGAAGGATAAAATTTGAAGAGAAGTGACAGGGAAAAATGGCGGATAAGTGTATTTGATATTCTCGAAAGAGGAGGACAGAGTACGGAGGAGAGCAGGTGACAGTTGACAGATAAATATATAAAGAATGAAGAGAGGTGAAAGGAGATTTCTTGAAAAATGGGGGGAAATACACGATGTTCCAAGATCAATGGTCATTACTTTTCATAACCAATGCGTGGAATCAATCGGTGAATTTAGGGAAATTGCGGTTGAGAATACGAGGATGATATATGAAAAGTAAGGGAGAACATGATGACTGTACGTGGGGAAGAGACAAAATTTATGATCAAGCGGCGATAACGTTAAGGAAGATGAAAAGTTATATTTAAGAAATTGTGAAAAGTCTGACAAGAAAGAGATTTCAGCTGGTTTACAAGATGATTTGGGGGCTGAGTACAAAGATGTAATAATCACGCAAGATGGTTCTACAATTACAAAAGTTATGATTTTATATGGGGGAGAGCCACAAATCAACTTTCAAGTTAATGAAGATATGATGACTTGGCATCATAGTTCTTTGAAAATCAAAAAGTACCTTGGAAAAAGACGTAAGAGCTGAACAGGGTATGCTGGATGATTTTTTCAACCTACTGATCAAAGTCTCATATAAGTTCAACCTGATCAGCAGGCTTGGGGGTTTGTGTTGTGGCTAAAATATCCACTTCCGATTTGTACCGGTCTAATCAGGCTTAACCGGATTCGATTGATGAGATCAAAGAACTTATGGGTTCACTCGAGATTATAAAGAAAAGATGATCAACACCATTCAAGAAGGAGCGATGATCCGACGGTCATGATTGAAAGTATTACTAGCGGGAAAATCCATATAAAAGGGGAAGGAGAATTCGAGAAGAGTAAGTCTCTCAGATCATGAACACTGGATTCTTTCCTAGTTTTACTCCATTGAAACACCTCAGAAGCTCCTTCGAGCTCTGAAGAATTATCTTCATAAACCTAACTAGTCGTCGGAGACGCGACGCCAATCAAGACGATCGGCTCCGTTTCTAACCAGTGTGTTTCATTTTTCCAGTGAACGAGAGATTGACAGAGGAATCAAACCAGCCAGATCAATCTAGATCTGAGGAGTTCAGTGCGAAGGTGGCGGTTCAAGGCTATCGGCAAAATTAGCACCAACAGTGGTGTTTTAAGATTTTTTTGTCACCACATCATTGCATTGTTTTGAAGTAAAAAAAAATTGAAAAAAAGTGAGAAGTGGAATGTGGAAGAACCTTAGAGAAAAGAAGAAAAAAAATTAAGAGAAAGATTCGGTGGGAAAAAGACGAAGAAAAGAACAGGGATTTTTTCTTTTTTCTTTTTTTTGTTTTATCGGATCGTATCGTATAGATTGTTTCCACAGGTTTTTGTGTGAAGGTTTTTTGTACGGAGTTAAGTGTTCCTAGGGTTTTTGGGCGTTCTGGACTTAGTGGAAGTGACGGATTGAGGAGATTTCACTCCGTTGATATTGATTTTGTGAGTTCATATGGAGATCAATGGTGAGGTTCTTTCAGTTGATTGATGGGTACGAAAGCCACAGATCTAGTAAATTGTACAGGCTTGCAGGGAGTGTTGAAACAGGTGTAGCTTCAGTTGACGCTTTGGCAAGGGGTATAGGTAAACAGAATTTGCAGGTTGTTCAGGCGCAAAACAAGGGCAAATATGGAAAGAAGCGAATGAAATTTGCTTTGGATTTGGTGAGTGGTAGTGATCTCTCAGAGCCGGCTGTGACAAAAGAGATGGGGCCACGTCACGTTGTATAGCTGTGATGAGTTGTATGGGACACCCAAGGTGGGGGTGTGCGCCATGCTGGTTTAGTGATGGCGGTAACAAAAGCATTCCTGGAGGGGATGTGGATCATGCATGTATAGCAGCGATGAGCTGTAGGAGACACCCCAGGTGGGGGGGGTGCGCCATGCTGGTTTAGTGATGGCGGTAACAAAAGCACCTCTGGAGGGGATGTGGGTCATGCGGTAAGGTGTGGTGGATACACAGAGATGGGTGATTGCAGAGAGACATCATCAACGGTTTTCTTCAAGGTGGTTTGCAGAATTCAAGCCAAGGTGGAGATTGTTGGGTTTGGGTGTCTTGTATTTTGTGGGTCTATGTAATTATGGTTTTGGTTGTATTTATAATTGAAACAGGGTTTGGGTCAATTACTAATGCTGGGGTAAAATTGTAATTACATTGAGATTAGAGTTTTAGGTTTCCCTATAAATAGTCTATGTGGGATAACCTATAGGCATCAATCTCTGTAGGAGATTGGGGAATCAATCCCTGTAGGGGATTGGGAAACCCATCCTGAGGATAAGGATTGGGGGCAAGCAAAGGGCAGCACTTTGTGGGTGATAAAGTGGTGTGAGGTTTTTCTGAAATAGTGGAACTCCTTTTCTCTCTGGTGGACGTAGGCATGGTTTTGCCGGACCACGTTAAATCCCTCTTGTGTGTTTTGCTTATGTTCTTCTCTGTTCGTAGTTGTGCATTCCATTATCCCCAACACTCCATGTCTTTGACCTCCCTTCCACCGGCCCCAAGCCCTTCAAATTCTTTGACATGTGGGCCTCTAGCCCTTCCTTCCTCCCCACAGTCATTGAAGCTTGGAATCTGCCGACCCACTGTAATTCTCTCCCCTCGATTGCTCTAGCCCGCAAGCTCGAAAACACCAAGTCCGCCCTTTGATCCTGGAACTCTTCTTCGTTTGGAAATATCTCCTCTCAAGTCTCTTCCTGCCACTCTAGTCTCTCTAGAATCCAGCTCCTTCACGGGGATCCTTTGAATCCCTCCCTTGCCGAGGAAGAGCGTACTCTCTCCTAAGCTCTCTCCTCCCTCTCCTCCCTTTCCTCCCAGGAGGAAAGCTTTCTTAGGCAAAAAGCGAGAATCAAATGGCTCGATCTTGGGGACGCAAACACTGCCTATTTCCGCCGCTCCCTCAAAGGTCATTTGAACTTCAACTCCATTCCTGGCCTCCTGTCTAGGAATGGCTCTTGGATCACTGATCTCCCTAGTATCATGAATGAAGTGGTCTCTTTCTTTTTACTCTTCTCTCGCCTTCTACCCTTCCCTCCCGGCCCTCTCTCCCTCCCTCTCTTCTTAACAAGTTTGTTTCGCCCTCTGACCTAGAATCCCTCCGATCTATCCCCTCCCCTGATGAGATCCTTTTTGCCATCCGCTCCCACAAAGCTAATCGGGCCCCATGCCCTAATGGTTTTAGTATGTGTTTTTTTCTGTCTTCCTGGGACTTCATTGTGGATGATCTCATCCATGCCATTTGAGTTTCTTTCTTAATCCTTCCCAGCTCGCCTCCATCAACCAAACTTTCCTGTGTCTCATCCCTAAGAAGCTCAATGCCTCTTCTCTTTCAGATTTCCGCCCCATCTCCCTCTGTAATGTCATCTACAAATTCATTACCAAAATCCTTGCTAATCGAATCAAGAAGGTTATTCCCTCTCTTGTGAGCCCTAACTAGTCTACTTTCATCTCGGGTCAGAGCATCTCGGACAACATTCTCCTTTGCGCGGAAATAGTTCGAGGCTTTGATAGATCTTCCCACTCCCCGGTCGCTCTCCTGAAGGTGGACCTTCACAAGGCCTTCGTATCTATTCGCCGGGATTTCATTAGCGAGGTCCTCTTTTCTATAGGATTCCCTCCGGCCTTTGTCCTTGGATTAAGATTTGTATTTCCACCCCTTGCTTCTCCATCATCACTAACGGTTCCCCTGCTGGCTTCTTCCCCTCTAGGGTGGGAATCCGCCAGGGCTGCCCTCTCTCTCCCTACCTGTTTACCCTAGCCCTTGGGGTTCTCTCCCGGATCCTCCAGTCTAATACGGATCAACTCCTCATATCTCCCATTCCCAAGTGCAGATCCTCAAACCTCACCCATCTTGCCTTTGCAGATGATTTCATGATCTTCTCCAAAGTTGACCATCAATCCATTTCCACCATCCTTTCCTCCCTTTCTTTGTTTGAATCCCTTTCCGGTCTCAGCATCAACCTCAACAAATCCACTCTCTTTCTCTCTGGTGTCTCCGATGCTGCCCGGGCTTCTCTCCTGTAGCTCTCGGGGTTTAGTCCTGGCTCCTTCCCTGTGACCTACCTTGGCCTTCCTCTTATCCCCAGTAGGCTCACCCGTCATCATTGCTCTCCTATGCTTGACCATATTAGGAAAAAGCTTCAGCTTTAGAAAGGCAAGCTTCTTTCTTTTGTTGGGAGAGTGGTGCTCATTCAATCTGTCCTCCAATCTTCTTACCTTTATTGGAGTGGCATCTTCTCTATCCCTAAATCCATTTTCCAATCCATGGAGTCCCTCTTCGCTGCCTTCCTCTGGAAAGGCCAAGAGGTTTCCAGATTCCTTCATCCCATCTCTTGGGAAGCTGTCTGTCACCCCAAAGCTGGGGTGGCCTTGGTATCCGGCGTATCCTTGATGTTAACATGGCCTGCCTCCTTAAACTCATTTAGAAGATTGCTTCCAAGCATGACTCCATCTGGGTCTATTCTTACTTACTTAGACAGGATTCCTTTTGGACTACTTCCTGCCCCTCTAACCCTTCCTGGATCTGGAGGAAAATCCTTCTCCTTAGGCCCCGTGCTCTCTCTGCCATCTCAACCCAAGTCTCAAATGGTTCATCCACCCTCTTCTGGCTTAACCCTTGGCATCCGTTGGGCATTCTCTTCAACCTTCTTGGTCCCCATGCAGTCTGTGAGACCCGCATCCCTAAGACTACCACCCTGGACACCTTAATTTCCCTTGGGGATTGGGCCCCTCTCCCCCACCCTAGTCTCACTCATATATGGAATGCTGTCCCCCCTATCCTTAGTCTATCCCGCGATACCACCATTTGGTCCCCATCTCCTTCCAACTCATTTACTACCTCATCCACTTGGAATCTTCTCTGCTCCCCCAATCCCCCTGTCCCCTGGTCCCATTTGGTTTTGTTCAAAGGACACATTCCCCGTCATTCCCTCACCCTTTGGAGAGCTTTCATTTATGCTCTCCCTACCCAATCCTTCCTCATCAACCGCCACATCCCCACCAACCCTAGCTGCACCCTTTGTTGGAGCGGTTCTGAGGACATTGACCACCTCTTCTTCTCCCGTCCCTTCTCCCGTTCCCTTTGGGACAGAGCCCTTGCTTCCATTTGGCCCCGCTCGAGGCGCTCGCACGGGTTCGCTCGTGATTGGTTTTAGATCTCGAGGAATTTTGCCGGTCACTCCATCTGCTACCGCCTTGGCAAGCTTGTCTTTTGTGCCGCCATCCATCACATTTGGTGGGAGCGCAACCTTAGAAGATGGACTCCCAAATCGTGACCCCTAGACATGATTTCATGATTTGGAAAGCCATCTTATTTGATGTTTCATCTAGGCTGCTTTCCCTCCCCCATCCCCCTGTTGTTGACAGCCCCAGAAATAGGTTGATTATTAGTTTCTGGGGCCTCAGTTGCTCCTTCCTCTCCCCCCCCCCCAAGCTCCTTGCTACCCCCCCCCCTTCCTTCTTTCTTGTATGCCCTTTGTATTTCTGTTGTGCTGTTGTTTGTTTCTTTAATATATTATTCATTCATCCAAAAAAGAAACAAGTTAAAAGGAAAGTTAGCAACATGAAGTAGGGATGACAAAGTAAAAGAAGGTGTAAGAGAAACACTTCCACAACCTAGAATAGGTGTGGAAGTCCCATTAGCTATGACAATAGAATTTTTAGTGGTAGATTTAAAAAAAGAGCTAAAAAATGATGACTTACCAGTCATGTGGGAAGAGGCCCCTGAGTCGATGATCTAAAGGGTGGGAGTGGAAGTGAGAAGTGTTGTGTTACCTATATGAGAAAGTGTGGCAGCAGAAGTACTAGTGGATGTGGAAGCGCCCGTCTCAATATTTTACAATTGGCAAGGGATTTGGCTTTCATCATCTCTTATAGTCTTGGACAAGTCCCTTAAAGAAAATCCAAACCCACTATTATTGTTTGCTATAGTATCAGTACCACCATCAGAAACGGCATGAGTAGTAAGTTGTTTGGCCCACTTTGGCTTTCCATGTTTGTCCCAACAAGCTTCCACTAAGTGCTCTGTTTTACCGCAATGAGTTCGAAGTCAAGATGCCTTATCAGACAGCTAAACACCACGACCTCCTAAAGATCTACTAACTCCCCCTGAACCACAACCACATCCCCTTCCACGAGAGGTAGTGAAGGCTAAATTTTCTCCTATAGAACTTTTTTGCTGGAGAATTCCCTTCAAGCAAGGCAATACATAGAATATGCTTCACTAAGGTTGGGGACATGCTCACCAACAATAACTATCCTTTGATAGATTTCAGTTCAGCGTTCAATCCTGTAAGAAACTTGGATACAAAAAATTCATTCCATTAGGCCTTAAGCTTCTCTACATCTATGATGAGAGGTTAAAAGACATTTAACTCCTCCATCGTGCCTTTAAAGGAGTTGTAATAATCTTGTAGAGACTTGTCAGCTTGCTGAAATTGAAATAATTTTTTATAATACTAAAAATCTGAGTCATATTTTTAGCTCGGGAATAGGTCTCTTGCAAGTCATCCCATATTCCCTTTGCGCTTATGGAACATAACATTCGCTGCAATATCAGATTCCATACTATTCCACATCCAAATTTTGATGATTGCATAATCTTGGATCCAACTAAAATAGGATTTGTCAGTCTCAGCAGGAGGCTTATCCTCAATGAACTTAACCTTTACCTTTTGCAAGTATGTACACTTGAATTGCTTGTGACCACACCAAGTAATTAAACTACCTTTGAGTTTGATAGATGTAATTTGAACATTTACATGATCTCTTTAAGATCCTTTAGATTCAGCCGTACTCATGGTTGAGTCACTTGTAATTGAAGACATTAAAATAAGGTAGATATCACTCAAATCAGTTTTCCAAAACTTGAATTTGAAAAAAAAAAAAAAATTTCAACCTTAGGATTAAACAGGAGAAAAAAAAAAGGGTTTGCAAAGTACAACAAAAAGAGGTAATGAAGGTAGGTAGAAAACAATATTTAATCCAAATTCTCGAACTTGTAAGAGTAAGGTAATAGGTAGAGAAGATCAGTTTACATGAATACCTAATCTAACAATCCATAATATACAGCATGAGGTGGCTGCACACCAAAGAAAACACAAAAACAAAAGAAAACTTTAGAAGAGAATGTTGAGAACAAAACTGTTTGATTAAAAAAAAGCTCGATGCCATGTCAGAAAACAAACTTTAAATAATCAAAACAACAGTTGAACTTGAACAGAGGAAAGAGAGAAGAAGAAGAAGAGAAGAGAGATGAAGAACCAACAGAAGAGGCCTGTAATTCTAGCTAAAAAGTCTCGAATCACAGAGCCCTTTTATTTATAGTTTCTAATAAATCTAATACAACTTGAGAGACAAGTAACTGTCCTCTAGAAAAGAGAAAAAAAAAAAGAAACAAAAAATTACGGCTTTAGTAACTTTTTAGCTCCTAAAATAGAAAGTTCTGAAAATAAAAACTACCGCCAAAATAGAAACTATGCTTTAGAAACTCCCAAAACTTATGTTGCAAGACTTCTACATTAGAAATAGAAAGTAGAGTAGCATCACTAGAAAAATATTTTTTATGCGAATAGTAAAAACAGCCTTTATTGTTCACATGAACAGTAACGTGAATAGTAAACAGCCCAAACTTGCGTATACTTCAGCATATATATGTCGTCGCAGAATCTCCTCATTCCGGCTAGGCCGCAATGGTCTTTGGACTAGACACTTGCAATCAAGAGATCAAATGAGAGTGGGCTGCCTCAATGGGCAGGAAGCCACCTCCGAAGTGGAAGTCAAATTCTGGACCACACGAGTCCTCTTAAAGAGGGAAAATTGATGAGAATAAGAACGTTCTCCTAGGTAGATGCAGAAGTTAATGCTTGCCCCTCCCGTCACCAATTTACCATTATATAAGTAAAGTTAGATGTAGAGGATGAATCCCCATTGTGCGATAATCCGTCGTCCTTAGAAAAAGAATCTTACGAAGACAAAGCTTGCAGAAGAAGCTTTGCATTTGAGGCACAACTCACGAGGATGATAGAGGGCTCTGCAAAGTGTCCCTTTCAAATGTGATGTGTCCCCTTCGCGAATTGACCGAAAGCTAAACTCAGAGATCCGGGTGTATGTGCATATCATTTGATAAATGCTACTCACTTAATGTATAGGTACGGTGCATTAAATGGTGAATTTAATGCCCTGACACGCACGCTTTCTCTGAGGAAGGGCCCTGTCCCACCATGCCCTTGCCGTGAAGTGGGTGTGGACAAGTCTATTGAAGAACTGGATTTGGTATGACCCCGTCAAATGGTGAGCACATTCCGAAAAGTCCTTTTTGGGATGCCTTTAACTCGATCAGTGAGTTGAACCGTTTTCAGTTGCCTTTGGTCCAATCAATTCGATGCTCCTACCCAAGTGTATATGGATTTTATGTCATAACATTAGCCCTCTAGTCTTTGAAGTTGTTTATCCATTAACCAAATTCGGAGAATAACTTATCTGCTTCTCGCTAGTGGTTTTTCTCGAGAACTAGAATTGTCAGGGGGGCTTTTCAAACGGGTGATTAACCTTCATAGCAGCTATGTTAGTAATTGAGACGTGTGCGACGCCCGAGGTGCTCCCTATGATGCCACGTTTGGCAGTTGTGCGTGAGTGCGTGATCGAACTTATGAGTTTTCTTCAGTCAGTGCGTGATCGAAGCTCCCTCATCTGTTCCTTCGTCTTCTAACCGTCTTTTTACCGTATCAGTTATCTTTTTTGAACTTATGAGTTTTCTTCAATGAGTGCGTGATCGAAGCTCCCTCATCTCTTCTCTCAAGCCTTCCGAAGTTTTTACTTCCATAGTAGGTTTTTCCAGTTACTTTGCTCTTCATGGATAGAAAGTTAATCAAAAAGTATAACTCCCAAGGGGATTTAAATGTCCCCGAAGAACCCTGGAGAGGTTACGGGATTATAGGAGACCCTTTTGCAGGGGTTCTTCTTGAACCTCCTTCTGATCCCGCATCGGCTTTCGAAAGTAGGCAATCCAAGGTTGTCCGGGAAGACTACTCTTTAGAGGATACTACTAATGATAGCCCTCCACCTCCTTCTTCCTTTAAAACCCCTTTAGACAAAAGTCATTCGAGTTTCAATGTTAGGTTAGGCCTTGAGTTCTTTCCCAATCTTTTCCATCCTCAGCACTTTGAACTAATGAAGGCAGTTTTTCAAATTCCCCTTTACTTTAAAGTTTGGATTCTCGAACCAAATGAGAGGGCTTGTCTTCTAGGGAAGGTGAATTTCCTCTCTACGTTGATACGATGTTAGGCGGAATGAGAGCCCCCCTTCATCCCTTTGTAATGCAAGTTCTTTAAAGCTATAATCTCAACCCTGGAATGCTGGCTCCCAATGAGTGGAGGAGCCTCATTGGGTTTATAAGGCATTGCCATAACTTGAGAGTTAACCTCAATATAAATATATTCCGTTGTGTCTTCACCCTCAAAACCATTAAGCACGAAGGGTGGTATAGTTTCAGCAGGAGGGGGACTGCAATGGTGAAATTTGCAGTATTTGTGGACGGCTCGTTACCGTCTAACAACAAAGGCTGGAGAGCCCACTACATTTCTTGTCATCCGCCATATGACTATGTTATGTGAGATCGACCTACCTATTCCAAGAGTGGCCTGAGAAAGGTTAATGTTAAACCGTAGTTGTCGGCGAAGGAGGATTTAGTGTATCGGAGGTTCGTCCGGTGTAAGGGGGTTCCAATCCATGGCAGAGAGATGGACTTCGCTCTTCCTTTGATGAAATGGGGAATCTTGGATGGTGAGCCCCCTTGCAACCTGTTACTCTATTACTCTGTCGTATTTTTTAGGAATGCAGCTCTCTCACAAGTGTGCTCTCTTTTCTTCTCAGGTCCTACGATGAGCCGAAAAGATCTCTTTACTTCGTACTTGGAGGCTCAAGCTGCCGCATATGAGGAGAGCGAGAAGTCCAAGGGCCAATGGAAGGGCCCTCATGTTGAGGCGAAGGATCTCCCTCGCCCGGGGCGGTTCCTTCGGGAGATGAGACTTTGGAATTGGAGAAGAGCCAGAGCACTTCCGAAAATTGGTGAGGGGCGCGTTCCTGCCAAACCTTGGCCGGCCTCTGCCTCCTCGCTGGTGATGGGATCCCAAAATGTCCCTCATCTCCGCGCGGAAGGGGTGACCAAGGTCGTCAACTCCCCTTCACCCAGGACATTGCCCTTGGCTCTCGAGTTTTGGCCATGTTTGCTTCAATCGGCGCGTGGAGGCTCGCGGGCCTTCTCGGAGCATGGGACCCAATTCGGGAGAGTTGCGGCGCTGGGTGCGTCTTCGGGAGCTCCATCTCCTTGGCTGGTTTCGGGGCATCATCTATGGCACCAGCTGCCCCCCCTGCCACGTATCAACTCCCACGAGGTGTGTGCACTGCTCTTTAACTTTGCCCCCCGGTGCCACCAACCACTGGCGGCCTGGTGCTGGGTCCCTCGAAGGAATCCTTTGATAGGTGGTCCCCGAATGGACCATAGTTGAAGGCAGCACTGTGGAGGGGGACTACTTCAAGGTTGTTGAATGATTAGAGCATGCCATAACTCCCACAGATCAGGAGAAGATCCAAGAAATGTCAATTGGAGGATTGAATAATGTTCTTGGCATGTGAGTTCATTAAGCATTCTCCTCCGTAGATGAGATCCTCCTTTTCTTTGTCTTTGTTTCTAACTTGTCAAGTCTGCAGGGATCTGTACCGGGTAGTTGGCGAGGTGTCTGGCCTTCACAAAGGAGTTGGTTTCTCAATATCAAGGTTAATGACACTAAGAGGAAGTTGACGGAGGCCAATTTGAAACTCAAGGATTATGAGATGTCGAGGATGTTGGAGGTGACACTGCAAAATCTGGAGGCTTCAAAGAAGAAGTGTGGGGAACTTTGCACTAACGCCTAGTATCACAAATTTGGAAAGGAAGAAGCCATGAAAAGAGAGACCCTTGCTCTTGAGGCGAAGGAGAAAGCGTTGAAGGAGAAGGAGGATGTTGTACTTGATGCAAAACGGAGTAAGACAAAAGCAAGTAAACTCAAGCGAGAAGTTGAGAAGCTCAAAGTTGATAATGCCAAGCTTTCTGCCTAGTGCTCCCAATTGGAAGCAAGAAAGAAAGTGGTTGACATCAAGCTTCAAGAGATGGATGAGCAGGTTTCTAAGCTCAAGGAAAAGGCTCTTACCATCGAAGTGGGTGCCTTCAGGGCATCGCAAGAGTATAAGGACGAGTTGATTAAGGAGTCAATGCCTACCTTTCAAAAAGGTTTGGATACTGCCTGTCTACTTATTTCTAAGAAGCTCCTTAAAGAAACTCTCCATCTATTTCATCCTATTTCCTTCAACGCTGATACCTGTTTGAGGTTGAAGATTCTTGTTTATGATTGGATGGCAGCTCCACGAACCATCATGCAAACTTCCTCCTTTGTTACTGAGAACGTTGAGGATGCTTTGAATTCCTTTCCTGATGGCTTGCCTCCAAATACGCCTTTGCCAAATGTTCCAAAGGAAGCCCTCCCAAAAGAGATGTTAAAAGATACTTCTAAAGCTGACTCCGTTATGAATCTGCAAGACATTGAACCTCAATAAAGTGCCCCTTCTAAGAACTAATGATGTAGTTGATACTTCCAATCAATGATGTTACTCTTCCTTCTTTTTTTTTGTAAGTCGATGAGAGTTTCAATGTAAATCTTGTTCTAACCCTTCAAAAGAAATTCCTTCATTGATGGAAAAGTGAATTCCTTCCATAGAAATTCCTTTATTGATGGAAAAGTGCTATGGGTGATAGAACTCCAATGTGAACATAACTGTTTTACAGCCAGCCCCCAAGGTATGGTACTTAGACACGAAAGGAACAACTGTCTTAAGAAGAAGTTGTAACAAGAATTTCTTAAGTGTTTGTACCCGAAAATTCCCGTGTAGTCACTTTTCGAAAAGAAAGGGTCATGCTTAATATAACTTTATGGGTAGAACTTCTGTAAATGCATAGAGTTCCAGGCATGGACCATCTCTTTTCTTGACTTCAAATCTTAGATTCTGTAATTTCCTGGTCGTAGCTCACGAACAATTATGTATGGACCCTCCCATTTCAGGGACAACTTATTTCAGCCTCGTGGATTCGAGACATATGCTTGGTGGAGCACCAAATCACCCATCCAAAAATTCTTACTGTGCACCCTTGGGATGTAGTACTTGGCAACTTTTTTTCTGATAAGCAACATTCCTATAAAGTGCTTCACGTCGGACTTCATCTAAAAAATCTAAGTTGACCTTGAGTCCTTCATTTGCCTTCGCATCCCTCACCATCGTCAGCCAATATTCCTTGCCTTAGGATCTTAAATGCTAAAGCTCTAGCCCCCACATGACATCCAAAGATCCCTTCGTGCACCTCAGCTAAGGCATATTGAGCTCCTGCAGACCCTACGCACTTCAATAAGGGTCTGTTAATCGACCTCTTGTATAATTCTCCTTCAATTAAGGTGAGCTTTATCACTCATCGCTTGATGGTACGAGGCTGCTCCTTTTCTTCAGGAAGTTGGTTCGTTCTTCAAATAGGAGACTATAGGGCCATCCAAGATGGCTCCACTTCGTCTATGTCCATTTAGTTCCTACTCATTGATACTTGGCTCATGTAGAGTTTCCTGAGCAGCAGATGCCAGCTTAGCCAACATGCCGGCCTTTTCATTGTCTCCCCAAAGAGCTTGGTTAATGTAAAAGCTCTGAAAATGAAGCTTTAATTCATTGACTTTGCTTAACTATTGAGCCATTTTTTCTTCCCTAACCTCGTAGGTCCCCTCCGCCTGGTTTACCACCAATTGGGAATCGATGGAAACATCCAGGTGTTTGACACATAAAGACTTGGCGAAATGTAACCCCATGACTAGAGCTTCGTATTCGAGAACATTGTTAGTTGTCGGGAACATGAAACTAAGGGCGTAATTGATGACAAAACCCGCGGGGCTCTATACTACCATTCCTGCTCCACTTCCCGATGCGTTACTTGCCCTATTGACAAAAAGCTTCCACTTTTCGGATGATTCTCCAGTTTCCATTTCGGAGCTCCAAGCAATAGCAGATTCCACCATGAAATCAGCTAGAGCTTGCCCTTTGATTGTAGTTCTTGGCCTAAAGTCCACTTGGTGTTCACTTAGCTCAACTGCCCAAGATACCATTCTCCCTGCTAAGTTTGGACGGTGTAGGACCTTCTTCAGAGGCTCATGGTTAGAACTATTACGAAATGGGCTTGGAAGTAAGGCCTGAGCTTTTTTATGGACATCGTCAATGCCAAGGCTTGCTTCTCTATCTCAGGATTTCTAGTTTCAACTTTGAGTAAAACATGGCTCATGTAGTAAATGGGCTTCCGGGTGCCCTCATCTTCTTGAATCAAAACATAAGTTACAATATTTGAGGAAGTTGCAAGATACAAAATAAGTTATTTTCCTGGGGTTGGACAAGTGAGCAAAGGGGAGGAACTTAGCTTCTTTTTAAGGTCTTCGAAGGCTTTCTGACATTCCTAGCTCCAGAATACTCCTTTGGTTGATTTTAGGGATTTCAAGGCTTTAAAGAAGGGGGTAAATGCCCCTGAGCGTGAGATGAAACAGTTAAGGGCTGCCACCCTTCCCGTTAGACATTGCACCTCTTTGACACTTTTTGGAGGTTGCATTTCGAGGATAACCTTGATCTTCTCGGGATTCACCTTTATGCCTCTTGCTGAAACCATAAAACCCAAAAGCTTTCCAGAAGAGACGCCAAATGCGCATTTGTCAAGGTTAAGTCTCATTTTCTGTGAACGGAGAACTTCAAATACCTCCGCCAAGTGGTTAATGTGATCTCTTTGTTCCACGCTCTTAACCAACATGTCATTGACATATACCTCCATGTTGTGCCCAATTTGCGTACAAAAAATCTTGTTCACGACTCTTTAATATGTGGCTCCAGCATTTTTAAGACCAAAAGGCATCACCGTGTAGTAATAGTTTTCCCTGCTGGTCATAAAAGCAGTATTGACCTCATCTTCTTGTTTCATCAAAATATAGTTATGCCCAAAGTAAGTGTCCATAAAACTCAGGATCTTGTGGCCAGCAGTGGCGTTGATCAACAAGTCAATTATGGGAAGGAGATAACAATCCTTAGGGCATGTTTGGTTGAGATCTGTGTAATCGGTGCACATCCTCCACTTCCCACTTGCTTTTTTCACCATGACAACATTAGATAACCAGATGGGGCATTCAATAGGTTGGATGAAACCAGATTGCTCTAGTTTCTTTACCTTAACCTGGATTGCTTGATGTTTTTCAATCGAGAAGTTCCTTCTCTTCTGAATAACCAGCCTAGCTCCCTTCTTAATCCATAGACTAAGTTCAACCACTTTTCGGTCAATACCTAGCATGTCCTCAGCTGACCAAGCGAAAACGTTGGAGTTTGTTCAAGGAATGCCGCAAGCCTTTGCTTGAATGTTTCACTTTGTTTTAAGTTGATCATAGTCCCTCGTGAAGGGTTGTCTCGACTCAAGGGGACTCGCTGGAACTTATCCACAGACTCTCCCCTCTACACTCGATCCTCGTCTCTGTCGTCTCGCACTTCCCCAATCAGGGTTAACCCCCTAGTTGGAGTAGAGGGTTGGTTCTTGATGAAGTTTAGGTTACAATTTCTCAACTACCTTTGATCTGTCTTACATATACCTGTCCCTCCCTTAGTTGGGAACTTCATCATCATATGTTGGGGGGACACTACTGCTCCCAATGCGTTGAGAATGGGTCTCCCCAGAATGACATTATAGGCCGAAATGTTCCAGACCACCATGAATATGGTGGGCAAAGTTACTTGTCGAGGATAAGCTCCTATAGTAAGATCAAGTTGTATGTTGCCCTTTACGGTGGTCGAGCTTCCCGCAAATCCATATAGGAGGGTTCCATTAGGAGTCAATGCCTTTGGGTCTACTTTGAGGTGACGATATGCTTCCATCAATAGGATGTCGTCTGAAGAGCCAGTGTCTGCCAGCACTCTGTAAACCATATGATTTGTCAGCCTTACTTTGATGCTATGGCATCATCATAGGGAGTGTGCACATCCACCAGCTCTTTCTCGGAGAATGTTATAGGCTCACTGTGAGTAAGCCTAGAGTTGCTTGAGGGCTCGACAACACCCATTACTCGGGTATTCCTTTTGGTCTGCCAAAGAGACTCAGGAGTGGGTCTCCCAAATATAGTATTGATTTTTGGGAGATCCTCGTCCCGGAAAGTTACTGCCTTTCCTCTAGATTCATATTTTTCTCTTGGCGATGATCTGCTCGCCTTCGCACCTGGTGATCTTCCTCTAGCACTTCCGAACTTGATGAATTGGTTTAAGTGTCTGCCTACGATCAGTTTTTTTATCTCTATCTTTAGCATTAGAAAATTGTTGGTGTGATGACCTTTGTCTTTATGATAAAGACAAAATTTGGACATGTCAAATTGATTCTCCGGTTTGGTATGCAACTTCCTTGGTTTTTTGAGTAACCCAAAGTCTCAAATCTGCATTAAGATGGTAGGTTGCGACCTATTCAAAGGGGTGAAGGCCTCTCATCCTCATCATCCATTCTGTGGCTTTTCCATTCTTGCCTCCCTTTTGCCTCTCTTTTCGGGGGCTTTGGCCAAAAACTTTCTTCTCAATTGTTTTGCTTGAAAGGCTTCTCTCTATCTTTATAGTAGCTTTAGTTTGCCTCTAGGACCTCCTCCACAGTGGCCATCTCATACCCTAGATCCAATAGCTCATTCAAAGTCTTGGGTTTTCTTTCCACAATAGATGTTACCAGCTTCTCATTGGTGACTGCTCTTTTAAAGGTAGTGAAGGCCACCTTATCGTCCAGATCCTTAATTAAGATCGAGATGTTGTTGAAGCGAGTTATGAAATCCCGTATTGACTCGAATCGTCCATGCTTCAACGCCAAGAGGTTGTCCTCAGTTTTGTCCCTTTTTATTCCACTCTTAAAGTGGGCAGCAAATGCATAACCCAACTCCGTGAAGTTGTGAATGGAGTGTCTCGGCAATCGAGAAAATCAAGTAGTTGTTGGGCCTATTAAGGATGCTAGGAAACACCTACATTTAATGGCATCCCCTCCTCCGCACATTGTCATGATGGAGTTAAAATGACTGATATGTGCCATTGGATCAGTTGTTCTGTTATAAACGGTAAAAGAAGGGGTTCGGAAACCCATGGGCAAAGGAATAACCATGATCTTAAGAACGAAGGGGTCTTGATTAAGGACGATCTCGTCAGGGACCTTCTTATCCAATTGATATAAACGATCACTCATGTCTTTGATTTGCTGATAAAGAGTTTCGTCCCTTATAAATGGTGGAGTTTTGTGTCCTCCTTCTGTCGACATGGAGGCGCTTAACTCAGCGGTGTGTTCTTTGGGAGCCTTCCTGACCTTTAGCCATGATTGTTGGACACGTGTTTATAATTTTGTGCTCTGAGTCTATCAAAAACAGAGCAATGGACTCCCCATGTTGGCGACTCTTTTTCTCGTCTCCCTGGTTCTTTGTTAAGTCAGTGGGGAGCAAGGCTGCTCCATTTCCCTGGGCCCCGTCTTGTTGATCGACGGGGGAGGGTACCACCGTTTCAGGTAGAACTACATTCAAGCCTTTTGGAGGCATAAGTTGACTCCATTGGTTGACCATGGTCTGGAATGAGCTAATAATGTCTAGCATTCTTCTTTCCGAGCTCGTACTTGAGTTGGTTCATACATGGGAGTAGGGGTCGTCCCATGTAAAGGAAGGCTAACATTCAAGGCCACCCTATGGTCCGGGATTTGAACTCTCGCGTAGGTAAGTTAGAGGTCTCTTTTGACATACCATCTTTACATGAGTTTATCTTCCTCTTCCCACAAGGACGTCCCTGAGACTTAGAACCATTGTTGTCCGAGTTGTCTCCTGCCATCTATTCTCAACAGTAAAGCACAGGAAAAAACAAAACTGTTCTTCCCACAGACAGCGCCAAATGTCATCGTAGAATCTCCTCACTCCGGTTTGGCCGCATTGGTCTTTGGACTAGACACCTGCAACCAAGAGAACAAATGAGAGTGGGCCGCCTCAATGGATGGGAAGCCACCTCCAAAGGAGAAGTCAGATTCTGGACCACACGAATCCTTTTAGAGAGGGAAAATTGATGAGAATATGAATGTTCTCCTGGGTAGATGCAGAAGTTAATGCTTGTCCCTCCCTTCACCAGTTTACCGTTATATAGGAAAAGTTAGATGTAGAGGATGAATCCCCACCGTGTGATCATCCGTCGTCCTTAGAAAAGAATCTTACAAAGATAAAGCTTGCAAAAGAAGCTTTGCATTTGGGGCATAACTCACGAGGGTGACAGAGAGCTCTGCCAAGTGTCCCTTCCAGATGTGATGTGTCCCCTTCGCAAAATGACTGAAAGTCAAACCCAAAGATCTGGGTGTATGCATGTATCCTATGATAAGTGTTGCTTATTTAATGTATAGGTACGGCGCATTATATGCTGAATTTAATGCCCTAACACACGCGCCTTCTCTGAGGAAGGGCCCTGTCCCACAATGCCCTTGCCATGAAGTGGGTGTTGACAAGTCTATTGAAGACCTGGATTTGGTATGGCCCCATCAACTGGTGAGCACATTCCGGAAAGTCCTCTTTGGTATGCCTTTAGCTCGATTAATGAGTTGAACTGTTTTCAGTTGCCTTCGGTCCAATCGGTTTGATGCTCCGACCCAAGTGTATATGGAATTTTATGTCATAATATATATATATATATATATTAGAAATAAACAAAAGAATTTTTAAATTTTGGTTTTTAATATTCCCTCTTTGCACAAAGATAGTCCAGTTTGAGATTTTTCACTGGCCCAAATTGTTTGCGTATTTTATGAACCAAGATATGTACGTACTTTATCTAGACTCCCTATGATCCCTTAATCCCCACCCCCTCCAAAAGTACTAATAATAATAATAAGTAATAATCCACATTTATTGTATTCATTTGGTAACTGTTTCTCTCTATTACATAAGACTAACAAATAGGAATACTGTTGAAACAAAGTTTGAATCAGTGGGTGATTAATGCAGTAGCTACATTACCTTCTTAAAATATTAGTTTTTCTCAAATAGGAAAATCTTTTTAGGAAAGATGGAGGAGTACTGAAAGATCATTTTTAAAGGACCTGGGCAAATTTTTAAGAATGAAGAGACATCTTTTCCTCTAAGATAGTTATTTGTAATTTTGAATGGACTTACAAGTGAAGAACTGTGATGAAATAGAAAAAGGTTGTGTAAAAACTAGTGAAATTACAAGTGGTGATTAAAATGGGGTTACAAATGAGGATTTAATCAGTGATCTACACATTTCCTTATCTTGATAAAGAAGGCACCCCTAGTGAAGAGATGGACAAAAGAGATCCATAGTTGCAGTAGTTCTCGTTGAGTTTGTGTCATTGGTGTGTATACCTTTCTATGTTAATGTCTGTTTCTTTGGGATTCATGTAACTGACGCCATATAGTTTGGAAAAGTCTTTGTTGTTGTGGCTCTTGTTGTTAAGAAGCAAAAAGGTATTTTATTTGTCAATCAAAGCCGCATCTGTAACAGTACAACAAAAAGATATCATACAACATACAACATACACCATCCATGGCCTATTACGAGTTGATTAGACCATTGAAACCAATGTCAAGCTGTCCCAGAGACACCTCTATGAGCTCCTGTGTCATTTGCCTGGTAATAGATGCACTCTCTTTTATCAATAAGAGGTATCAAAGCCAATAGGTGAAAGAGAAAAGAATTTTACCTAAAATTGGATTTGGACGTTCTTTTTTTCTGCAGTTTTGCTAGTTTAGCTACTTCCAGCTAAATGGTTGCCATATAGATAGTTGATAGAGGGAAGTAGCCAATTCCACCATAAGCTGATATCCATCGAAGACTTCATTTTGTATCATGAAGGGGAAAAGGTACATCATGCTGTGTTTGGTCTGCATTCTCAGAATATGTTCTGGGTTTACAATGCATCTGGAATAACTGAATTGTTGTTTGGTAGGCATTCCCATTCTAAATTCCAAGAATGGGGTCAAGAACAGGCCCTGTTGTGAACTTGCCAAAAGCACATTCTTTGTTCCCTTTCGTGTAAAACTGTGCCTCTTTTTATCTTATCTTTGTTTTGCTAATGAAGGATAAGCCATTTCTCCTTCATTGGTGTTGATTCTCTCATGGTGTCTTTCTTCAACATTTCCATGTTAACCTTCTGCTTGTGATGGAATCTTTAAATGGAAAGAGCCTAGTGTTTCATTTAATGGTTTTCCCTTTGCTTCTTTCGTACCTTATGCTGTGAGCTGCTTTGATTCATCCTATCAACTTAGTTTCTTTGCTCCCAAACCTCTTTCTTCTCTTCTCAATGCCTCACAGATTATTAGCAACTACTCTGTTGATCTGGTCCAATTGCTGGATCTTCCAGAGCATAAGCTTCCTTAGCCATTGTGCAGCTGTGCCTGTACTGTCATTCAATCATTGCTTTATCTCTCTGGTTACCTACTCTTCCATTTGGATTACTTCATAAACCCTAGTACTGGTCATAGTTTGACGAAGAATCACAGATTGGCTGTACCTACTGTTTCTTTTTTGGGGTCAATATTTCCACAATGCAGTTCATCCAACAATAAACCTAATCCAAATTATAGAGCTACGGCACAATCAAACCTGAAAGAAACAAAATGTTGAATTAAATCGTACTAGTCTCTACTGGGGGTTATTACTCATTTTTTGTGTGAAATGTTTCTCCTCTCTTGCCCACTACTCCATCTTGAATTGGAACATCCAAGAAAGCTCTCTTTCTCCTTTTTGCCCTTTATTAAGTTTCTCCCCAAAAGCCAAGGGGTTTCCCTCAGATGGGAGGGAGGGAATAAAATTCTATGCATGTCAATAATCTGATGAGAACTTATTCATAGCATCTAGGTGTGATGACCTACCCCCATCCTCTTTCTTTTTCTGAATTAAGCTTCTTTTTTTTCCCCCAGTTTTGTGCTGAGCTCTTGTTTTAAAAGACAATACATATAGTATGGGCTTCAAAATCTGTGAAACATACTGCTCATATTTGTTTGTATCTTCTTTATAGTTTTCCATTTTGCATGGGACTTACAGGATGCTGTACCTGCAGGATAAATGGCTTCCTTGGTTACTGCCGAAGCTTGCGACTCAAATGGAGCACTTTTGGCAGGCGGTGAACTTCGTGTTCTCCAGCCAATCTTTAAGATTTATGGGCAATCTCGAGCATTTGGAGGACCCATTGTCACACTTAAGGTATTTGAGGACAATGTGCTGGTGCGGGAGATGCTTGAGACCAGAGGTGAAGGAAGGGTACTAGTTATAGATGGTGGAGGAAGCATGAGATGTGCACTACTTGGGGGAAACTTGGCACTGTTGGCCCAGAATATGGGTTGGGCTGGTATTGTAGTTAATGGCTGCATTAGAGATGTGGATGAGATCAATGGATGTGATATAGGGGTTAGAGCCTTGTCATCAAATCCTCTAAAATCTAATAAGAAAGGTTTGGGGGAAAGGCATGTCCCTGTTCACATTGCAGGAACTATAATTTGTGATGGAGAATGGCTCTATGCAGATAGTGATGGAATTCTAGTTTCAAAATCTGAGTTGTCTGTATGACGCTCTAATAGGGGAGTGTTTCTTTTATGCATTTGTGTTGTTGTTCACTGTCATCGCATCATAGCATCCAATAAAAATGTTTCCTTCCAGTTCCATGGTCATATGCTACTTTCCGGGGACAAATTAATAAATTTTTACACTCAGCAGAAGAGTATACATGTTTTACATTGGTTAGGAGTCCCAACAGTTGTGTCTTCATATACATTTCAACTTCTTCCATTCATGTGAAAGATCTCAGTTATCCTCTAATGGGAAAACAACTAATGCAGGAGTAAGACTATGAAATGTACCTTGTCTGGAGTGTGAGAAAAAGAAATTTTTGGAGAAATCAAGAGAAATAGATCACAATGATAGGGAGTGTTGATCCTGAAAAAGGTAACAACTTATTTAAGACCCTTTTCCAGGACAAGCAAATCTACATTTTATTGTAATTTCCAACGGAAAACAACATCAGAGATACACGGTTCACTTAAGCTAGAGATGAAACCCACTGAATCACACAGCTGTGTCCAAGGATATCTGAACTGAACCAGATAAAGGTTATGCCAAGCTACTCTTGGAGATCTTTCATTTAATTAAATTCCGAGGAAAGAAAGACATAAATTTCTAAGAAGGATTTAGAAGCCCTAGAACTAACCTCCATTAAGTCTACGATGCACCAGGGTAGTAGTAAAATTTGACCACTCCATTAGATTATTGGAGATATTGGGACCTCGACAGCCATTGCCATAATAAATGTCGGGAGCAAACCTTGCCATGTTGAACTGTCCACATTTACTTGGAATAAGGCTAAGAAAGATAAGCATTAAATTAGATTTAAAAGAAAAATGTTTTGCTTAGACATGCCTAATAGTTATGTACAGACAGAAATGACAAATGGAAGGAAATATAAATATTATTCTATGGTTATGCAAATGGAGAATATAAGGAGAAAGTGAATAATTTATCCACAATATATTTACAAGAATACTCCTCTAACCATGAACTTCATTCTCGCTCGTTGTCTCACAAACATGCATGGCTTCTTTCAACCTACCCTCCTCTCTGAGACCAGTAATAAGTTCATTGCAAGTATAAGCATTGAGAAGAAAACCATTCTCAAACATTTCTTGATACCATAGATAAGCTCCAATGAAATCCTTAAGTTGGCAGTGCCCCTTGACTAACGTATTGTATGTGACAGCAGTAAGCATTAAACCTTTGGCCTTCATATCAGCAGCAAGATCATTTGGTTTTTCCAAGTTCCCATCCCTAAAGAATCCCATCATCAAGCTGGTGTGAGTCGTACTGTCAGGAGACATTCCCTTCTCTTCCATCTCTTGATAAAAAGCAAATGCCTTTCCACTAACTCCATATTTTGCATGACAATGAATTAATGCATTATAGACAACCTGATCAGGAGCTAGATTGTTCTTCAACATTTCTTGATATGTTCTATCAGCTTGTAGCACCATTCCTTCCCTACCAATCCCACTAATCAGAGCATGATAAGTCGTTAAAGTAGGTTTTATTCCCAACTCCTTCATAAATCCATAGAGTTCTAGAGCTTTCTGGGAATTTCCAATCCGGGTGTAGCCAGCAATCAGCAAGCTGTATGTTATCACGTCAGGACTAAGACCTTCACGTTTCAGCATTTGAATCAAGTCTTCTGCTTCTAAAACCATCCCTTCTCTGCAAAAGTAGTTTATTAATGAATTATATGTTACAAGAGTTGGAGATATCCCAACATCTTCTAATTCATGAAACAATCTGAGAGCATCTTGCACTTTACCCACTCTAGAGTAGCCATGAACAAGCATGTTATAAACCAGTACGTTTGGTGAAACTCCTCTACTTTGCATATCCCTATGTAGTCTTTCTGCTTCAAGAAAATTACCTTCCTTGCACAAACAATTTATAAAGCCAAAGCTCACTTCATTGGGTTTGATCCCTTTCTCTTCCATCTCTTTTAGGATCTGACAACATTTCGCAAAATGCTGAATTCGACCATAGCCATCGATTAGTGTATTATAAGTTTCTAAGTTTGGAGGAATACCCGTAGCCAACATATGGCTCACCAGCTCCTCTGCTTTGACCATATCGTAACTATGACAAAAGCTGCCAACAAGATGATTGAGAGTGATGCAGTTTAGCCTCACTCCAATAGTTTCCATTTGTTGAACCGTTGAAAGAGCACTGTACATGTCACCAAGAAGACAGTATCCCCACACAACTGTATTATACATCGCTGTGCTTGGAGTGAAGCTCAGATTCTTCAGGACCTCCTCAGCCTCAGACATCTTCCCTTCCTTGCAAAGTCCGCTCAACAAAATACTACAGTGGTAATCATTGGGCTGAACCCTCTTTGTGCTCATTTCTCTATAGAGGGCAAACGAAGCATCAGCGGATTCAGCACCACCACACCTTGAGTACCCATTGAAGAGACTGCCATAGGTGAACCCATCCGGGACAAAGCCATGGGTTTCCATTTCTTTCAGAAGATCCTTTGCTTCCTCCATCATTTGAGCCTGACACAGTCCACCAACCAACGAATTGAATGTAACGATATTTGGAGACACACCCTGGACGTTCATCTGGTCTCGAAACTTGAGAGCCTGCAGTAAATGACCCTCCTTGCAGTAGCCATTGATAAGCGTATTGAAGGTAACTCGATTAGGTATGATTCTTTTCTTGAGCATTTCATCAAACGTGTCGTTGGCATCTTCCATTCGCTTCTCCCTACATAGCCCACGAATGACGACGTTATATGTAAACGTATTCAACCTCACCCGATTCTTTTCAGCAGAACCCACGAGTTGAAGAGTTCTGTTACAGTCTCTCAATCCGACAGCTGACTGAATGGCTTTGTTATAAGTGAAGGTATTGGGACGAAGATTTCCAGAATCAATAATCTCAGAGAACAACTGCAGGGTTTCATCAAAACGTCCCGCAGAAACGAGGGCCGCTAATACACGGTTGAATGATGCGAGCGACGAAGAGTTCCCTTTCTTCCTCATAGAGATGAGATCCTCTGCCGCTTCCCTTGGCATCTTCAGGTCCGCGCATATTGACACCAAAAGAGCAGGGTAAGCGGGTCTAACGGCGAACAGTCGGAAGTGATCCAGACGAGACCCCAACGAGGGTAGTGGGGAACTGATTTTGTTTTGGAAATGCTTAAGTGAAGATCGAAAAGAGAGAAGCTTCTGCTCTACGAGCATTCGGAGCTTCCTTACCGTTGTGATGTTTAAAAGTTACAAACCTCAATTTTATTTTATAGAAAAATATATTAGTCATTTATTTTAAACCTATCGTATTCCCTCTTCTCATTAAGGTACCAACTTCGAATACCAGAAATCAGAATTGTACCGTACCGAATTTAAACAGTATGGTACGGTTTCGGTATTTATATAAACAGTTCGGTACGGTTTCGATAATAAATCGGTACGGAAAAACGGTTTAAACACGGTATCTAATGTGGTATAGAATTTGAAATTAGTTGAGATAAAGCAAGTAAATTTAATTAATCGAGACAAAACAAATAAATCTAAGAAAAATGAGTGAATGATGAAACGAAAAATTGAAATAGGGAATTAGGGATATGGTAAAGGTAAAGTGTTTTAATTGCAAAATTACAATTTATATCACTTAATTTGGTACGGTACTAATTCGATACAGTTTCGGTACGTACCGAAAGAAATTCAGTTTTGGTACGTAACGTACTGAATTTTGAACGGTGCGATTTTAGACGGCCCGGTTCGAGATGATTAAACGGTTTCAATACACAATTGACACCCTTACCTTCATATGCCCAAAATTACATTAGAATTAAAATCCTCAACCTGAATAAAAGACTCTTAGGGGTTTTTTTTTTTTATCAACTATCATTCTTAATTATGAGAATTTTTTATTATTTTAAATTGATTGACATCTATTATCAGTTTTATTTTTATTTAAAATAATAGAAAACTTTTAAAATTCATAATAGACTTTTTTGTCTATTATGGTGAGAATTTTATTATCTTTATAAAACTCATACTTTTTTTCCCTCTTTTCTCACTTGCTCACTATCATTTCTTAATAATTTTTTATTTTGACACCAAACTTATTCTTCATTCATAATTCATTTTTGACAAAATTCACCAAATCATTTTTCATTCTTGACTAACGATGAATTCTTTTACTTATTTTTTTTTCAATAGGCATAATAGATAATAAGAATTGATACCAAAAAGAATCCTAGTGGCATTCAAATTTTATTATTAAATTTAATAAGACAAAATTACCCCTTAACTATGAAAATATGTAATGAAAAGAATAACCCTACCAGAAATACCCCCAAGTTGATAAATGTAATTTGATTACAATCACCCATCACCGTCCTCTTCTGCCCTAAACTCTCAAAATCCATCTTCGTTTTTACAAATCAAATTTTTTTCATATTTCGACCAAACCCTAGTTGCTACTTCCAATGATTCGTTGTTTGAAACCGAGATGAGAGAATAGAGTTTCCACTCTTAGCGACTCTTCTTCTGCTTGCGAATTCATTCTCTATCTCTCAGTCTCAGTTTTTTCCAGCATTAATCTCAAGCATGAAAGACTCACCAAGCCCACTCAAATCAATATATAGAAACCAAAACTTTTGAAAACTGGTTATTTACCAAACCTAGGTTTCACACTCACCTCTATTGATCAAGTTGAGAAGCCCTCAACAATCCTTTACCTTTCCCCAACTAGAAATCACCCACTACCACCCCAATTTCATCCTCCCATGTTATAAAATTTTCCCTCTTTTAAATAGAAGAAGAAAGCTCTACCTAGTGTCAGAGGGGGTTTCCTGATGTGCCAAGAAAAGGCTTCCCAAGGGTTCCCTCATAAAGTTTCTTATGTCAAAAACTTTGGTCTTTGGCCCAAACGTCACTTTACCCGTGCCTAGAACACCTCCTCCATTGCCTTCCCTCTCTATATTGCATGTTTACGGTGTTGTCAAAAAAAAAACAGGATAATTAAATGGGATATTATCAGTGCCACCGCTGAGTTACCCCCAATATTAATGCTACCTCCAGAGTAATTCAATTCCCTTTATTACTGTAGAACCTAAATTTCATTTACGTAAGTAAAGATTACAGTATGTATTTATAGAAAATACAAAGTAGGTTATACAAGGAATGATATGATACGGTGTATCAGGAGTATATATCTAAGTAAAAACAGATGGTATATTAGCTCTATCATCAACATGCTCCCTCAAGTGCAATGAATCCATGATCGTAAGCTTGTCACGTAAAGAGAAGAAACGAGGACGAAGTTGCCCTTTGGTAAGGATGTTAGCAAGTTGATCAACAGTAGAGACATATCAAACTAAAAATTGGCGGTAAGCAATAAAATCTTTGACAACATGAAAATCAATATCAACATGCTTAGTGCGTGCATAAAAGATAGGATTAACAATTATATAGGTGGCTCCAATACTATCACACCAGATAGTCGGAGCAGTTGGAAGATAAGCACCAATCTCCCGTAATAAAGAGTGAACCCACACCATCTCAGTTGCCACTGATGCAATAGCACGGTACTCTACCTCAATAGAAGAGTGAGAAACAATCTTTTGCTTACGAGAACTCAAAGCAATAAGATGATGACCCAGAAAAACACAATAGCCGGTTATAGAGCAACAATCATCGGGGCATCTAGCCCAATTAGCATCGGAGTAACCTGCAAGAAACATAGGTAATCAGAACGAAAGAACAACCCAAAAGTAGATGTATCAAGAAGATAACGAAGAATTCGTTTGACGGTGCAAATCAGTGGGCGAATGCATGAACTGAGCAACATGACTAACAGCAAAAGTAATATATGGTCTAATATTGGCTAAGTATTGTAAGGCACCCATAGTATGTCGATATTCAGTTCCATCCACCAAAAGAATCCCATCAATGAGAGATAATAAAGCACCGGAAGCAAGGCGTGTAACAACAATCTTAGCTTCATGCATCTTTGTATGAATAAGAAGATCAATGATATACTTTTGTTGAGACAAGAATAAGCCATGAGAGGTACGTAAGGCCTCTAAACCAAGAAAGTAATGTAAATCACCAAGTTCTTTAATCGCAAAAGTTGTTGCCAAGGCTTTGATGAGAGGAGAAATAGCCGAGAGATTGTTATCAGTGACCAAATTATCATCCACATAGATAAGAAAATATAAGGTCACATCAGCAAATTTGTAGAAATAGAGAGATGTATCAATGTGTGAGCCAACAAATCCTTGGGAAATAATGTGGAATGGATTTTAATTTTAGATCTAATGAAATAACATTGTTGTTTGTTAGTCTGTGATTGTAAATGAGGTATCAATTTATCACTGTTCCATCACTTCTATGATGGTGTTAGAAGGGTTTGACTTACATTGTTAAATTGTAGCCAACTCTGATTTATTGATTGGTGACAAAGTTAGCTAGGGTGCACCTCATAAACCTTGACTGGGGGGATGTTAAGAAAACCTAACCTAAACGCAGCGGATTACCAACAAGAATGAAAGAGAAAGAAGCAATCAAGCAAGTGACACAGGTATTTACTTGGTTCGGTCACAGACCTACATCCAAGGATGAGTTGAGCACTCACCAAGCTCATGCAATCTTCAAATAGCCAAATCAAAGCTACAGCCCTAATCAAGATGAGAATACTCTATACATGGACCAAGAGAGAATATACAAGACTTGGAATGACCACACCTGTAACCAGCATAGTCCAATCGAAGCTTTTCTCCTTCCTTCGCAAGCCAAGAACACCTATGTACAGTGCCTTCAACTCATATAATAGCTGAAGCTATTATCCAACAGTAGAGCAACAATCTTGAAGAGAATCTAGGGCATAACCAAAGCAGCACTCAAGAACCGAGAGCAAGATGCTAGCAGAGCTTGAGAGAACCGAGAGCTAGAGAAGAAGAGAGAAGAGAATGAGAGCTGAGAGAACCGTATGATCGAATGAGGTTACAAAGCCCTAACCCCCAACTCATGTATACAAATAGAATAGGGAAAAGACTACCTTGCCCCTGAAACTAATCAATAAGACAGCCTAGTCCTAAAGACAAGTAAAAGGTCAAAAATACCCCCCATATACATTTACAATATTCTCCACCTTGACTTAGCTATTTTGCCGATGCATAAACCTGAGAGTAAACACAACCCATCAAATAAACACAAAAAGAAATGTAAAGCAAACTATAGAGATAATAATTTCAACAAGTTTAAAGCATACTTAAACTTATCAACAGGTACTACTTTAGTCATAATATATGCAAGGTTAATAGAAGTATCTATCTTACAAATATCAATTAAACCCTTAGCAATTATATCTCTAATGAAATGCAACTTTACAACAACATGCATTGTTCTTTCATGAAACACACTGTTCCTAGCAAGACACAAAGCACTCTAGGAATCATAATAAACAATAGAATGCAAGTCATGAAAACCAAGCTCCCCTAGAAGCCCCTTAAGCCACATGCATTCCTTAACAGCCTCAAACAAGGCAATGTACTCAGCCTTAGTGGTTAAAAGTGCCACCACATGTTGAAGTGTGGACTTCCAACTCACCAGATTCCCACCAATAGTAAACAAGTATCCAGTTATGGATCTTCTCTTATCCAAATCAGAGGCAAAATCAGAGTCACAATATATATCCAACAATGCCTATCTTATTAACACAAGAATTATCATGAACAATCTTATAAGATGCAGAATTTTTCAAATATCTCAACAACCACATAACTGCATCCCAATGTGAATCCCATGGCCTACTCATGTATCTACAAACAAGACCAACAGAGTATGCTATATCAGGCCTACAACAAACCATAGAATACATGAGACTACCAACACATTTTTGATATGGTCTATCAATTACAGCAGCATTAGAATCCATTCTAAGCTTGAAATGAGCACCAAGATGAGTATTAACAATTCTAATATTATCATGTCCAAACTTGTTAACAAGTTTATGAATATAACCAACCTGAGACAAGGTCAAAACACCACTAAGCCTATCCCTATGAATATCAATGCCAATAATCTTTTTAGCAGCCCCTAAATCTTTCATTTCAAATTCAAATTTCAACATAGACTTAAGTTTACAAATCTGAGATTTATCTTTTGATGCAATAAGCATGTAATCAACATAAAGCAAGAGATACATGAAAGAATTAGTGCTAAACTCACAATAATAAACACAATTATCATAAGAGCTTCTCTTGTAACTATTCTTGAGCATGAATTCCCCAAATCTTTTATACCATTGCCTAGGAGATTGTTTTAAGCCATACAATGACCTTAACAACAAACAGACCTTTGTCTCACTCCCCTTCACAACAAAACCCTCAGGTTGTACCATATATATATAGTTCATCTAACTTACCATTCAAGAATGCAGTTTTAACATCCAATAGTTCAAGTTCAAGATCAAAGAGAGCAGCAAGGGCAAGAAGAACTCTAATAGAAGTATGTTTTACAACAAGTGAAAACACTTCATTATAATCTATTCCTTCAACTTGAGAATAACCCTTAGCTACTAATCTTGCCTTATACCTTATTGTTCTACACCAGGAATACCAGCCTTAAATTTATAAACCCACTTACAACCAATTAGTTTCTTTCCTTTGGGTCTATCAACAAGAGTCCAAGTCTAAATTTTCATTAAAGATTCCATCTCATCTTCCATGGCAACAAGCCAAAGCTTGCTGTCCCCACATTCAAGAAACTCTTTATAGGTTCTAGGCTCACATCCCTTAAGCTGGTCAGCCACATTAAGAGCATAAGAAATTAAATTTGGACCAGAATTAGATTCACACATATTAGCATATCTAAAAGGCCTCTTAATCTCTCTTTTAGACGTATCTCTAGCCAATAAATAACCATCTAAAGGATCCTCCTCTTTAAGCTCTTCTTTAACCTCTAAAGAACCACTACCAGCTTCTAGGTCATCATCCTCAACCTTAGGATCAGATTCATCAATCTCAATTTATGATTTATCCTCTAACTCCACCTCAAATATGGTCATATCTAGATCATGGGAGTTAGATCTAACACTAGATGAATCAACTTTCAGAAATTCAAGTTCATTGAATTTAACATCTCTACTAATTACAATCTTCTTTTCTTGTAAACACCAAAGCCTATATCCTTTAACACCTAAAAGATACCCTAGGAAGACACACTTCCTACCCCTAGGCTCAAGTTTACCCTTGTTTTGATGAACAAAACAAACACAACCAAAGGGTTTTAACAGATTGTAATCAGTATGCACTTTACTCCACCTAAAATCAGGTGTTTCAAAGTCAATAGAGGAACAAGGAGATTTTTTAATGACATAACAAGTTGTACTAGCAACTTTAGCCCAAAATTTCTTACTTAGGTCAGATTCAATCAACATGCATCTAACTTTATCCATGATTGTCCTATTCATCCTCTCAGCCACTCCATTCTGCTGAGGAGTATAAGTGCATGTTCTATGTCTAGTAATACCATGTTCCTTACAAAAAACCATAAACTTTTCATTCACAAATTCAAGACCATTATCAGTTCTAAGTTTCTTGATTTTCTTTTCAGTTTGATTTTCAACCAAAACTTTCCACTCTAGAAATTTATCAAAGACAACTAATTTATCCCTAAGAAAATACAGTCAGATCTTTCTAGAGTAATCATCAATAATAGATAAGAAATATTGGGCATCAGAAAGAGACAAGGGTACATTTGGACTTCCCCACAAATCAGAATGTATATATTCAAGCACATGAGAGGTTTTATATGAAGAATGAGGGAATTTAGTCTTATGGAGCTTACCCATGGCACACACATCACAAAAAGTCAAAGGGCTAAATTTCTTAAGGCTTATCTGACCACTTTTATACAAGTGTCCAAGCCCCTTACTACTTATATGACCCAATCTTCTATGCCAAAGCTCCACCTCACTAAGAACCCCACTAGAGATTGATGCAGCCCTTAAAACTACACTTCCATTTAAGAAGTATAAATCATTCTTCAAATCAGCAGTTAAGATTACACTACTACCGCTCATAACCCTAAGAGAACCATCTCTAGAGGTGTAATGAAAACCCCTAGTATCAAGCTAACTCAAGGACAACAGGTTTCTCCTAAGTCCAGGCACATGTCTCACATTTTCTAGATCTCTAACAGTCTCATCATTCAATTTTAGTCTAATTGATCCAATCCCCACAACATCACAAGCATGATCATTACCCATTAACACTTTACCACATCTAATGGATTCAAAAGTGATAAACCACTCCCTTCTAGGAGTCATATGAAAGGTACAGCCTTGAATCTAAGATCCAGGCATCATGATCATTACAAGGGGAAACCACTAGTCCATCACTAGTCACATCAACTACATGTGTAGTCTCCATTCTCTCATTTCCATTATCATTTTGTAACTTTTGAAGTCTCTCTCTACAATACTTTCTAATATGTCCTTCTTTCTTACAATAATAACAAACCCTCTTATTATTATTAAACTTTCCATTAAAATTCTGATTTGCACTTGCATTAGTATTCTTTTGCAACAAACTTCTTCTTTTTCTTATTATTATTATTGAACTTCTTATTAGTTTCATACACACTTCTATTATCAGAATTAACATATAAACCCTCACTAACATGCTTTACTTTCCTCTCAGTTTTCAATTCTATATCCCTAATTTTCAATGCTTCCATCACATTATCAAGTGTCATAGACTTTCTACCATATTTAATAGCATTCTTAACACCAACATGAGAATCAGGCAAAGATTTCAATAATATGACAGTAAGGGTATTATCAGATAACTCTTCATCTAAATTAGTCAAATCACATGACAATTTATAAAAATCCTCTACATTATCAGTTAGAGACTTAGAAGCATCCATTTTGAAACTAAATAATTGTTCTTTCAATAAGGTAACATTAGGTATAGATGCAGCCATATAAAGTTGTTCAAGTTTAAGCTAAACCTGAGCTGCAGTCTTACAATCTCTTACCCTTCTCATCACGGTGTTACTCAAGTGCAAAATGATAGTGCTATAGCACATATCTTTCATATCTTTATTTTCTTCATCAGTCATGGACAAGGAGATCTATTTATCAATCTTTAAAGCCTTATGCCATTTGTTTTGAACAAGAATAGCATGCATTTTATTCTTCCATAGCATATAATCTCCCTTACCATCAAATTTCTCCAACTCATACCGGGTCGGGGCCATGACAAAAGAATGTAGTCAAATTATATCTAACTTATTAAACAATAACACACTAGATATTATCAACTTGATAAATTTTAGAATTTAATCAAACACTTTCTGAAATATATAGTATGATAAAATCATATTTAATTCAAGAGATTATATAACAAATCACTAATGTTAAAACAGAATAATATTCTCCAATAATACTAACCAAGGTTGTTAACAGTAAGCAACAAATCAGAAAATCAGATTTCAAACCATATATTATTTATAATCAGAAATTAAAACTATGATTAATTTGAGATTATAAACATAAATCAATCATTAATTTCATATAAACAATATGCCTTGCATAAAGTCCCAAATAATATTCAAGAGAACCCTAAGGCCAAACCAGTATACAGGTTATATAGCCAAATTGAAAATCAATTTTAGTGAATAAATAAAGGAATTAATATGCAAACAACTTCAATTGATCAATTACAACAAAGCCCTAAACTAATTTAGGTAAAACCCTAGGTTAGGGTTTCGGCAAAAAATTAGGGTTTACCATAAATTATAACCGAAGCAAGAGAGGTTTAGAAAGTATCAATTTAACAGCACATAGAATGATTGATGCTAACAGAAACACATACTAACTTAGTATTTCAGGTTAATTAAGAATTAACAGATTCAGCCAAGAAACGAAACAGGCTCTGATACCAAAACTGTTAAGAAAACCTAACATAAACGCAGTGGATTACCAATAAAAATGAAAGAGAAAGAAGCAATCAAGCAAGTGACACAGGTATTTACTTGGTTCGGTCACAGACCTACATCCAAGGATGAGTTGAGCACTCACCAAGCTCATGCAATCATCAAATAGCCAAATCAAAGTTACAGCCCTAATCAAGATGAGAATACTCTATACATGGACCAAAAGAGAATATACAAGACTTGGAATGACCACACCTGTAACCAGCATAGTCCAACCGAAGTTTTTCTCCTTCCTACGCAAGCCAAGAACACCTATGTGCAGTGCCTTCAACGCATACAATAGCTAAAGCTATTATCCAACAGTAGAGCAACAATCTTGAAGAGAATTTAGGGCATAACTAGAGCAACACTCAAGAACCGAGAGCAAGATGCTAGCATAGCTTGAGAGAACCGAGAGCCAGAGAAGAAGAGAGAAGAGAATGAGAGCTAAGAGAACCGTATGATCGAATGAGGTTACAAAGCCCTAACCCCAAACTCATGTATACAAATAGAATAGGGAAAATACTACCTTGCCCTTGAAACTAATCAATAAGACAACCTAGTCCTAAAGACAAGTAAAAGGTCAAAAATACCCCCCCCCCCGATATACATTTACAACAGGGGAGATAAATACTTTTGATTATTCTGAGGAACTTGTATATATTAACCTATCTTGTAGCTAACACTTGCTAATACTTGTTTCCATCACGTGGAAATTTCTTTTTCATTTTTTTTTTTTATTAAAAGAACACCTGTATAATTCTCCAGTCTAATCCTTTTTTTGTGTCATCCCTCGTCAAATTGTTGAACCAACCTTTCTTTCTCCTCTTCAAGAAGTATTTGGTTTTCATTTATAGCTGAAAATGTGAATCTCCTTTTTATTCTAGGCGTATGGGATTTTATATACTGCTACTACTACTACTTTTATTCATCAAACACAAAATTACAATTACTTTTCCAAGCGGATGATTCGTCTAATGCATTCTCCATTCATCATACAATCAAAACCCTTGTTGATGTCTAAGCATGAGACTTCATGGGTAAGGAACTTCTCCAGCTCAAGTTCCTGCAAAAGATCCACATTTTTAGTTTCTCTGCATTTCTAGTTCTTGCTTGTAAGATGGTTTACCTTGTTCATGTACTTCTCCACAACAAATGGAATATAAGTGAGAGGTTGTAGCTTCCATAGAAGGTTCCCTTGAGAGTTATTTCATTCAGAAAGTTCATGGGATGGGTTTTAAACTCAGCATCTTTTTGTGGAACACCAACTAGTACAACAACACCCCAACCCTGCATTAATATTTTAACATTTTGATTTGGTTGATATATATGAAATCCATCTTATTTTTAGTAATCCATTTTGATCTATAATCTCTTCTGGATTATTGGTACAAGTGAATGAGATACATCCTTGCTGTAAATTTTGTTTGAATGAGATAGATCCTTCTTGAGTTTATGATCCTTGTTGTATTTCATCTGCCATAAGACTGACAATAGTGTGCAGCTCTGTTTTGTGGAGTTTTGTTGCTTCTTCTACTGATTGTGCAGGAGTTAAGTATTTGCGTTGGTGGGAGTTTTGTAATCAACTTGCATTTCATCTGAGATTTAAATATTTGTTGTGGAGACTATTTCATGATTGGTTGTGCAGGAGTTAAGTATTTGCGTTGGTGGGAGTTTTGTAATCAACTTGCCTTTCATCTGAGATTTAAATATTTTTTGTGGAGACTATTTCATGATTGGTTGTGGGAGTTAAGTATTTGCATTGGTGGGAGTTTTGTAATCAACTTGCCTTTCATCCGAGATTTAAATACTTTTTGTGGAGACTACTTCATGATTGGTTGGAGCAAAGAGTATTATAAGAAAATGGGATTCTACTTCTTGAATGATTATTTTTGTTGTTAAGCCACCTTCAAATAATTGACAAATTCCTCTTTTCTCAAAAAACTCTATTTTTAAAGCTTAGAAGCTCCTCATTTCTCTTTATAGAATTCAAAACCCACTTGTTTTGGGAGTATTTTTTCTCTTCCAATCCAGGTTTCAGTAAAAATATGGAGAGCTTCAAGTTGGCCATTGTCTTCACCATCTGTATTTTGGTTTGATGGGGTTTTCTTGGAGCCACAACTGCAGTAAAAGATTTTGAAGGGATTGCACCATCACCGGCCATGGAGAGTGCTGGAGTTGCTCAGTCAACACCAACCATTGTTGCAACTATTGTTTCACTGGTGGCTTAGTTCTTTTGGATTTTATGCCTTTGAATGTATGTATTTTTTGAGATTGTCTTTGCATATTCTTTTGTAAATGAATTGGTTTTTTTTTTCTTCAGTAAACCAGGAAGAGGAATGGAGTAGTCGACTAAACAATGTTCGGACTTTAGAGCTTGACCTATGCAAGCATTAAAATTCATGGGGTAAAATGATTGTTTCGTTGGATTTCTACACTTTGCAAAATATTAAATTCATGGATATTTAAGTACCACTTTAGTATTGTTTTCATCATTATTTAATATATCTCTAACATATCCAATCTCTTAATTAAATGAAATATTTGATAGGTAGCTTTGTAAAATGCAACTACAATCCTAATAATAGGAGAAGGGGTTGGCACAATTTTTGGGGACTTCACTCACTTAAAAATGAGAGACAAAATGGAAGATATTTAATCAAGAAAAATAAAATAAATTCAAGATTTAAAAAGAGATTTGAAATGATATATATGTATAATTCACTCATGGATAATAATCAAATGGTTTTTCAAGTAATTCAGGGTTGAATTCACTTACGAATCAGGGTAATTGAATGATTTTTTAGATGGATTCACTTATCAGAATTAGAATAACCAAATAAATTTTCAGACAGAGTTACTTTTTTAGAATCAAGAAAACTAAATAATTTTTTTAATTTATAAATATGATCTTATTGAACTCAATTCTACGGAATCATGATTCTTTAGTAATATGATTCTAATGTTGCCTCCGCAAAATTGCGGAACCAAACACAGCCCTATATAGATATACTAGTAAAGTATGACACGTGCAAATGCACGTGGCCATATGAGAGAGAAAAGATATCGTAAAAAAAGAGAAAAAAATTTATATTAAAAAAGAAGAACAATTGACAAGTTTTGGGGTGAGGGAATAATCAGTGAAACTTTTGAGAGGGAGAGTAAGTACATGGAAAATAAGTACAAGAAAGAGTATTTAAAAACTTTAAAAACAAAAAGAGATAAAGAGGATTATTATTAAAACAAATATATTTGAATTTTGCACATAAATAGGAATCCAGTTATTGTTTTTATTAGTTTTATGTTTTTTCTTTCTCCTAAACTATGTTATGCAATGAATGCCAATTTCTTTTGATTTAGAATGCCTTTAGCATTAAGGTTTTATATGCAAATATTTATGTCATTATCAACTTTTATTCTTTTATTTGGGTCATTATCAACCAATTATAGTGACGGGCCCATAGGTTCTCTCGGGGGAAGGAAAGATGTGGTAGGGGCAGAAGTTTGAACTCATAACATTTAGGATTTTCTATCTCTACAAAGGAAGTTGCAACCATTGTCAAGTTTTATATCTGTTAAAATTTCATTTAATTTCTTTTGATAGTTTATTGTTATTGCTATTTTAGACATTTAATTGACTCTTTGTAGAGCTTAAATCATTAGTTGAAGTGATAATTTTTTATAAAGATAATATTAAACTCTTTTCAAATTTGATCTCATAAATAAAATTTTAAAATATAAAAAAATGGTCTTTGATTGGTGGATTAAATTAATCGAAAAAAAATGACATTTGGGTGATAGTAGACAATATAATGGTGTCTTTGTTCAATAGGAACGATGAAGGCACAAAAAACAAGAGTGAAAACACTGAAACCCAAGTGTTCTATGTGTAGATCTCCATTGAATTTGTTAAAGAGAAACAATGACAGCTTTCTGCACAGTAATGAACTTGATTTCTCTCTGTTGCATATAATGTAGAATCATCGTATAATTAAGGTTACACTTTGCCCAAGGAATCATACGAACTGCAAGCAACTGAAACAATAATATGAAAGGGAAAGAGAAGCAAAAAACTAAGAGCAAAACAAAGAATGAAGTCTATTAGGCAAGGGAAACAAAGTTCAATATCAAAATTGAAAAAGAATGAAACCAAAGGATACCTAATTGTAGAGTATATTGTTTTTCAAATTTTCTTAACCCAGCATATAGAAAGGGAAGAGAATAAATAGGAAGAAAAGAAGGAGAGAGGAGAAAGGAGATTGGAGAGAAAAATAGGGATTGAGGAGTTAGTTTTTAATTAGGAATGATATTTTGAATACATAATAAGATTCTTTTTTCAAAAATTTTCTTAACCCACTTTTATAGAAAGAGAAGATAATAATTACGAAGAAAAGATGAGAGAGAAAATAGGAGAGAATAAATAGGAATTGAGGAGTTCGTTTCTAATGAAGAATAAAATTTTGAATATCTAATAAGGTTTTTTTTTTCAAAAATTTCCTTAACCTACGTTATAGAAAGAGAAGAGAAAAAATAGGAAGAAAAGATGAGAGAGAAGAGAAAAGAATAAATAGGGATTGAGGAGTTAGTTTTTAATTTGGAATGACATTTATGCCCATTATTTTAGTTTTAAAAACTGTTCTCAATATTTGGGGGGCCAAATAGTGACATTTCATATGTGGGAAGAGAAAAAATTGAGAAAATTATGGAAAATAAGAGAATTAACATTATTTTAAAAAAATCCCTCGGCCCCTCTATATGTCCACCCCTGCCTAAAGACGAATCAAATTAATGACGACGTGAATTCGGAAGTCAATAAATCGGTGAAAACATTCAAAAGAATCCAAATTTCGAGTTCCGAACCTCTGCAGAGGTAAATTCTGCAATAATCGAAAGCTGGGAATTTGGAAAAATTAGATGAAAGAGAAAAATCAAACGAACAGGAAAAGAAAGATTCAGAGAGTTTGAGAGGGAGAGGGATATAGAGAGCGACAGACTTTGAGAGAGATTGAGAGAGGTCGTCAAAGAGAATCAGAGAGAGTGGTGATTTAGAGAGAGATTCAGAAAGAGTTCTAGAGGGAGGGGATATAGAGAGTCAGAGAGAGTGGTGATTTAGAGAGAGATCCAGAAAGAGTTAGAGGGAGAGGGATATAGAGAGTGACAGACTTTGAGAGAGATTGAAAGAGGTCGAGAGAGAAATTAGGAGAGGAATTAAAATTAATGATAAATTAATAATAATTTGTGACTAAAATGTTTAAATTATCCTTGTAAAAATAAGTAAATAAATAATAAATAGTACAACATTATTGGTATTTAGAACAATGATAAGGACAAAAAATAACAGAAAAATATTTACAAAAAAAGGTAGAGTAGATGTTTTTTATAATAATAGTATGATAGTATGATATGTATGAGAGGTTGACAAAAATCGCATCCAAGAATGACCCACTATTGCAAAACCCGAGAAACCGAATAACGATAATGATAATCGGGATTCGGAGTAATGGAAAGCAGGGTTAAATCGGTCTGAATGGACGCGCCAATATAATTTGTTTGTTTATTTCTCAGCCACCAAACACTGGTGAAGGCGAGACCCGAGAGCCAAGACGTCGAGAGAGACAGACGGGGGTCTATCTCATCGTTGTTGGAAGGAAGAAGTCTGTGGGTCTATCTCGTCGTTGTTGGAAGGAAGAAGGGAAATAATAAGTTGCGAGCTTGCAGCACGGTTAGACATGGCGATGAGAGATATGGTTACCGGCGGCGCGGCCTGTGCCGTTCCGGGCTCTTCCTCTTCTTCAAATCCTCTTGGTGCGTTTGCGAATTCCCTTTTGGGTTCCTCCGCAAAGGATAAGGTAAGGAAGAAGAAGAAAAAGACGGAAATTAAAGAAAACCCTTCTCCCTTGATTTCTTTATCCTGAAATCAATCTCATTCTATATAAGAAATAGGTGAAAATATTTCCATTTTTCTCCCGTTTCCGTTTTGAATTATTGTTGTGCGCGAGCTTCACAGTTCTTCTCCAGGGCTTCTCTATTTCGTCGGCTATTAGACGCATAATCAGTTGCCTTTGTTTATCTGAATCACTCCAATATTCAATTTGGCTATGAAAATATTCTCCTCCAGTTCGTTTTACCCCGTTGGGTTTCTGGGTTTCTGGGTTCTGGACCCAGTTGCGTCTTGCCTTTAATTATGTGGTACTTCAGTCATAGATTAGAAGCATAGACGTATCTTATCGCAGTCTGCTTCTATTCCATTGGTTTATTGATAAAAGCTGAATATAGCCATCACTTGTTCACAAGTATTTCTATTTCGAAAGTTTCCTTTATTGACAGCTAGTCAGAGGTGCATGCCATTTTTATGGAGCAATTATTTTGTTTAAATCTGTGATAAACTGCAGTACAATATCTTGCTTCTTGCTATTGGGTTTAGAAGCTACTCTTGTGGTGGATAAAACTAGAGGTCATTTTATTAGTTTTAGCCAGGCATGCTGCCGGCTTACCAACAAAAACAACTGAGGTTTATACCAACTAAATGGGGTTTCTATATGGATCCTTGTTCCTAAATCATCTCTATTCAATGTCATACGTGATGTTATGGTCTAAGCTATGTTATGTCTTTCCTTAACACTTACTTTCAGGACATTTTATGTGTTACCGTGACTCTTTTATTCCTTCAATCTAAGTCAAAAACTTCCACTGTAGATGTTCCAAGGCCTCCTTTGAACATGCCTGTTCTACATGAAATGACTCTCTTGTAGCTTATCATGTATTGAAGCTGCTCCTGGAGCAGTTTTGGTTGATCATTCCTTACTTCACTTCATAGTGGTGGCACTCATCCATATCAACATCTATATTTCCTGCTAGACTGAGGTTATCTACATGTTGCTTCCTAAGTGGCCAACTTTTTACATCATACATCTTAACTAGTCACATTCTTTAATTATGGCTGAGCCTAAATACCTAAATAATCTATTTGAAGGATTTTTATTTCATCAATTTTCACCACCTCATTATGTATCCTAGTTTGATTAAAGCTACGCACCATATGCTTTCAAACTTGTTTATTCTAGAGTTAACCTTCATAACTTATATTTAATCTTTGCTTTTATTTTGTCTAGTAAAACAATATAATTTTACCAGGGAACCTTATTTTGAATGTTTCTAGAGAATCGTATTTGATAAGTGCTAACAAATAAGGACTCAAAGCTGCTCCTTGCTTACGTTTGTGCATGTGGTTTGTGTCATAGATATTCTTGGCATACAACCAAATTGATTCTTCATAATAGTAGTTTCACGTTTGAGACTCCTCTCCCATTATTTCTTAGTATGAGTCATTTTTTATGCGCCTATAGTTATTTCAGCTTTGAAAATCACCCATATTTTTGTTAAAGAGAATAATAGTGCATCTTCTCAATTCATTTGACATTTTTTATGCTCATCATCTTAATAAGTGGTACACTTCCGATAGAACCTTATTTGAGCTTTGTGCCTTACCTACTTTGCTACTACAACAACAAGCCTTGCCCCAACTAAATGGGGTTGGCTAATGGATTCTTGCCTCTCAATCAGCTCTATTTGAGGCCATATTAGATACAAGGCCTAAGTTACATATCCTTTCTCACCACTCCTCTTAAAGTTCTCTTAGATTTGCCCCTAGCTCTTCTAATTTCTTCAATTTGGATTAAATTGCTTCTCTATATAGGGGCATTTACAAGCTTTTGTTGAACGTGGCCGTGCTACTTGAAACGACTTTCTCGTAGCTTATCATTTATTGGAGTTACTACCTGAAACGACTTTCTCGTAGCTTATCATTTATTGGAGTTACTCTAGACCAGCTCTAATGTGATCATTGTTTATCTTATCCTTCTTAGTTTTGCCTCTCATTGATTTTAGAATCCTTATTTTTGTTACAATGAGTTTATCAATTTGATGCTTCTTATCAGCCCAACACTCTGCACCATACATCATAGCTGGTTGTACAGCCGTGCCCTGCCTATTTTCATCCCCTTAAAACTCTACTTAATTTCAGACTAATATTATCTATTTATATATATCTATGATATGTGTAGGCATGCTTGACATGCTTAACAAGCATTTACTTTTTCCCCCCGCAAAGTTTCCTTTACTTCTCTATTGGGATCTCATTTGGGCATGATGCTATGGTGAGCGAGGCATTTTTACTGGGAATTTTTTCTTCTTTCCACACGGGGGGAGGGGATTGCTAAGCCACACCTGCAACTACTATGGCTTCCAGCAAACTTAATTACCCTATTTTGCCTGTGACACGATTGATAGTGTATGTGTGTATATGTGACATCTTTTTATTGACCTAACAGGAAAGAGTTAAGGAGCTCCCTGGTACTACAGTAAGAGGTCCAGAAACTCCATTATACTCAAGTAATGATCATATAGCAACGCTCCCTGGATCTGAAAACGATTATCAACAATATCAGGCCCCTGATACTCAGGTATATTGTCATTTCTTTCTTTGGAAAATTTTCAGTAGGGTCAATTCACACTGTTTAATAATATTCACCTGCTTCAGGGCTCGGAATTCCTTTACAGATTCCGTTCTGCAGATCAGGGAGGTTTTGCAGATGCTTGGGATGAGGTTCAACGGGGTCCACTTCCTCATGTCTCAGGAAGAGAAAGTCATCCCCAAATGGAAGCATTTAATCAAATTCATGGCCGTGGTGGTTCTCAGCTTCAGCCTACATGGGATGGTAAGGTTACAAAGCTTTGTCTTGATGCTTGAGTTTTCAGATTGGAACTAACTGTTTGTGTTTCACAATACTAAAGTCTTTTTTTCTTCTTTTTGAGTGTCAAAATACCATGAAGTGGCAAGCATTGGATGGAGATTGAGCTTCTTTTCTTTTTATTTCCTGCCATTAAGTGTGTAGTTGTAGCAATAATTATTTCTTCCTGGAGAATTCAATTGTGTTACCTGGTTTTAGTCTGACATGAATCCCTTGTGTGAGTTCAGAAATTCAATTTGAGTCAATTTTTCTTTGAACTACTGTATGTAATACTAACTTGCTATTTCTATCCGCATACTGAACTTTGGTGAAATTCTGATGCTACGGAATTTCTGTAAATGCTGTAAGCTGACTCTTGATGTAACAGTTTGTTTTTCACCTTTCAGGGCCACCACAGAGGGTCTTGTCTAGTTTTTTACGCTCTTTCATGGAGAGCAGTCGTGCTGGTCTTCCTTTCAATCCAGTGTCACTTCCAGTTTTGGGATTATCTGCTGGTGACAAACAATGTATACGTGACCGTAGCAGTATAATGGCACGGCATTTCTTTGCAGATAAGAGTGAAGATTTTATCAATGCACAGGTCTGGGTGTAAGATCAAATAATTGTCATCCCCAAGGAAATTTTATGATAATCAGTCTTCAATTTTTTATTTTTATTTTTTTGCTTATCTTTCTATTGGAGTGTTAATCCTTCTTTAAAAGTTGCCATAGACATTTGTTTCTTGTTTTCTCGCGGCGTGTTACTTCTTTAGTTACTCAGCTTGCCCCCTTCAAGAGGTTGGGATTGAAAGAGGCCCTCTCCCCCCCCCCCCTGCGAGTGGTGTCTTAATGTCTCGAACTGTGGGGTTGCTAGGTTCCCTTTTATTGATGGTTACTGCAGGGTGTGAGTTGAGGATGAGGGAATTGTGCTGCTGGGATTGTCTCCTTTCTGTGTTGAGTTTGTGGTTGGGCCTTTGGAATTAGTTTCTACTGTAATCTCTCTATTTATGGTTAGATGTTGAGGTTTCCTTTGTCCTTGCTTTGTATACCATTTGCATTATCCTTTGCAGTATTCTTTCTGAACTCATTTGGACTGTTTCACTTCTCAGGTAAATGCTTTGCTTCATTCTTTAGATATTGATAATGATCTCCGGGGCAAGGGTCCTCTACCGGCAAGGTTCCAGGAGTTGGAAGAGTATTGGAATGAGTCCCAGCATGCCATAAGACCTGGTCCGCCTCATGTGGTGGATGGCTGGGCTTCTGAATTCAGCCAGTATAGAGCAGCACGTGGTGATCCTGAAGCCTGGGCTCGCTCTTTTGAGCATCAACATGGTGCTAATGGTTGGGCCTCTGAGTTTGAGCAGGTATGCAATTTTGAGTTCATTGGTAATTTCAGTGTTTCGGAAATTGGTTACTATGGTCGATATTATTGGACTTTGATTTTTGATAATGCACGAAAAAGGAAAAAAAATGAACAAAATATTAGTTGGGAACTATATTATATATATAAAGAAATATTATGGCTGTTAAACTACACCAAGTTTACTGGGTGTCCTCAGGGGCCAAGGCATCTGATTTCCATTTTGTCTAGATGCCATTCCCATATTCCAGGAGAACAGCTTAGGAAATGGGATGCAAAACTGGGGAGGTGAGAGGGGAGAACAAGAGGAAGGCTTAGAGTAAAAGAAGAGGAGGAGGAGGAGGAGGAGGGGGGGGGGGGAGGGAGGGAGAATAAAATAACTGCAGTAGCAGCAACTATAGAAAAAGATGCTAGCAGCAGCAGTGGCATCGGGGTACAAGCAGAAGAGGAGAAGGAAGAGGGGAGTGTTCCTGTTGTTCTTGATTCTTATATCATCTTGCATGAAGAGGAAAAACAAAAAATTCAGCTGGGGGAAGGAAGAGGAAGACTGGTGTGGACCGGGATATAGGGTTTAGTTGATTGAAATAATGCCTAGATCCAAGCTCACTCCAGGATCCCCTTCTTTGAGAATCAGCATCTTCTAATGCTGAAAACACCTTTGGTGGATGGGTTTTGGGTGGATTCTATGTATGTGAGGGTTAGGCTAGGTTTGGGTGGGTTTGACCAGGCTTAGGGTTCTAGGTGATATAAACTGTTTCCAGGGGTTTCACAAGTCCTAGGATTGCTTCCACAAACCCTTGGATCCCTAATTTGAAGCAGGGGTACTTCTGTAATTTTACCAACTTTCTTGGTGTCTAGGTCGAGTTTGTTGTTTGGCCCTAGATATATTTTTGTTTTCTTATTTGGATCAGTATTTTGTGAATTATTGCAGAGTCCTTGTCTAGTTGTGATCTAATTGTGTTGGGATCCCTAATTTGAGTCTACTTTACTTTTTATTCGAACTCCTTATCTACTCTTAAGAGTCCTAATTGGATCCCTCTAAAGTAAGTTATGATAGACTTGTTTATGTTGGAGGTTGTTGGTCAAGTTAGAGTCCTAATAGATCTAGTAAGGTAGCCTGAAATAAAATTTTGCTACCTAATTAGAGTCCTATTTTGTTTCTTATTTGAGGCTATAAATAAAGCCTCCTTACTACGGGTGTACGGACCGGATTTGGATCGGATAGTGGTAATACCATATCCGCATCCTATTATATTCTGACGGATTCGGATGATAATCGGATAGTTATTTTCTTAAGTAGATTCTTCTAAATTGGCATAAATACAGATTGAATACAAGTTTTTGACTATCTATTTACATCCTTTACCATTTTATTTGTGAGGGCTAGGTTTGAGATTTAAGAATTTAACAACTTTGGTAGCTATTTTAGTAGAAAATGTAGAAAAATAGCCACATATCACAGGTAGAAAATTTATAAAATACGAAAAATAAATCTAAATAAGTAACTTAATTGGATAATTTTATCGGATGGATAATAATCGGTAAGGGGTATACCATATCTGCATCCTATTAGTAATCGGATGGATTTGGATACCTCTAAATGGATGTGGATGCGAATTCGGAAGCGGATTTCGGTTATCCATTTACACCCCTACAGTCCTTACTTTGAAATTGATAAGTTGAATGGAATAAGATTTCTGAGTTTGGAGGAAGCCAAGTCATGCTCTTCTTAGGAGGGCCATGGCTGCATTAAAATTTCTTCTTTATCAGTTTCCAGCATAGTTCTTCAAGCTTCAGTAGCAACTCATCAACTACTACTACAGCAGCGAGCAGCCTTCTACCAATCCCGAGTAAATGCAGCCCCTTGCCTCCCTTACCAGCCCCCCTTCTCCCTGTCCCCTGACACACGCAAGTCTCCCCCATCTGTCCCCTCCCAATCTCAGGTAAGTACAGCCCTTCACCTCTGTTATCAGCACTCCTTCTCCCTGTCCCCTAACCCATGTAAGTCTCCCCCACCTTGCCACTCCATCGCAGCCCACCCCTGCCTTACCCTAGATCCTGTGGCACCTTTAAGACCCCTTCCTCTTCAACCCTAGATAATCCCCTACCCTCCTCGAACCCTACACCCTAGATACAGTTCTTCCCCCTTCCCTTTTCTCCCTCTTTTCTTGTTCTCTAATGTGTGGCTGCTTAGGAAAACCGGAAAACCTAATTTGCAGAATTTTAGCTAACCCTAGAACACCCATCTCTCTCAAACCCCAACTCCAATCACCTTCCCCTTTTAGGATTAGCTTCCCCAACCCTTCACCTACACTTGATCCAATCCCAGTCCAATCCAAGAATCCCAAACCCTTTAGGACTTTTCAAACTTATCCTAAACCAACTAACTACTAAGTGACTCTCCTACTAACCAGGATCAACCTGAAGTTATACATCTCCAACGGAAGCCCCTATCCTAAGCCAACTGGAATCCTTAGCATCAATTTCTCAACCTAACTTCTAGTTTCAGATCTGGAATCAAAGTACAGCAGCAACTGAACTCTAATCTCCTTCTTCTTCGACTCTAGACCCTCTTAAAACCAAACCCGAACCAATTCCTAGGCCTGAAACCTCAATTACAGCAAGAACACAAGCTTCAAAGCTTAATTTCCTCAGGTTCTAAGCCTGGCCGAACCCTTCTAGGGTATTGTTTTGTGATTTGAAACCCTAACTCCTTGAAATCTCCTATAAGATTGCTGGTTCCCTGAGAGAGGATCTTGGAGTGAACCTAAATCTAGGGCAACTTCATTGCAAGGAAAACCCTGGGATTTTGGCTTACATCATTGAGAGTTTATGTTTAAGGGCTTGGTACCTTTCCGTAATTGACGCTTCAGATCTTAATTTCATAGTTTAGGGTTCTAAAATCTAGGGTTTGATAGGAATTATGGTGTCCAGGGTATGAGTCAAGCTAGGGTTAAGGTTGAGTGTTACTTCGGGTTGGTTGAATATAATTCTAGAAGGGTTTAAGGTTTGCATGAATGATGAATTGTTGAAAATATTTAGAAATTTGCAATTCTTGGGTTAGGATTTCAAATGAAGAATATTGGATTTGCAGAATCCTAGGGTTTAGATGAAGGAAAGGAATGGGGGTTGGGATTGAGTGTTGGTAATGGGATGGGGAAGCTAAGTCTAAAAGGATGAAGTAATTGGGGTTAGGGTTTAGAAGATATAGGTGGTCTGGGTCAGGGAAATATTCTGGTTTTTAGTTTTCTGGAAAATCCTAAGCTGCCTCTGGTAAGAAAAGAAGAAAAGAAGAAGAAAGGTTATGGAAAGGGGCTGTGACTACAGTTCAGGGTTAGGGGAGGGGTTTACTGATAGAGAAAGGGGAGGGATCTTAAGGCTGCTGCAGGGGGGCTGGGGTTGTCTGCGATGGGTGAAAAGGCTAGGATTCTAAAAACTAGGGTTTAAAGGGATGGGGGAGTATTGTGGGTGGTAGAGAAGTAGAAGGGTGGGCTGGATGGGGCTGTGAATGACTGTACTTGCTTGAAGATGAAGTATGGCTGCTGAACTTGAAAAGGTTGCTGGGATTTTAAGAAAACTGCAGAAAACTCTCATTCAAGGCTGCTGCAAGTCCCATCCATGGGAACCCACGACTCTCTCACTTGCAACTTTGAATTCAGCTTTGTTTCATTAATCATAATCTGATTTATACAACCTATAGAGGCTTATTTATAGCCAACATGAACTCCCTCACATTAGGAAATAAATCAAGCTAGAACCATGGTGGGGGATCTTGTGAGATATCTCGTTTTTTCACATAGGCGAGACGAGATGGAGGTCGAGAGCAGAGAGTTGGGATATCTCGCTTGAGATTTCGCCATATATCACCATATCTCGCCATATCTTGCTATATCTCGCCATATCTTGCCATATCTCGCCATATCTCGCCCTGGATCTCGCTAGATCTCTCAATTGTTGCCCTTTTTTTTGTGGATTTTGGCTAGATTTTCACTTGCAACTACCCTTAGGACATCTACAACATTGAAGGAAGATCGATCATTCTCTGCTTGTCTTATGAACTTATGATTTAATGACTTATATAGAACTTATAATGGTTGTATAATTTTATTATTCTATTCTTGAAAATTGAGATTGTGATATTCATATGGATGGAATTTTGATAACATTTAGGTTACTTGATGCATTTGATACACTTGCTTTTCATTTATATGCCTTAAAGGTTCTATATTACATGTTGTATAACCTTGCATTCCCTAATCCTACAACATTTCTGTTTCACACTATGGGTAGACTTAGAAATCATACATAGGGTTGTTTTTTGACAAATCCAAGGCCTCCAATGTGTTCAAAAGGCCTTAAGTAGGGAAAGTATCAAGTTTCAGCCCAATTGGGACCCTAAAATCCATCGAGATGGGCCACTGAGTTGACGCCAAAAAATAGTATATTTCGATTGAGATCTCGCCGAGATGGTCGAGATCTCAGTTTTTCAATGTAGCGAGATCTTGCTTGAGAGTGAGATCTTCTACCATGGCTAGGACTCTAATTTAGATAACAACTTAAACTGAACCCCTTTGACTGAAGACTCTTACTCGCACAATGGACCTTCATATCTCACTCTAGAGGAGTCGAAATTGAGTTCTAAGAGTAGATATGGAATCCTTACAAGTAGGACAAAACTAGAGGGCTCCATCACAACTTAGAATCCTAACCTAACAAGGACTCTTTGGTAACTTGATAAATAGGGACTCAAATACAGGAAAAAAATAGATGTAGGGTCCCGCAGACATAATGGACCAAAATAAACCGTAATTTGGACTCAATGAAAAAGTGCAAAACCACCAAAATACCCAGGCCCTAATTCGACACTGAATCTTGGTTTACATCAAACACCCAGTGGAAAAGGTAAGAGGAAGACCCATAGGAGCAAAGGAAGAGGAAGGGGAAGAAGAATTTAAAGTAGCCAGCAGTAGTAGCCACTACCCAAGATGATTGGAGTAGCAGTAGCATAGAGAGGAGAAACAAGAAATTCATGTGGCTCTTTTCTTGGGCAAAACCCAATGTAGGATTTATTTTTTTAAATCAATTTAGTTGCAACTTGCAAGGAAAAACAATGCTATTTAAACATAAGCCTCTCTGTTTTGTATTAGAACTAAAAGGAAATAGGATATAGTTCTACACATATTCCTCTCCCCAAATAATTTAAACCTGTGGAAAGGAAGGGAGTTGCTTTACCGAAGAACCGGTTACCCTTGTATTCCTCTGTGTATAGCATACCTTGTTCAATAAAGTTTGGCCTAGGCCTAGCCAATGTGTTGGTTCATAGTGTAGTTACAATGTGTTTGCATGATTGGATGTTTTAGGTTCAAAACTGAAGAGAAAGCATCTAAGAACATATGTATTGCATCTTGTTCATTTTCAACCTTTTTTTACAGTAAAATTTATTCTTTATCTTTTAATTTTTTTTTTTTTATCATAAAGAGTACATGCTCTGCACCATTTTTTTTATTGTGTATCCATACTAATATTGATGCAGCCCCCAATTTAATGAGGGCCACCTTCTCCTTCCAAGATCTTTTCTAATAGAACCAACTCATATGGGATCATAAAGGGTTTCTTACAGTTTTTGTTATGGAATATGGGAATTTTTCTGTGATATGGCTGTGAGAGGATTATTTTTTAGGGAAAAAGAAGGGTTTTGTGGTCAACGACTCTATGTTTGAAATTGATATTTAGGATCTCAAGGATATGTGGCCATCCCATATGTCTCAGATATCTCAGAGACAGAACCTCCTAGTGAAATATCAATTTAGGTTACCTAATAGGTTAAGGATTGGGATATTTAGCCCATCCCCGCAGCAAGTAGTGGATCCATCCCCCGCATCAATTCTGATGATGGTGCTTAACTGTACTTTCAAATAGAAAACAAGAAATGGTTTTGGGGATGATCCAATGGAATATCAGGAAACAAATTTCAACATCAATAGTTCAGTGAAATTTTTTTTTAACTTCTTAGGGAGAATGTTCTTATAAAATCTGTTTTTGATCATTGATTGTAGCCTATTTAGTCCCCAAATAATGATTAATCAACCCTACTGGATTAGCTTTCACCATAGTGATGCAGATGCATCACCAAATTGGGTTTTTTTTTCCTGAAAATAAGTCTAGAATTGGATAATATAGGTATTTGGCCTTTGATTCATTGATTTACTTTGTAATTGTCGTATTTAGTGGGCCTAAATATGGGTAGAACCTAGGAAATAGGGGTTCCGTTAGTTTGATTAGATTTCTATTTTGTGTCTATTGTCTTTTATTATTTCGCTTTCTTGTCAATTTAGGTTACCTAATAGGTTAAGGATTGGGAAATGCCTATTGTTTTGGGCATAGGAGTTTATTTTTGAGTCTTTTGTGTAAGGTTATAACAGGGGCCAATATTAGAAACGAATTATTAGAATTAAAATTTGGGTTTTTTTTGTTGCTGCTGGTGAGGTACAGTGGCATCACATGGTTATGTAACTATCTTCGGAAACACCCCCCAAAACAAAACCAAAGACCGCCAATTGTGTCTTATGAGATTTCTCTCCATGTGATGGAAAATCAGCAACTTTAAGAATTTCTTTGACAATGGCCAGTTGAATTATCTCGCACCCCAAGTTTTTTCTTCAATACTTCTAATTTTCCCAACCTGATTTTCCCTTTTTCTGAATATCAGTTTTCCCAATAAACCCTAATTTGAAACCTAAATTCTATCTAATGCGACCATTAGAACCTTCCCAAAATTCAAGCCATATATGCCTTTTTCTGACATCCGATACTTGATGCAAGTTACAGCTTCATTCTACTATCCTAAAACCCTAAAATAGACCTGCCACTAGCTGGTTCTGTTTGAGGTATTGGAAGACTGCCCTCTGGTTAAACCTCTTCCTAGGACTACATGTCTACATCACATTGAAGCAAGGAATTAAGTTGAGTTTGCCAAGAAAATGAACGGAGGGCCTTAGAGGAGCTCTTGGTGAGTGTCGTCAGTCTTGAATTGTGTCATGTATTTTGTAAGAGATGTATTGGGCATATCAATAGATATCAGCCATTTATCAACTGTAGCAGGTAAAATTTTAGGTATTGTGTTAATACCTTAAATATAAATTAAGGTTTCTTCGCAATCCCCCGGGGCCCCACCCAAAGACTCTCAATTGTGGTCTTATGAGATTTCTCTCCGTGTGATGGAAATTCAACAACTTCAAGAATTTCTTTGACAATGGCCAGTTGAATTATCTCGCACCCCAAGTTTTTTCTTCAATTCTTCTAATTCCCAACCTGATTTTCCCTTTTTCTGAATATCAGTTTTCCCAATAAACCCTAATTTGTAACCTAAATTCTATCTAATGTGACCATTATAACCTTCCAAAATTCAAGCCATATATGCCTTATTCTGACATCCGATACTTGATGCAAGTTACAGCCTCATTCTACTATCCTAATACCCTAAAATAGACCTGCCGCTAGCTGGTTCTGCTTGAGGTATGGGAAGCTGCCCTCTGGTTAAACCTCTTCAGTCTAGGACTACATGACATTGAAGCAAGGAATTAAGTTGATTTTGCCAAAAAAAATGAACAGAGGGCCTTACAGGAGCTCTTGGTGAGTGTCTTCAGTCTTGAATTGTGTTCTGTATTTTGTAAGAGATGTATTGAGAATATAAATAGATAGTCGGCCATTTATCGACTGCAGCCGGTAAAATTTTAGGTATTGTGTTAATACCTTAAATTTCAATTACATAGCATTTGTTATCTGTAGATGCGGTCAGATACTTAAAACCTTACTGCTGTTATACTCTGCCTTCAGGCTGCTGTAGAAATTGTTCTCTCTTGTTTTTATCAGAGCAATATGAATGAAAAATCATCAAATTGTACAAACCAAAGCTATGTGGTCCAACAGGAATGTTGTTAATTGTTATTCATCTCGTGTTCGTTAAGAAAATGTCATTCAAACAGGGTACAGACTTGTTCTGCTTGTCTATCCTCCATCATATAATTTTCCAGTCTTTATATGAGATGATGACATTACATGTTTTAGTATATGATCTTTGTTTTTTCTGATCAATTATGTAAATTGAATGAATGAATTTAATTATCTGTTTTAGACAGGTAATGTATTGAATTGCTGTAATATTCATTACTGTGTGGTTTTCTAATCGCCCTTGTTTCACTTACAGGAACAATCTCAAATCACATCAATGGGTAACATGAGAAGTGGAAACATTGCAAGTATGGCAGCAATGGAGCAGACCCGTATGCTTGCACATACATTAGCTCAGAATGAAGACCCAAAGTTTCAGGTTTTATGCTTTGTCAAAAGTTGGTTTTGTTTTTCGGACATAGAAGCATGGAATCTTTCATCATGACAGTTTTGTCCTGATCTAAAAATGACAGAGGCTGAATTTTTTTCTCTTATGTTTACCAATCGATTGTTTATTGGGGGTAGCATTCAATTGGCTTTCCATATTCCTGTTGAGGTTTTAGTGACCTAAAACTTGTTGGCGTTGCAAGAATCCATTGGTGGCTTAATTGGCCACTATTGAAATGTTCCTTTGCAATGTGCATGTTAGTTCTACATTGTTGTGGGTGCAACTAAGACAACTCTTCATTAGTGTTTTAATTCAACACATTCTTTTCGTTGTTTTTAATTGAATCGTGCTTCATCCATTTTTTGCATGCAGAATTCAAAGTTCCTTCAGTTTGTCTCCAAAATGAGTCGTGGTGAACTTATCATTGATGATAATCAGGTAAAACCAGCTGGATTGTCTGCCTCAGGTGATTGGGTTGAGGAATATAAAGAGCACTATAATGGAGTTTCTAGCCCATGGACTGCACCGTTTATGCCTGATCAGGCAAGTGAATTCTTGATGAAGCAGTTAGTTTGCCTTTTCTTGGATTGTTTTCGTCTCTATCTTGTATCTTGTAAGCACATTCCAAAATCTCGATTGATTTTTTTGAGATCTTGAGAACTTGAAATGAGATTGTATATCAGAAAGGATAATTTGAAACTTTTGATCATATCATTTTGGAAATTCGGTCTTAAAAAAATGCACTGTTTTTTCTAAACTTTTGTTAATTTTGCACCCCAAAGTGGTCAACCAAAACTCTAGAAAAAAAGGTACAATGTTTCGGCTTCACTGGGATTTCAGTATCTGAGGAATTTTGTACTGGCCAAAATAACCTTCCAAAACGAGAGGCAGTAGTTGGGGTTTGAGTCATTTGAGTATTGTAATGAATTGTTCTAACTTCCACTTCATTTTCTCTATGATGGACCACATGTTCTTAAATTGTTGAACAGGAGAGTTGGGCTCTCTTTTTCATAATTTATATTTATGTTTACAACCTATTTATGAATAATCAGTGATTTGCCAAGGCGCCAAGGTGCCTGAGCGGGTGAAGAAAACCAAGGCAACAAGGTGACACTTGGATGCCTAGAACCGTAGAAGGGCCTGGATGCCTGGGCGATGCCTTGACTGCTATGTAATCAATTATGATAATAGGTTATGAGTGATAAACAATAGTCATTTGTTTCCTACTAGACATAATATGTTATTTAACGAGAAATAGGTTTGGTATAGTTGGGTGAATAATTTATGTATCATTGGTTAGCTTTGGTTTATGTAGAGTTTTTTTTTTTTTGTGGGGGGGGGGGGGGAGAAGCAAGGTTTTGACTTAAATAGTAATTCTGCACATGTTCATTAATGGTACCTGCATAAATAAAAATTAATACTTTGTGGTGATAAATCATAAACAAACCTTGATCTATTTATGAATTTATACTTAAATCAATTTATTTTAATGAGAAACAGGGGTCATTAATCATACCAAATACATCTGTTTATATTTATTAGTCAAGTAATCATAATTTAAACTGTACCACAGAGAACCTTAAGAAATTGGAGTTTGAGAGACTGCAATAGTGGCCATCTGTTTAACTCATATCTTTGGTATCTTTTTATACTTCTCATTCAGATTCATTCTGGAGCTGCCAATTGGGCAAATGAGTTCACTGCTGAACATGAGCGAGATGGATCACTTGATGGTTGGGTCAACGAGTTTTCCAAGTTGAATATTGACGATTGGGCAGAAGAATTTGGGCATCAAGTTCATGAAGGAACTTTGGAGGGGAACTCAGCTGATAACTGGGCAAATGCATATGATGAGTATGTCATGTCAATACTTCATCAAGTTTGTGAAGGATCTATGCTTGGTTACACATGCTTCTTCTTTTTCTTCTTAGTGTTTATGTAGGATACTTGTTATATATATATATATTTTTTTTTTTTTATTGGGGTTCCAAAAGTGTATTTCCATGTTTTTTTGCAGCTTTCAACATGTATTTCTGCTACAAGGCGATACTATAGCATACATCTCTTATCGTTTGAGTAATACGATGCTCAATATTGATAATTTAAACCTTGGAGTGATGGATGAAAACAATGGTTACTTTCTATTGCCCTTCACAGTGGTTGCAGTAGCTTCAATAACACAAAACTAGAAGTTCACGCAAAGAGATGAGGGAAGATGGAAGAAGAAAATTTGGTTGGTGGATGGGCTATCTTAGTGTTGGTTCTCTCACCCATGGCTGTCGCAGCTGTTGTACATGGATTTCTCCATAAGCAATGGCAACAAAGCCTTCAAATTTTATTTTTCTTGAAGTTAAGAAGAATTAGCAACCTAATGAAAATTTGCAACTTCTAAAATATAGAAACCTAATGAAAATAGAAAAACCTAGGCTTTATAGTTCTGATATAAATATAACTCTCTATTGTTCAGGATTAACTAGCTGCTAGTCTTCTTTTATCTCAATACAAAACATAGTTGTCAAAGCGTCCGCCTAGGCGGCCTCCTAAGCGGTAGAGCAGTTTTTCAACCGCTTAATTGACGCCCAATTTACAAAGGAACTCCAAGGCCCAAAGTGACATAGAACATATTTTTTGGCTCGGGGGCGCTGCCCCCACACCCCAGCCTGGGCAGCCTCCTTGGACCCCCGCCTGCTCACCAGGGAGTGGGACCCCATGCCCATCGGCAACAAAATGTGAAGCATGAGCCATACTGAACATCAAGATGAATCTGTAAATGCCTAGGCAAATGCTTTGACAACCATGGTTTGATGAGATGACTTATGTTTATGTTCTTTTTTTGAATAATTTTTCATAATTGTGATTCTTGAATGCTAGTTTTTTTTGGATGAATGTGACTATTCAACATTTTTTTAGCTTATTATAGAAAGTAGTTGTATTAAAAAGTAGGGTAAAAGTAGTTAAATTGAAATTTTTTGACCCAACCGCTTTGATCGCCTTATTGCTGCCTAGGCACCGCTTTATTGCCTAATTACCTAGGTGGAGCCCCAATCGTCTTGCCGCCTTGACAACCATGATACAAAATGTTAGGGTTTTAGGAATTTAGGGTAGTTGATTAAGGTACACAAGAACTTAGGTTATAGCTGTTGGATGGAGATGAAACTTGGGTAGAACTTAATGGTATATGGGGATGATCCTTAAAGTTTTGGACAGTTCTAACTGTTATATTGATGTATATCTAAGTTTGGAATTTGGGTTTTTAAGGAGTATGAGAATTCAAAAAACAGGGGTAAATGCTTGGATGTTGGATGGTATTTTGATGTATACTCTTGATTGGATATGTATAGGCTATTGGATGGATTTCTAATGTATTTTAATGGTCTGGACTTGAGATAAGTTATAATGGTTAGAGTCTAAAGCAAAAAGAAAATACAAAGAAAAAGGGTAATTGGGATTTGGTTGTATTAAAAAATATTTCGAATTTCAATTGTTACGTGTAAACGGACCTTAACAGTGTCTAATGTGGGGCCTATTTGTAAAGGTTGGCCATTCTATTGGGGTCTCATGAATTTTGTTGCAAAACTGGGGGGCTTGCATGTAAAGTACTGATATAACAGTTAATATGCTAATTAATAATCATAATAACTGTAAGCTAAGCCCACGATTTTAGCTGCTGGTGGAAGAGAGGTGGGGGTTCCAAACTGTCTGGACTTGGAACATCTCAACTATATTGAATTACGTCATGGGCCCATGATGTCGTTGTAATTATCCTGATGGTGAGGTGGCACATATTTTGAGGTAGATGATTAAATTGTAAACCCACAAGTAGAGTGATTGATTGTTAGAAGAGAGAACTGTTGTCGCAATAGCATGTCTTTCATTGCATGAGGCAACATTAGAAACTTACAATGCCCCTTCTTAACCTTAATGGTGTTCGTGCATCATCAAGAATACCAAAATGTTGTTTTCAAGGTCGCTCTAAAAGTATGTGGCGGTGCATAGTTGCGGTGACTAGCTAAGGTGCATGGTACTGCAGAGGCCCAATTGTTGGTGTATATGGACTGTTGTAATGGCCTCTTCTGGGGAAGTGGTTCCAGAACCTTGCTCGCGAATAGTCTTTAATAACTGCTCCTGTGGAAGGATATGTGCTCTAGCAAAATCAACAGAGATGAAGTTGGCTTCTGCTCCACTGTTAACTACTGTGTGAACATCTCTTAAACCATCGCTGTGCAGGAGAGTACCTCTTTGCCTGAAGAGGGAGGCCTTATCAATAACGCTATTAGATATAAATTGAGGTTTGTCTATGCTTCAACTTCGTAATTATAATCATCAAAAGCATCCTCATCGGCATCACAAGGAGACAAGAGCATCATTTTCTTATGTTGGCTGCTTCTTAGTGACATTGATAGAATGAGAATCAATTGGGGCATTTGCTGCTATGAGATTTGATGGGGGCATTTACTGCTAGAGTGACCTTTCTCTCCACATTTATTGCAGACATTGTTCTTCAACCAAACATTGCTCTTATTGTTATATGATTTCGTTGTCTCCATTCTACGAGTTTCAGCCTTCTTGTCTTTAATCCATGGTGGTGGGTTGTAGGCTGAAGCAGCCTTGATTATTGTGTTTGGATAACTATATCACCCTTCAACTATCTTGGCATATAAGTTGCTTTGTCAACAGAACTAAATTATTTTTAGGCAACTCCAACTGAGTTTCTGTATTCGGCCTGCAAATATATCTCATCACCGATGCCTGTCTGTTCTTTGAAGTTGGCACCTTGGTATTTGGTAGAAACTCTAATGTGCTGTCCACATCCCTGTTGCCCTTTTGGAAGTCAATTAGCTTGTGAAACAATTCCTTCTCATAGAAGTATGAATTTGTCAATTTACTTCATGACCTCCCTATTGAATGGATTGAAGTCTACTGACTAACCTGCTGTATAGAATATGATCCCACCAAGAACATACATGCCCAATAAATTTGGTAAGAGGGGGCTCAGACTTACTCATCCAGAAAGGATTTATAAGCAAATATACCTTCAACCTTATTGAGCCACTCAAGTAATTCTTTTGGCCTTTATTTACCACTCCACTCTGGAATCTCAGTTTTAGTACAGTAGCCCTTATCAGAAAACTGCTATGGAACTTCCTGAGGTGCTGAAGTAAAAGTTTGAGAAGCTATCTTGAAAGATCCTGCTAAAATTTGGGTTTTAATTTTCTAAATGAACTCGAGGATTTCAGTGGAAGTGTTACGAGTTTATTCGACAAACTTGTCAAATTGAACTTTATTCTTCTCAATCTTGACCTCAATTCTTTCAAACCTAGCTTCAGACCAGTCATCGCTTTCTTTCTGATCTTAGCCAGTTCACGATATAGCTTTTGCAGCTCGGTATTGGTGATATGACCTCCTGATATGGTTTGTACCACCAAAAAATTCAAAAAAGGGAGGGGAATGAGATAAGGAAGAGATGGAATTTTCTCCAAACCTGCCTCTAATACCAGTTGATGTAGCCTAGATTGATTAGGATTAACTAGGGGCCAATCTTCCAAGATCTCAATTCTAAAGGTTAGAGTTATAGGGTTTTAGGATATTGGGGTAGTAGACAGGTGTATACAATAACATATGTTATAGCGGTTGGATGCAGTTGAAACTTGGAGAAAATAGAGGCAATTGTATATGGGGATGATCCCCAAATTTTGGGACAATTCTAGCGGTATTGTGTAGATCTAAGTTTGGAATTTGGGCTTTTTGGAGAGAGTGAAAATTCGAAAAGAATGCAGGGTTAAAACTTTGGATCTTGGATGGTATTTTGATATATACTTTTTGATTGGAAAAGGGTTGATATGTTTAGGCTATGGGATAGATTTCAAGTGGATTCAAATGGTTAATTTGGATTGGGGATAGATTTTAATGGTTGGAGTTTTAAGGAAAACCAACATAGAAAGAGAAAGGGTAACTGAGGATTAGGATTTTAGAGGTTTAAAAGTATGATAACTCACTGTTATTGAAGAGGAGCTACTGGAATTTATTTTATTAATCCATGAACTTGCAAACTTTCCAACAGCCTTGAAGCTTCTTTAGTGGAGATCGAATGAGACAGCTTGGGGGACTCAAAGGAGAGATATAGGGATTAGAGCACTAAATCATAAAGCAATCTTGCTCAAAATATGACTTTCATTGATCAAACCATGGGCTCATCTGAACAATTACATCAATATCTATAGCCACATTGCCTGACATAAGACTTAGACTCAGACTAGGACTGAAGTTGAAACTAAAGTTAATGTTCACACTTATTGTTCGTCTGAACGGTAACTACAGCTTTCCTATTGGAGTTACAACTTCAATTAAAACTTAAATGAAATAAAATAAGCTAAACCTAAACCCTCCATTTTAGCTGCTGCTTTTTTCTTTCTTTCTTCTTCTTCTTCTTCTTTTTTTTTTTTAATGTTTTTTTTTTGGGGGGGGGGGGGGTGTGGTCCCTACACCTCCACCTCAAGTTCAGCTAGCATAAGAATTAGAAACTAATAAACTAAGCTTCTAAATCTCCCAAGAATGAAATGTCAATATAATTTTATCTTGGGCCCACAAATCTTTTAGGAATATCCTCACTTAAGATAGATATGCAGCTCTGACACTGTTCACTTGAAAAGTGCTATTGGCCGCTTTTTGGGCCTTATAGGAGGACTGAATGAGCTGGCCTGCTCCAGTGCTGGTCCATTGGTTCTGTTTCCAGGTTGGTCTGTTTAGCCTTAGATTCTACATAATGGTGCACCATCTTGCTAGTTATTTTTATGAGGGACACATGGGAAAATTCATCTTGGAAGTGGAAGAGCTACGTAAACATTGATACTCTCGCAAGTTCTTATGTACAAGAACAGGAAAGCCTGGAAAGAGGACTTCTCTTTCTGTCTCTTTCTTCTTCTTCTTCTTCTTCTTTTTTATTTTTTATATGTCAGCAACAGAAGCCCAAGCCAATGGAACTATTGATGTTGTTGTGGTAGAAGTTCATGTAAACCCTTAATTCCTGTGAACTGTATCATGGTTCAAGTGGAGCAATAATGCACAGAAGGATGGCAGGGGTCCATTGGAAGAAGCTACAGGCTACAAGAAACAATG